>NC_059130.1:122236899-122541466 GCF_020740605.2 Lemur catta | reverse complement strand
CCTTCAACTCGAGAGAACACATCAACGGATGGCGAGACAGTCACAGGAGATGGATGGGCCACCAGACTGCGGAATTGTAAGAAGGGCTTCTTCCATGTGTTTCTGAACATGCCCTTGGTAGGCTTGGCAGCATCTCACTGAGGATACAGCGGCCTGCTGTACGGACTCAAACTTTTATCACCCAAGAGAAAAGGGACTGAGTTTTTATGCATTTCAAATGGTAAGGTCGGCTAGCTTTTAGAATGGTTTTCCCTGTATCCTATTTGGAAAGAATCGTTGATACATTAGAAGATGCCACGCCAAAGGAACAGTTGGTTTTATCTCCGTCACACAAACATTGGAAAAGTGAGCCTTGTATTTGACTAAACACAACAACACTTGGCATCTTTGCCGCTGTTTTCCTCTGCAGAGAAACTTTGTACAGGAGGAAAAGGGTTTCAATATTGACGTTCTAACCATTAGAAATTGTGTAAGTCATCTGGTTGTGTTACGCTTGCCAGAGCAACTGGACGTGTGTGTGTGTGTGTGTGTGTGTGTGTGTGTGTGTGTGTGTCACGGGTGGAATGCTGGTATTGAAATGCTTGGATGTGACGCCCTCTGTTTCTATGTGTGCATTTTAAATAAGCATAGCCAATGTTTAAATTCACAAAGCTCTGGTTAGGGTGCCTAGAAGGCAAAGGTACAAGAAAAGGTCCCTTCCTACCCATTCTAGTGTTTACCCTTCTCAAAGGTCAAGATCAAAGGAGGAGCTGATACTCTGGAGTGGCGACGCTCCCACTGAAGCGTGCAGCTGAGTCACCTGGGGGGCTTTCTGGGACACAGCTTGCCGGGCTCTTCTCCAGACACGTCCCATGCAGTGGGGCTGGAGTGGGGCCTCAGAATCTGCATTTCTAACAAGTTCCCAGATGATGCTGATGCAATAAATCCCACTTTATGAACTGCTGATCTAGAGGCATAGCCCACCAGAAAAGGTACACATTGCTCACAGACACCCCCATTGCTGACACATCCGATTTCTCAATATTCTGAAGGTAGACATGTATTTACAGAACCGTCCACATTTAACAGCAACTGAAATCACCTCTTCACTCTCTCCTTGTGGCACCTAAGCCACACTGACATTGACTCCGATAATCCTAAAATGACAGGATTGGGCGGGGCATGGTGGCTCTTGCCTGTGATCCCAGCACCTTGGGCAAGCAGATTATTAGCATTCAGCAAGTTTATTCCTGATGTATCAATGGCAGAATAAGTGGAAAGTAAACGCTTGACTATGAGCCTTGTAACCTAGTGGAGAAACTCCAAGTCCACGTTTCCTCCTGAGTGAAGAAAGAACAGGGTTGGGAGCAGTCAGGTCGCCCAGGGAGAGCGCTGGCCCAGGGGACCGTGCGATACCACCATTCAGTGGCAAGTTTAATCTTCCCGCACGAACGTGCTTCCCCTTCTTGGAATCAGTCTTGATTCTTCTCTTTCTCTCAAGCTCCACATCCAATCTGCCAGCAAATCCCAACCGCTCTCCTTCAAAATCAGTTCAGACTCTGACTCCTTGTCACCTCACTGACCTCCCTCTGGGCTGGCCACCGTCACCTCTTGCCTGGATTAGGCAGCCGCTCTGTGGCTAGTCTCCTCGCTTTCCCCCTCGCTACCCACCTCCCTCCTGCACCTGCCTGTTCTCCACACTGTGGCCAGATCGATGACCCCAGGTCACGTGTCAGATCATGTCACTCCTACCTCTCCTGTGGCTTCCCGTTGCTCTCAGAATGCCAGCTGAAGTCCTCCCATGCCAGCAGAGCCCCACCTCATCGGCTCTCCTTGCACACCGTCCCCTACCTTCTCCTTTGCTCACCTGGCTCCCTAGTGTAGCCTCCCTGCTCTTCCTCCGATCCTTGGGTAAGCCCCAGGGCCTTTGCACTGGCTCTTCCCTCTGCCCGGGCTGCTCCTCCCTCCCAGGCCCAGCAGCTTCTTCCTCTCTTTGCTCAAGTCTCAGCTGAGCTTGCCTTTCCTGAGCCCCTTTTTGAAGTTTTTGTCTCAGCCCTCATGCTTGCCCTCCTCATTCTCTTTTCCTGCCTTATTTTTTTTTTCCTCATAGCACTTACTGCTCTCTGACATGCAGCCTCAGGGGACTGGTTCCAGGACAACCCTTGGGTACCAGCATCCAAGGATGCTCAAGTCCTTTATATAAAATGGTGTAGTATTTACATATAACCTACAAATATCTTCCTGTATACTTTAAATCATTTCTAGTTTACCTGTAAAACCTAATACAATGTAAATGCTAGGTAAATAGTTGTTATGCTGTACTGCTTTTAAATTTGTATTTGTATTTGTATTATTTATTTATTATTAAAGAGATGGGGTCTCGCTCTTACTCAGGCTGGTCTCGAACTCCTGAGCTCAAGTGATCCACCTGCCTTGGCCTCCCAGAGTGCTAGGATTACAGGTGTGAGCCACCACGCCTGGCCGGCAATATTTCTTGTACTCTGAGTTTCCATTGTCCCTACTATCTATGTGTGGCTGATGATCACAGTAACCCAGCTCCAAAGGATGGAATGTATATTATAAATATATTCAATAATTATTGTGCATTTAATGCATGCCAGACCCTATGCCTGGCGCTTTAACATATATTATCTCATTTAATCTACATGATGACCTCTGAAGTAGGACTTCTTCATTTTACTGATGTCAAAACCAAGGCTCAAAGAAGTCAAATAATTCACATGAGGCCATGGAATGCTGGGAGGCAGGATTTGAACCCAGCTCCTTCTGTCTGCAGAGGCTGGTCTCCCAGCCACTCCACCTGGGGCTCTCAGCCTGGCTTAATCCTAAGATTCACCTGGGCACTGGTTACAGTGGAGGGTCTCCAGGCCCATTGCCTGGGGACGCTGACCCAGTAGATTTGGCCCAGAGGCCTGGAATCTCCATTTTTATCAGGAGCTTGTGGTGAGTCTAAAGGTCGGGGGAATTCAGGAAGTTCTGTTCATGCTCTGCTGCCTCCCTATTGTAAGGTAATGAAATAAGAGTTTTCCCATCACTGAATGCCTAGTGTCTGTTTCTCTTAAAGAAGGAAAGAAACCAAGTGAGAGCAAATAATTGCAATTGTAATGAGAGGCAAAACCTTTTAGTCCGAAACATAAAGCAAACACCCAATTAAAACCTCCTTCCCTTCAACCTATAACAGAACCAAGAGGACCCCTGGGTCCCCCCCCACCTCCTGTGCCACCTTTCTCACCTTGTCCTGCAGAGCCACCCACACTACTTCCTCACCTCTCAGTCCTTCTGTGCCCGCTGCAGTTGGGCTTCTGCCCTTTTGTGCTCATCAAAATTCCTGGTAACTCCCAGGTTGGATTCACATGTGTCCTCGAACTTGATTTTTTTTAAAAAATTGTGGTAAAGTACACATAACGTAAAATTTACCATTTAACCACCTTTAAGTATACAGTTTGGTGGTGTTAAGTACATCCACATGGATGTTCAGCCATTGCCACATCCTTCTCCAGAACGTTCTCAGATTCCCAAATGGAAACTCATTAAACACCAACTCCCTCTCCTCTCCTCTTCCCAGCCCTCATCAACCACCATCCTGTTCTCTGTCTCTATGAATCTGGCCACTCCAGCTACCTCCTGTAATTAGAATCACACAGTATTTGTCCTATTGTGACTGGCATATTTCACTCAACATACTGTACTCAAGGTTCAGCCAGGCGGTAGCATATGTCAGAATGTCATTCCTTTGCATAGCATTAAGTATTACTTTGCATGGATATACCACATTTTATTTATCCATTCATTCATTGAGGGACAGGATGCTTCCACCTTTTGGTTATTAGGAATAATGCTATTATGAACATGAGTATACAAGTATCTGTTCAAGTTTCTGCTTTCAGTTATTTTGGGCATATGCCCAGAAGTGGGATTGCCGGATCCTAGGGTGAGTCTGTGTGTAACGTGTGGAAGAACCGCCACACTGCCCTTCACAGCGGCTGAACATTCCCGCCGGCAACGAGCAAGGGTTCACTTTCTCTATGTCCTTGCCGACACGCGCTATGCTTTGCTGTTTCTTTTTTTGATAACAATCATCCTACTGGGAATGAAGGGGCTCTATCGTGAATTTTCTGTGGCATTTGACTGTACAGACTCTTCCTTCTCAAAACACCTTCCCCTCTTTCCTCCACACTCTCCCAGTTTTCTTGTCTATTTTTCTGGTTTGTTGTTGGTTGGTTTATTTTTTCTTGTCAGTATCCAACCACCTCACCAAAAGTAGCATCACCCAGGGCTGCATCCGAGGTCCCTCCCTCCATGTACTCATCGTATATCCCATACTCCCACTTTGTCTGTTGTAATTTCATTGATATCCTGAGTTCACCTCCCACTTGAATGGGGGGGATTCTCAAATCCATTCCCCCATCCAGACCCTTTTCCTGGGCTCTGGACTTGTATGTCCAACTATTCACTACAAACAGAACTTAAAAAATATCTAAAAAACCTAATATTTGTGTTAGGCACTGGGATGAGTGGTATACAAGCACTTTGTCATTCACTCTTCGTTTTTAACCGTTCGACACATTCACCAACTCTAAGATGTAGGTTCTAGTATTAATCCCATGTAGCCATTGAGGAAACAGATTCTTCAAGAAGTACCTTGCTCAAGGTCACATCAGCAGCAACTTTGGAACCAGACTCAAACCAAGTCCACCCCACTCCAAAGGCCATGTGTTTCACCACACCCCACCCCTGTCCCTCACAAACATCCACTGGCTATTTCAGACTCTGAATTTCTCACTCTGCATTGTAATTATACATTTCCGTCCCTGTTTCTATCACTGGAATAGAATGTATGCGGACAGGGACAAACCTTTTTCCTTTTAATTTTTATTTACTTCTATATTAACAGGTCTAAGCATACTGCTTAGTGTCAGAGAAGACATCCAATTAACACTTGCTTAATATATGAGTGAATGAGTGGACTGCATGTGTTTCATGCCATTATTCATTCACAATCACGTAATATTAATGCCAATGTCTGTGTTCTACATGCATGTGATGTAGACTTCTACCAAAGAAATTAATATGATTTTGTTTGTCTTAGAGCCAAACTTTTATGAATAAATATTATTTGTAGGGAGAATATTACAGGATATGAGATCTGATATATATTTTTTCTAGACATGATGAGTAGAAACAGTAGAGAAATAATTCTTAGATGCTATGGAGAGAAGAAATTTAAAATTTTAATTTCACAATTACTCAATTACTATGCATTATTGGATCAAAATATTTAATAATTATTGGTCAATATTTTGTATTTTTCAGAAGATAACTATCATGTGAATAATGATAATTTTAACAACAGAACTGCTGCTTTTAAAAATGACATTTTTGAAAATAGTACATGTGTATTAAAAAAAAATCAAATAGTACAGAAGGGTTTGAGGTGAGAAGTCTTCTTACTCCTGTCTCAATGTGCCCCCTGCCCTTCCTTTTTAACTCAGAGATGACTCCTGTTACAGTTCTGTATCACTCACAAGTATGCTCCGCATTCACAAGGATTTATAAATATCCCCCCTCCTCTGCTTTTTTCTAAAACAAATGGTAACACCTGGTTCTGTGCCTGGATTTTTTTTTTTTCTACTTTGTAATATATCTTGGCAATTGTTCCATATCAGTACATGGAGAGCAGCCTCATACATCTTCATAGGCATAACCAGCATTGCTGGAACTGTTCTACCAAAGTATCAGGGATGGCAGGGGCACACAGATTGCAGCAAGGACACAGTTAATTTGAAATCTTCAGTTTTATTTGCATTTCCTGCCAACTTTCCATTCTGCTTCCTAATGCATTTGTGCTTATTTTAATATAAAAATCACATTTTAAACAGATGCTCCAGGCAGATGCACCTTGTTTATCCTGAGCTGTATTCACCTCTGCAGGTACACACACCCTTGTTTAAGAAGGATAGACACATGACCTTGTGAGATTATCCCAGTGATATTGTGAGGAAGTGTGGGCAGGAATTATTAGCCCTTTCTAAAGATGAAGCTGACTGATATCAAGTGACCTGCCCCGGGTGACATAACCTGTAAGAATGCAACCAGGAGGGCACCCAGCACTGCTCTGTCCTGATAAGTTCTCTCACTGCCTCTTAGGATACAGATTCAGATATGCCATGACCATATGTGCAAACAAAAGAAGACAGAAACCCAGGATCTTAAAAGACAAACTGCAGCACAGCAGGGTTTACATGCAAAGGATACTTGCTTGACATGTTTGGCCAAGTGTGGGATGAAAGACCCGGAAAATGTAGCCTTCACTGATACAGCAGGAAATGGAACACATGCTCTTTTGTTTTAAAAATCAAACGTGGCGGGTGCCTGTAATCTCAGCACTTTGGGAGGCTGAGGTAGGAGAATCAGTTGAGGCCAGTAGTTCAAGACCAGCCTGGGCTACATAGCGAGACCCCCATCTCTACAAAAAATAAAAAATTAGCCAGGTGTGGTGGCATATGCCTATAGTCCCAGCTACTGGGGAAGCTGAGGCAGGAGGATCACTCAAGCCCAGGAGTTTGAGGTTTCGGTGAGCTATGGTGACGCCACTGCACTCAAGCATTAGGTGGCAGAGCAAGACCCTGTCTCAAAAAAAGCCAACCAACCAACCAACCAACCTCTCCCCCCACCAAAAAAAAAAAAAAACCCAAACAAACAAACAAACAAACAAAAAAACCCAATCTCTCTGTGGCACATTGATCTTAGACCTTCAGCCTCTAGGACTGTGAGAAAATAAATTTCTTCTTTTTAAGCTCCCCAATCTGTGGTATTTTGTTATGGCAGCCACAGCAAACTGATACAGTATCCATCCAAGGGCTACCTTTAAGTCTCTTCTGGAAGAACCACCTGCCACCACAGCAGTCTGGTTCCTTTGGGTAGGACTGGACTGGGCCTTCATTCATTGGTTCATTCAGTATTTATTGCACACTGTGGTGTGCTTATCCTATCTACGCACCAGGCACACAGCAGTGACTGTGACAAAGTCCCTGTTGTCATGGAGCTACCATCTAATATCTGACCTCCAAAGTGACTTGGCCCCCCAGAGTCCCTCCCAAGTGAGACACTGCAAGCATTTATCAAGAAAAAAGGAAATAGAAGATACACTAAAAATAAATTAACGACCCAAATTATGATTTATAGATGGTTCCAAATGTATTTTTTTGTTTTGTTTTCTTGCTTTTAGATATAAGCTGCTCTTGTAGATTGCCTTGTTTAGTGCGGACATTCAAGAAAAAGGGAGGTGGATTATCATCAGGCCTCTCTTCATTATGGAGGTGGTCCCAGGCGTCCAGCAGAGCCGACTTGGAGGCTGTGACAGGGCTCAGAGCTATTGATTGCCTGGCGTGTGTATTTCCAGAGACCACCCAGATTCAGACAAGAGCTTAGATTTCACCAGCGTGATACATGTCGTCTCCCCTTTTGGCAGGGACCGAATGGTCAACATGGATGCGGGGCAGCTTCCCAGGCCCTATAGGCTACTGGGTGCCAGAAAGAGCTGGAGCCCCCGTGAATCCCGGCCATGACTCATCTGCCTCCTGACTCTGCTCTCAGAATGTGCTCTCTGGACTTTTTCAGGCAAGCCTGAGCGGCTCATTGCAGATACCCATCATTAACGTGCCTTTCACGCTTCTTAATTCCCTCCAGAACTTTAACAATCATCGCAAACACGGAGAGGGTATTCTTCCCAGGGAAAGGCATTCATCACGGCCATGCCCAGCCTCCACCGCCAGCGCAGGGATTACTTCAGTTGCCAATGGGAAGAGGGAGCCAACAGGTATTTTTAAAGAGGCTCTATCCACTGGAGGATCGAAAAGAAAATATCCCCTTTGAGCATTTAGTCACACACATCAAAGGAAACAACAGTTTCCATCTTCATTTGCATCGTACAGGCATTAGATGTGGTCCAGTTACACCAAGCTCTGCTTGAAAAGGCAGAAGTGCCAGTACTTTTCAAGCCTTGACGGAGACAGAGAGAAAATGCAGCCAGGCAAATAATATATCACCCTGCCAAGGCATTTTCCATTTTTAAAAGGACAGAACAATTTTACATTATTTCTGGAGCCTCTTTGCAGCAAATATCCCTTGACATTTGTTCTAGCACCCTGGCTGGCCTGCCTAAAACTGCTGGCTGGTCCCAGCCTGCAGCTCCTGTGTTTGCACTGGGGACCATATTCTGTCTTTTGGTCTTGAACCTCCAGACTGAGTAGGGCAAGTGGCCTGTTTTTTTTTTTTCCAGAGCACAGGCAGACCCAGCTCGGCTCTGCAGAAGTGGCCAATTAAGACACCACCCTGGCAGAAAGAACATGGCGTTTCAGGTCACTTGACGATGCTGGATGGAGAATCAATGGAGAATCTACACTCAGGGCTTAGAGCTGCTGGAACAAAAGTGCAGGGGAGGGCCTGGGGTTTTCCAGTGAAGCTCCTGGGAGGCCCAAGGGGATTCAGAGATAAGACAATGAATTGTGCTCAGGCTGGATGGTGAGGTCTCTTGGGGAAGGAAGAAACAGACACCACTTCCGGAATAAATTAGCACAAAAGACTTCTAGTTAGGGTGACCAAGGAACAAGGTTTTCCAGATTTGGAAAATCGAGATTGGGCTATTTAGTAAAATTTCCCAAACTGTTCTTTCTAAGGTGGTCTACAACCCACTTCTTGTCAAGTCTTTTGTTCGAGGGTGAACGGTGGCTCTTGTTGTTTCTAATCCTCAGCCCTGGCTGGCTTGAAAAATCTCAGGGTGCTGAATGATTAATTCCAACCTGCCCTAGAAAACGGGAGTCAGCTGGCAAAAGGAAATAGCCCAACATGAAGGCAAAAGAGCAAATTGACTTTATCTGTGAGTGATTATGTTTGACAAGAAGGAAAAGAAAAATCTTTTGTCACTGAAGAAAATTATGCTTTGAGAAATCTTTACACAAGTCTTAAGGCTACGCTTTCCACAGTTTGAATTAAAATGGAAATAATCCCAACTCTCCCCTTCCCCTCCCAAATAAAGAGCAGAGAAACAAAACTTCATTTTCATACATTTACTACACTAGGGTTTTAGAAATCAGACTAGGAGTCCCAGGCCTACTCAAGTGCAGCATTTTCATTAACTAGGAAATTCTCTTTCAAGAAACCTATTTTTGAATTGCTATTTACTACTAAAATTTTAATTTTTCCTTCAAGTATTGTCACACAGGCAGCCTGATTCTTTGTGGGTGGAATAGCAAGGCAGATGGGCGTCTCCTCCAATAAAAAAGAAGAGCCAATTTTCATTCTGAAAGGGTGAAAAGATCAGCTTTGTTAAAATTATTCAGATTTAACATTTATCTCATACTGGCAGCATCACAGTGTGCTTCGGTCTTGAAAGAACACGTTGCAGGCAGGAAAACAAACTGTTTTGACTCAATCTATGATTCAGATTTTTCTGCTTACCTGTTTTTCCTTCACCAGTTAAAAAAATTTAACCTTCTTATAAAAATTCTAAACTCATTTTATATTTTAACAATCTTCTGTCAGATGTCCGCATGGCTAACTCCCTTACCTTTGAGTCTGGTTCAGAGGTCAATTTCTTAAGACGTCTACACTGATCATTCCTATTTGAAATTACATGTCTCCAACACTGGCTCTCCTGGTACCTTTAACCTGCTCTAGTTTTATTTTTTCCATACCACTTATGGCCTTCACATACTATAAAGGGACTTTATTTATGACGTTTATCAGCACCCCCCCTAGAATGGAAGCACCAAGAGAGCAGGATCTGTGTTTTATTCTGTGATGTCTACTTTAGTGGCACAGAGTGGTGCCTGTCACTTAGAAGGTGTCCAATAGATGCTGAATGATGATGTCAGGAAAAATTGTGTGAGACTTGGGAATGAGCAAGAGATGACTGGCTGTCCTTTCAGCAAAGTGCCTCGCAGAGCCTCTGGGGAGGATCTGATTCTATAGTGGTGAATACCTTTAACTGGTTTTCTATAGATTAAGCAGAAATATAAAACAGAAAGTAATGCAGATGATTCTTGCCCATGGATGCAACTGATTTTTGCCCTATAGAAAGGATAATCTCAAACGTGATACTTTATTGCCCTATAGGACGTTAACCAGTTTTGCAGTAGTAAGCATTCTTGCTTGCCTATAAATATACCTCTGTTCTTCAAATTCTGCTTTGAACTGGTTTCAACATCTTACTGGTTTCCTCATTAACTAATGAACTGAAGAAAATTCTTGATACATTTTCACTTTATGTTTGTCAGAGAGTGATGATTTTATTGTTTTGAAAATTATGATTGAGTAAAAGTGAATTATATTCCCTCCCCTAGGAAATTTTACCCAGGCTCATGGTTTTAGATACCATTGAATGCTGATTACTCTCAAATTTGTATCTCTAGCCATAACCTCTCTGTGCCTCAGATGCACATATTCAGTTGCCTTCCTAATAGCCTGCCTTGGATATCTAACAGGCATTTCAGAATTAGCATGTCCCAAGTGGAATTCTGGATTTCCACCCTCTCCTAACTCTGCTCCTCTCTCAGTCTTTAAATGCAACACCTTTAACTCTATTGCTTAGGCTAAAATCCTGAGTCAAACCTTGGCCCAAATGCATTTCTTTCTATTATACCTCACATTCAATCCTTCAGCAAAACCTGAGCAATCTACTTCCAACCTATATCCTAAATCCATCTACTTAAGACCAACACCTCAGTCTAAGACCTACCACGTGTTTGGTGAATAAGGTTTTATTGGAACACAGGCATGCCCATCTGTTTACATATCATCATGGTTGCTTTCGTGCTGCAATGGCAGAGTGGAGTAGCTGTGAAAGAGATCACAGAGTCTCTGACACAAAGCTTAAAGTATTTACTGTCTGGTCCTTTACTGAAAAAATTTGCTAACCACTTGTGTGGTAGGCTGAGTAATGGCCCCCCCAAAGATGTCAAGTCCTAATCCCTGGAACCTGTAAATGTTATCTTATTTGGAAAAAGGGACTTTGGTGATTTGATTAAGGATTTTGAGAAGGGGGAGATTATTCCAGATTATCTGAGTGGACCCTAAATGCTATGTTCATCAGAGAGTTGAAGATGGCGATTTGACACAGACAGAAGAGAGAGAGCAACGTGAAGACAGAGCAGAGAGAGGTTTGAAGGTGCTAGCCTTGGAGACTGGAGTGATGTGGCTACAAGCCAAGGAATGCCGGCAGCCACTAGAAGTTGGAAGAGGAAAGGAATGGATTCTCCCCAGAGCCTCCGGAGGGAGTATGGCCCTGCCAACCTCTTCATTTGGCCCAGTGAAACTGATTTTGGACTTCTAGCCTTGAGAACTGTAAGAGAATACATTTCTGTAGTTTTAAGCCACTAATGTAATTTGTTACAGCAGCCACAGGAAACTAATACCCCTCATCTAAGATACCACCAAGTCTTGATGTTTGCAATGATCTCCTAACTAGTCTCTCTGCCTGCCCGAGGTCTGTTCTCCACATTGTGGCATGGCGATCCTTTTGCAAGATAACGCTTCCTTCTCAATACCTTCCATTGGCTTCCCAGCACCCTCAGAATAAAATCCAACGATTTCACCATAGAGTCGGAGGTCCTGTGCAGTCTGGCCTTAGATTCCTCCCTGGATTTACATCTCAGCACTCTTTCCACATGGTTTCATTGTAGTTCCTACACTATACCCACTGTGCATTTGCCTCAGGGCCTTTGTATTTGCTGTTTCCTCTGCCTAGAATGTTCTTCAGCCCCACCATAACTGCATGGGTTGTTCCCACTTCCTTCAGATCTCAGGGAGGACTTCCCCGACCCTCTCCCTCTAAAGTCATCATCCTACCTTCTCACATGACTTTATTTTTCTTATTTTTCTTTGAGCATTTATCATTATCTAACCTTCAATCATATATCTGTTTATCAACTGTCTCTCCTTCCTTGTCCGCTCCATGAGGGCAGGGGGTTTTTGTCCGTTTTGTTCACTGCTGTATCCACAGCACCTAGAACCACTATCTTGGATGTTGTACACACCCAATAAGTATTTGTTGAATGTATGCGTATGTTAAAATATTTAGACCATATCAAATGAGTAAGCCTTAATTTTTTTCTGCCCCATCCTCAAAGGTAACCATAGGCAATAGTTAAATTTCTTGTTATTCTTCCAGAAACCTTTTCTGTATATAAAGAATATCTATATATGCAGTAAACCTTATATCTGTTTTTTATATATACATGAGAATAGCATATGTTATGCTCTGTGCCTTACTTTTTTTCAGTTAAATATTTAAGCTGAAGATCTTTCCATAGCAGTACACATTGATTCACCTCCATCTTTTTAACAGCTACATAATATCTCATAGCTTAATACTTAAAGAAAAGTAAATTTCTTTTCCTGTTTGAAAAATGGAAAGCTTAGTGACAATTAAATGCCTCTGCACCCACACTCTTTTTCTTTACTCCCATAGATGGTTGTGGTCTGGTTTTCTCCGATGCTCCTCAGTGACTGCCAGTGACGACAGCGTGATATACCGGCGGCTTTCCCTGTCAGGTGTTTTGATTTCAACAACTAAACAACGTTTCCTTGGGAGACTGAGAGTTGAAAAAACTAGATTTGAAAGCGTTGAGCAAATAAGAAAACAAACAAAACAAAACTTATGAGCCCTCCAAATGATCCCACCAGCCGTAAGCATCGTCCAGGGGTGACCGAGCACCCGCACGATCTCAGTCAGCTGCCTGCCTGGAACCACCCAAAGAAACAGACAACGCAAGTGCAGGTGGAGTTTCCCGTGCAGGTGCTCAAGTCCCCTTGCCCCCTTCCTCAATCAGATTGCTGCCTCCAAGCCGTTCCTATAGGGAGATTTTGGGGGCTCCACTGACAGTTTTCTGGGTCTTAGGAAGCAGATGTGGGATTCTGGTGTCCTAAAACTGTTGACATTGGAAGTTATGAAGCTCTTTGCATGTGTGCCAATTCAAACCAGCAAGGCCTGATCTCTGTAACCTTTTCCTTCTTTAGAAAAGAAACCATTTCTTTGGTCCTGGGTCCAAATTCAATAAAAACTGAGGCTGTAATACCAGAAGGCTCAAGAGAGAGTGGGAAGACTCCAGTTTTAAAGAGAAAGTACGGAAAAAACTGGATTGATTCCTAAAGTAGCATAGGAAGGTGAGATATATTCCATCAAAGGCATTTTGATATAACTCCAAGGAGGGTCCCTGGAGAGCAAGTGCATTCGGGTGTGTTTTATGCAATAGCTGGGCGATGTGGGAAATTTTATGATTATAACTATTGTTTAAATAATGTCTCTTGAAACCAATGATGAAGGATAATGTTCTGTTCTAGGTTTTAATTGCTAAAAGGAAAACAAAACTGTCAGAAGTGGTGTGGCTGGTCCTTGGACCTACTGTCAGTAAAGTAAATATTGAACAAATGAAAATACTGATTCATTTCAAAATTTCAACAGATTCCTGGGGCAGAAATCAGGCCTTCCATGTTCTAATTACATTTCAAACAAACTGAAATCCAGGCCCACTGGGCCCAAATATCTCATTGTATTTGGGGTATCTGAGAAGTCTTTACACTCATCTGATAGTAGACATTGTGAGATTACAGTGTCTGACATAATTGCTAAATGGATGTGGGTGGGTGCAGAGAAGAGGAAAGATGACTGTTTGTTTGCAGGATAGGAAAACAGGCACTATGTGGTGAAATGGTGGTTCCAAAGAAGCCCACAAGTCTTCCTTATGTTCTACCTGGAAAAGGCCAGGAAACATGGCATCTATCTGTATTATTTCTTACAACTGCATGCAAGTCTTCTTATCTCAAAATTTACAAAGAATAATTAAAGGAAAGGTAAGGGGAGAAACTTTTTGGAAGCAGAAATTTTGGATATTCCACTTTTAACCATGTAGCCCCTTTGAGGCTAAAGAAGGTGTAGATAGAACAATAGATAGAACAATTTGTTTCTTTCCTGTCCTGTGCTGAGTGAAAATGAGCTTGGTGTCCTGAGCTTCTCTTTTAGGAGTGTTTAAGCTTCTGAAATGGGTTCAGTCCATGCTTTCCTCTCCCAATCCAGTAATATGGAAGCTCCAGTAACTTCCAATTTAGGGAAGCACATTATTGTCATCACCAGTGATAATAAACAGCCACTTTACTTCAGAAAGCTGACCAGGAAAGAAGGTTCTTTTGCAAATATTTTTGCAGTGAAAGAGTAATAATGTAATATTCCCGTTATTTACCTTATAAGTTCTGTTTCTGGACAGTAACATTCTTTCCTTTATCATTAGGGCCCAGATGGGCAAGGACTCAGAATGGTGCGGCGAATGTATCTTCCAACTGCTCTCTGCTCTAAATGGGCTCATTTAGCAACTTAGGGTGCTTCCATTACTTAAACTCATCTCTTGGTGCCCTCCCAAGCAAGTAAAACAAACACCCGCCAACCAGCCCCCCAAACATCTCCTTCTCTAGCCCAGTAGCTCTCAAACTCTTTGGTCTCAGGATCCCTTTATATATTTAAAAATAAAAGACTCCAAAGAACTTTTGTTGATGTGTGTTAGCTTATCTACAATTACGTGCTGTATTTGAAATTAACACTGAGAAATTTATAAAATATTCCCTACTGAAAGGGATAATAAATCCATTACATGTTAACAGAAATTGTATTTTTATATTTTCCAAAACAAATTAATGATAAGAGCGGTGGTGTTCTATAGTTTTGCAATCTCTTTAGTATCTGACTTAATACTAGACCTCCCTATCTGCTTCTGCATGCAGTCTGTTGGGAGATCACATATCATGTATCTTCTGGAAAACTCTACTGCATACATGTAAGAGACTGACATAGCATTACTACAAAAATAGTTGTGACCTTCTGGGTCCCCTGAAAGTCTTGGGGACACCTCCCTCCTCCACTGGTGCACTTTGAAAATTGGTGTACTGCCCTGAGTCTAAGGTGATTTCAATGGTGATGGTGATGTGCTCCTGAGGTCCAGGTGATGTTCATTATCTTCTACGTTTCCATTGCACCTGTCCTGCTCTTGCTTATGTTTGTTAATCTTGGTAGGCTGTGGCCCCCTGAAGGAAGACACTCCATTCATATTTATATTCTTGGGATCTAATACAGTGTCTGGTTCATAGTAGGCACTGGAAAAAATATTTTTAATTTAAGGTTGCATTTTAATTATAAAAGCAACATCGTTATATCATGGCTGTATCATACAAAATAAGAGACAAGAAAACTACACATAATCCCCCAAATGTCATTTCTTGGGTGTATTTTATATCAGATTTTTTTGAAAATGCAGTTTTTTATACCTATCATCACACTATATATTATAAATAACACCATAATTTTGAATACTGCCCCCCCAGCAATGCGTAAGATATTCTTTCTGTTTCTGATGTCTGACCAGCATAATGTTCAATTGTGTAAATATAACACAATTTAATTATTAAATATCCAACACTAGCACATTTAGGATGCTTCTAATTTTTTGTTGTAATAAATACAGTGATCTTGTGAAGAACACCTTCACACATACAGCTTTTTTGGCATTTAGTGTTATTTCCTCAGAATAGATTCCCAGAAGTAAGATTACTGGGTCAAAAGATGCAGACATTTTTATGGCTTTTAATACATACTGTAAAATTGCTTTTCGAAAGGGTTATACTAATTTACAATGCCACTAGCACTTTTAAGAATCCGTTTCACCACACAAATCGTCAACATAGGTGCTATTAAGAATGCTAATCGATAAAATATTGTTCCCCAGTTGTTAAAATTTTGCAATTTTTGAGGCTCATAAAATTAAAGTTTGTTGAAGAATGAGTATATAATACAAAACATTCTTTTGGGACATCTTCACTTCTGGAAAACCTAAGAAATTCTCACTTGCGAAGACCAGAAAAAGAACACATGCTGTTAAGATTGGCACAAAATTCACTTTGACAGTCAATCTTAATGCCAAAACACTTCAACGGGGACTTTTCACTGATTCTGCTAGTTGTCACCAACAGTCGCAAAAGGAGAAATAAAATGCAGAAAAATGAAATGTTCTCACTGCAAACCATACAAAACCACATTGAGGGGCTGGAGCTCTGCTTTCCATTCAACTTTTCTTCCTTTTTTTTTTTCTTTTACTTTGAGATTCCAGCCCCCTCCTTTGTTTCCGGTATCACCTGCCCACGTGCAGAATTCTGAATTTCTCTGGACAGCGGGCTATCTCATCGTGAGCGAGGCACACCGTCACCTGCCTGGCTGGGGGCTTCTCTGTACAGTGCGCGCGAGCCCACTACAAGTCGACGACTTTCCACCAAAGCTGCCACTCTCTATCCCTTCTGTTTCTAGGATCTTTCCCCGCCTGAAACCTAGCTGGCTCCCCATTTCGCAGAGGACAATTCCCGAACACAGCATGAGTGCAGAGGACGCAGGAATATTTATTGGGACAAGCTACGAATTGAAGCCCAGGATTGAAGGCAAGAAAACTTGGTTTGCCTCGTCCTCCAACCAGGCGCGCCGAGGTTGAGCATTTCTCTAGGATTTTGTTCAGGGGCCTCATCCTGGGACAGGCATTTATGAGTCATCGGCTCCGCGGGTCACATGGGCAACGTGACCAAAATAAAGTTTCAGTATTTTAAGCCGCTAGAAAAGGGGACAGCGGAGCACTCCACGGGCGGGGTGCTGGAGGCGGGCGCAGGCAGGCCGCGCCACCGACCGTGGGGACGCGGCGCCGCGGGCAGAGGGGGCGGGGCGCCGGGGCCGCGGGAGGGGCGGGGCGGGCCCGGCGGGAGGCGCGCGCCCCTCCCCCACGGCCGGCAGCGCCGCCCGGACTCCAGGGCCGATGGGCTCCGGAGCGCGGCGCCCCAGTGGACCTCAGCGCCAAGGGCCCCCGGACCCCGGTCCGCGCCGGCGACGTCAGGCTGCGGGATCCTGGAGATCCCAGCGCGTCCTCCTCAGCCACCGGGACCCCACGCGCCGGCAGCGGCTTCCCCGGGAACGTCCTTCAGCCCCGGGAGCACGCGGGAAAAGCCCCAGCGCGCCAATGAGCGAGCGCTTTCCTCATGACGGTCACGCTCAGGGGCGGGGCTTCCCTCCGCCGCTCCCGAGTTCCGGGAACCCCCTTTGATTGGCCTGGACGGCCTGGGAAACACTGTAGTGACGCCCAATCAAAACGGCACGTCTCGGCCTCGAGGAAATATTCCGTGTCGGCCCTGTTCTGATTGGACAGTTCTTTCGGGCTCTGGCCACTGGGAAGCTTTGTTTAGGTCAGGAAGGCGGGCTTTCCTGGGAGGGGGTGGGGAGGGGGCGTTGATTCTTGACCAATCTTTTCAGTCCGTTGGGTGGTGACCAGCCAATGGGCCGGATGAATAGGACGCTCCTCCCGGAGAGTAGTGAGACCCCTGGTGCGGGGCGATTGGTGGCGGGTGCGATGAGTGGCAGCGGAGCGGCCCAACGGGCGCTGTGCGTGGGCCGCGGGGCGGGGCCAGGGCGGGTGCGCGGCGGCGGCGGGGTGGCTGGGCCGGCGGCGGCGGCGGTACGAGGCGCGCGCTCGGGGTCCCGGTCGCGAGGAGGAGGAGGATGTGGCGCGCGGAGGGGAAATGGCTGCCGAAAACAAGCCGGAAGGTAAGAGCCGGAGCGCGAGGGGCCGGGGGGCGGCGCGGCGGGCGGCGGGACTCGGCCCCGCCGGACATCCCGGGCATCGGCGGCGCCGGGCGGGAGCGCGGGGGCGCGGCGGGTGGGCGGGCGGGCGCCCCGGCCGGGGAGGGGGCCGGCGGGGTGGGGGGGGCGGAGCGCGGCCGAGTCCTGAGGTGACTCGCGGGGCCGGCGGAGCGCGGCGCCCCACACCCCACCCCCGGGGGCGGGCTGGGGCTGGAGGGGGCGGGGGGCGCGCGGGGCGGGGGCCGGGCCCAGCGAGGAGGAGGAGCCGGCGGAGGGCCGGCGCCTCCCCCACCCGGACTGGGCATCCCCGCCGCTCCGGAGCCCGCGGCGCGGCCCCCGCCCCCGGCCCGCGCCCCCCGCGCCAGGGCCAGGGTGGGGGCCGCGGGGCGGAAAGTTTATCCGCCTCGGGCCCCCCTGGCCCTGCGCCCCACTGCTCCGGGCCGGTCCCCGTCGGGCGGTAGCGGCCAGCGCTCAGCCCTTGCCGTCCCCTGCTCTCGGGCGGGCAGGGCCAGACATACTCTCTCCAGCACCCGCTCCAGCCCTGTGGGCACCTCCCGAGCAGGCTGGGGTCCTCGTGCTTCTCCCCACCAGGGGGACCCCCGCCTGCTGAGCGTCCCTCGGCCGAAGGGCCTCGTGTGACCCCTCCCCCTCGCCTCCCGGGAAGGGAAGGGGGCCTGCGCAGCATCCCCGCCCCTCGCCGTCGTTCACATCCTACTCTTGCCCTTGCACCCTCACAGCCAGGAGGGTGGGGTCTCCGTTTCTATGGCAAGTGAGGATCTCCACACTCCCTTGCCCTTTACCTTCCGTGACCCCGATCCTTCCTTGGCACAGGGGTCCATCTGGTCCCTCATCTTCTTTGGAATCTTTTGGGGCCTCTGCACACTGTCTATTGACCCTTTTTGCCAGGACAAGGGGACTCGGCTGTCTATATTCTTGTTTCCTCATTCAGTGGATAGTGGGGGCCTGTGCAGCTCTGAAGTCATTTCTAAATAGGAAAGCAGACACTTCTTCCAGATTAATGTACACTCTCTGCACACTTTCCTGGGTTAGGGTGAGCTCATTTCCTGAATACCCTTTGAGTTGCCCTCTTTTTCTTATGGAAAAAACTGGGCATTCCAGTGCTCCTTTCCCCATTTGTCTAGCTACCTGACACGTTCTCTCTCCTCGGAGTTGGTTGTCTGGGTGAGGGTGGGCGCCCCAATAAGATGTAGGGCAGAGCTTCCATTGTGCCTAGTACTTGAGCAGAAACGGGCCACAGTAATTTCTTCTGTGTCTGAGGAAAGCAAGGGTATATTTTTGCTTCCGGTTGACTCTCGCGTCTTAGCAGGGGGCAGCTTTCGCCAGTTGACACTACCCCTTTGGGAAAAGGGCCATATGCCCTTGTTTTTTGGTTTTTTATTTATCGTCTTCTGTGCAGTGAGAACCAGACTTAGCCCATCTCACACTCAAAGAGTCCTTGATCATTCCCTGGAAATAAACTTACCAATTCTTTTTTGAGAGAACTCCTCTCCTCTTCATGGCTTCCGTTTCCCAGTCAGCCATGTTCAGTGAGCCTGTTCCCTTGAGTTTTTCTAGTTTTCTCAGATGGTATTCATGTTGGCTGGGTAAGGAGAAGCCATATGCCTTTCCATTCAGAAAGGGAGTGTAGACACCCATGTTGCCCACGTGCTGTTCTGGAAGAGGTTGCTTGTGTCTTCCTTGTACTAGAACCTTCTTTTGGTTCTGGTGCTGTCTCCTGTGGGATCCAAACATGTCTTTGGAGCATGAAGGGGACATTTGAATGCTTTCTATTTTTTGCTCTTCTGGTTTTGTTTTGGTGAAACAGATTATGACGATGATGTATGCATTCGTTTACATACACACATGGTATGTGTTTTTAGATGAAATCACATCTATTACCTATACAGTATACAGAAAGTTAGAAAAGTTAGATGACTAGCTCTACATTTTGGGTGTATTGGGGACCTTTATGTGTCAGAGTACAGATATATATTATTGTTGTTGGTAACTCTTCAGGCTTAGAAGAGTCATTGATAAATGACCAGTTCTGACCACCCTTTCGTTTGTCGTTTGCCTGTACTGAATAAGCAGAATGACATCCTTGCATGCCTACGAAATCCCTGAATAGAGTGCCTGCCATACGAATGGCAACTTTGGCATTCTGAATTTAAGGGTGATACTCTCTGCTTGATTCTGCATAGGGTGAAAAGTTCTTATCTTGGTTTCATAACTGCAGTGTAGGGAAAGAAATTTCATGTGTTTTGGGCAAATGATAGGAGATGGGTAAGAAGAATATGTTTTTCTGTGATAGAACTAGGAATGAACAGTCATAAATATGTTCCTCTTTTATTTTGGCTATTTAAATAATTGAGAGAAGTTGTGAAATTAGCCAGAGGTACCTTTAGAAAGACCCTTGACACTATACAAGTGGGTGGGAGGTGATATTCTTCAGGTTCATTTCTCTTGGGCAGGGGAGTAATTTGAGCCCTGTGAGCTCTAGTTAGGTGCTTTGCCTCCTGGGGTCTCCCTCCTCCCCTTCTTCCTTCCCAAAACTTGAAATGGTTGCTAGCTGCTGTCACTCAGCAGGGAAGTGTTACTTTTTGACAGGCTTAGCCTTGAATTTTGTCCTCTACAACAAGCTCTGTCCGGCTCTGAGCATTTGGGCCTTTAAGCATTTTTCTGGCAAGGAGGCTCTCTCCACCTTGATTTACTGAGTGAGGAGAAGTGGTTATCCGGAGGGTTGGCCTGCACTGGGCTTTGACTTCTGGACTTTGCCTTTCAGTTAATACTGAGTTGTTCAGTGGGCCCAATACCCATTGTCAGAAAGTAGAGATTTTGACCTCATTTTCTATTTTTTGGTTGTAACAGTTTTTTATGCTGTTTTTTATGCTGTCTGTATCTGTAGCCAGCTTGATGGGATTGTGTATTTTTAGGGGGTAAGAGTTGAATAGCTGCTGTATATGTTGGCATAGACCCAGTGGAGTCATCTCGTTTCCCGGTGGCTCTTCCTTCCCTTCTCCATGCCCCTAACAGCTTTTGGAATTTTCCCTGCTGAACAGGTTGCTCTGTGCAAGGGGCAGGGGAAACAAAGTGGTAGAGGTTGGTCAGAGGAACACACTTGAGGTTATTATCTAAAGTTAGGCTCCTTGGGTTTAATGGGATTGTGCCTTTTGCAGTTAGGCAGTCTAGAAGGGTTCTCCTATCTACTTTTTTACACTTTGGCTTTCTGTTAGAGTATCACTATTTCCTCCACTTCACCTCGTAACTCCTAGTTTTTTGGACAAGGTTGGGTGACCTCTCTTCCCTTGTGTTCTTGAAGACCTTGCTAATCCTGCTTCTGAGAAATGTTGGGTTTCTCTATCTCATTGTTCGGTGGGTTCAAAATGTTGACATGTACACAACAACCTCCACTCAAGGTCAGATCGGGTCAGCTTTTCTTTTTCAAAATAGTAGTGTTGCTCTTATTTTTGCTCTTTGAGACGTATTTATGTATCCTGCTCAGCTGCGTTTTTCTATTTCTTTAGTTTTTAGGCCCTGGCAGTTTTAGGTTTTCCCCCTGAAATAGCCTATTCTTTAGAGTCAGGTAATATTAGTTTAGTTTCCTGTTTATGCTGGGTGTCAGCCCATGTGTGCCAGTGGGTTTTTAATTCTTTCTGACTGATTTTGAGGTAGTCCATCGTATGGCTTGAAATTTTTTTCCCCACTGTCCTCTTTGAGCCATTCCTTGTTTCCTGTGTGGGGTAGATACTTCTTTGTGTGCAGTTGTACTTCTTTCTGACTTTATGGGAAAAGCAGTAGAAGGTGATTCTCTTGTTCTCTTCCTTTTGCCTTATAGTTGTGCCAGTTGCCTCTTTTGTGGGGCCTTTGAATTTGCCCTTTTGAGGAGAAGTCATTTTTATATTTATATTCCCATTACTGAAATCATTCATTCAGGAGACATTTACTGAGCTTCTATTTTGTGTAAGGGTCTGTGGGGGTGATGTAACTTTGCTTGAGACCATATTGGATATTATTAGCCTTTTCATATGAATCACATTTCAGTATATCTTAATATTTGTCTTTTATTGGTCTTGTAAGGAAAATTTTTTCTGAATTTTAGTTTTTTGGATTGTACTTTTACAAAAATATACTCTATGAGTGTACTGTCCTGTTGAGATTCTTTCCCTCCTCCCCATAGGAGTAGGGGTGGTGAAGAGGGTGGAGGGTGGACTGGAGAGGCATTCAGCAGCTTTCTCCGGACTGGAGAGGCATTCAGCAGCTTTCTCCAGACTCTGTGTGTGTGTGTGTGTGTGTGTGTGTGTGTGTGTGTGTGTTTAGAAAAAAGTAAAGTCAGCCTTCCTCAATCTGATTGTCTAGGCATAACTTTTAGGTCATTAAGATATATGATTGGTTGAAATGCTTATTTAACATTTGAACAGCAGCATTATACTAGGTATTGTATAGAACATAAAATCTAAAATCAAATGTATCCTTTATATAAGGAAATTGTAGAAAAATGTTTTTCTCTTCTGATTACCTAGTATGGTTCATGTTATTCCATATTATACCAGATAGTGTGACTATGTGACTGAATATTTTTCACGGTGACAGGTGGTATGTACTTTCTTTTGCATTTCCATCATACAGATCATTTTCTGAAATGTTCTGTATCTTCTAGAATCACTTACCATGTCCTTTTTTTGATGTTTTAGATCAACAGTCCTCAACCTTTTTTGGCACCAGGGACCAGTTTCATGGAAGACAATTTTTCCACGGACGGGTGGAGTGGTGGGGAGGGGAGGCAGGGCTCAGGTGGTGATGCCAGCGATGGGGAGTGGCTGTAGATACAGATGAAACTTCGCTCACTCTCCTGCCATCCTGCCAGATGCTTATCTTCTGCTGTGTGGCCACCTATTTCCTAAGTTTCATAGAAGACAATTTTTCTACAGACATGGGGGAGGAAAGGGGGGCAGTGGAGCTCTGCGGCCCGTTCCCTCACAGGCCATGGACCAGCTTTGGTCCACAGCCCAGGAGTTGGGGACCACAGTTCTAGGTGACTTAAATCCTACCTCCCTTTATTTTCTTTAGCTTTTCCCTCTATTTTTTTGCCCTTGCCCACATAAAGAGGTTTCTTTATTGCCCTTGTTATCATTATTATAAAAAAGTATTTGTAGATCTCCTGTATTTGTAGCCTATCTCTCAGTAAAAAGGGGATGCCCACCATCCCTTTTGTCCTGTAGCACAAGGCATTGTTACTACTTGTTTCCCTAAGGATAGGTGGATGGAATGGGATTTAAGCCACAAGGCAAGTGGTGATAGTATCTGTAACTAGATAGCATCTCTGGGAGAAACACTGGATCCTTCAGGCTTCTGGGCTTCCCTATGAAGGATTTTGGAAATTTATTTTTGCTGTGTTTAGCCAGCTTCTTTCTGTCTTTGGGCATAGCCAATAAACATATTATTTCATTTGGAACTTTCATTTACAATGAGGTGTGGGGTCCTCTCTTAATGCTCCTTTGCCTGTTATATATAGTACTGTCTTTAGTGTTTGGTGTGTTTGAGAGTGAGAGTGAGATGTGTTCTTGCTCTACTTCTTTGCCAATGTAACTTTAATGAGAGCGCACATTCATTCATTTTGTTTTCCAGATGGTAGTGTGTAATCATTCTTTTCTTTTTTTTAAATACCTAATCAGGTTCAAAACATAGTTTGATCAGACACTATCAGATCCTTTTATTTTGTGATTTTGTGCCATGTGTGGTACCATTTATCAGTCCTGTGATTAAGCCATGTTACTATTCTGTCATTAGGAAGAGGGACTTGTAAACATATAGATGGTCTGCTATCCCGTGATGATTGTCAAGTATTTGTAATGAAAGTGTTTCTCTGTATATATTGACAGGGGAGAGCAGGTCCTGATTTTTCACATGGTGGGGCAAAGAAAAGGGTGGTTTTTTTTTTGCCATCAGTATGTTGGCTGTATATTTCTAAGATTGTAATGCATCTTTCTGCTTTGAACGCCGTTGCTTGTAGAAGGTCATGGGCCTCCTTGTGTAAAGACTGGTAATGCTTCCTGAGCATTTTTTTTTTTTTTTTTTCCCTCATTACCCTGGGCTTAAAAAGAAATATTATGTACCTCACTGCAAAGGGAGGCCAAGTGTCAGCCACATTATTTCCCCTTTTACTCTTCTTTTAGAGTATTGTTCATTTACTTTCAACTGATTGACATAGTGTAAGATGGAAGGACCAGAGAGATTTTTTAAATGGTTCTTCCACATTCACCCCCAGTGTTTTACTCATTCTTGACATAGTTGTATGGTTTCTTTACGAGTCCTTTATTCATTTGGAAAAGTGCATTTTTTTTCTTCCAAATTTAGCCAGGACTCTTAAATCATGTAATATATCCCTCTCTGAGTCTTTTAGTAGAGGGTAACTTTGAGGGAGCTGTGCTAGTTTGGGGCTGTATTCATCACTCTGCTCCCTGAGGTATAGTTTTATAGTTACATGTGCACAAAGTAACATGCCTTGAAAGAAATGTTTGGGACTGTGTTCTTAACAGTTTTAAACATGTTCATGGCTGGAGACTAATTAAGTGGCATTATTCTCTAACCTCACTCCCTCATGCCATCTGAAATAGCTGTCTCCATGTCTCCCCTTCCTGCCCCCTAAATCCCAAAACAACTGTAACAACAAAATCTCCCCCAAAGCAAAACCTTATGAAGGCTAACTCTGATTGTTTTTGCTCTCCATAGTTCAGTCACTAGCTTTGGACAGGTGCATAACTGGTACTTTTTGGATGTGTAATCTCAATGGGGTTGACATGTGAAAAGCCTTTTGGGACATAACAGCATTCATTTATTCAACAGACTTTGCAGTCTCTCTTGCATTTTATCCTTACCATTTATCACAAGGTGTGATTAGTAAATAAGTATTTAGTCACTTGCAAAGTGGATTATTTTTTTCCTTAGTTCCACCTCGCCATTGTAGTGAATACTGACAGTAGTAAATTACTATGTCCCTACCTTTCTGTTCATCATCTCTAAGAAAATGGGGAGCTAACTTCCAGTCATGACAGTACAGCCAGTTATGACTGACTGTCTCCATGTAGCCTGTATGTTATTGTTCTGATGATTTATACTTGCAGCTAAATCTAGTGTTTAAGAGATAAACCAGGTATTTAAGTCTATGTTTAATCGTTTTTTACAGTGTATATTCAACAAGATGTATCTTTGTGTTTAAATAAATAGAATGATAAGCAGATACAACTAGAGGTACTCCTTCAACTAAAAAAAAAAAGCAAAAGAAAAGGGAAAGCTTTTCATTGTACGAGTTTTGAAAAACAGGTATTATCTTTTTTTCCTTCATCTGGGTTGATTTAAATTGCCAGGAGTCATTTCTGAAGGTATATTAATACAATCAAGAATTAATCTTTTTAAAGCTTAGATTTGGTTTTTAATCCTTTTCTGAAAAGTCATTTCTGAGGATGTATGTGTCCCGTTAGTTTTCTGGGCACTTGGATGTCAAACCATTTGGGAGTGATAATAAGAAATTGGGACAAAGTATGAAATTATCAGATAGGAAGAAAAAAGATGCGGTAGTGAAAAAATTACCCATTTATGATTAAAAATAATCTCAAAGTGATGATTGGAAGTACAAATTCAGATATTCTAAGAAAAAATGGAATGTTGACGTGGTTATTATTTTGAAATCGATACATATATGTATTGTATAAAGAATGCTCCCCAAAATGGAAACGTTTAGAAAACGGATAGGTTGATGGGATTGATTTTTTTAAAAAATGTTGTGGTGTTTTCCTCGTTTAAAAAAGTAATTGAAATAAAATAACCTTTCTTAGTGAAGAAAATATGAACTTTGGTGGAAGTTCAGCAGAATGAAACATTTCAAAAGTGAGGATTCAAGATAAGGATTTTTTTATTGCAAATCCACAAGGGGGTAGTGATGTTCTATCAAAGATATTTGTGGCAGAAATGTGAGATGATCTCTTTTAACGTTTTAGATTTACAGATACAACTGGCATGTTTGCATTTTAACTTAATAAGAGCTTTTTAAAATGTTTATTGTCAAAATTGTTTATTGGTTAAATTAAAAAAAATCCATTTTGGGTGAATGGCTATTTTAAGCCATATGAATGACAAAGAAGAGAGAATGTCCTTGTAGTTTTGTGCTTTGGAGAGGTTACCAAGGATGTGAGGGTCACTATTATTTTCTAAGAATGTAATAATCTTAAATTTCCTGGGAAACATTAGAAATCTAGGAATCAGTTACTTAAGTGTCCTGAATAAAAGGATTTTAGTAAATTGTGTCTAAACTTTACAGAAGTTTGTATTACTAGTTGTATTTTCAGTTCTGCCAAGAAATGAAAAATGTGAACAATCCACACGACTAGCTGCTTTTAATAGTTCTAAGTAAATAAAAATTTTATAATCTCTTTTTTATTAGTTTATATTACATCATTAGATAAAGGCATTTTTTCCTCCCTCCCATAAAAATTCCAGTAGCTTGCTTCTGGTCACTGAATTCCACCCTGTTATATTCAGAATTACTTAAACTCAGGTATGATATGGCAATACCAGGTAGTTTTCAGTGGAGAAATAAAACTATGTAGCTGCATTAGGCACTTTTTTTTTTTGAAAGATAGACCACGTGGTGGGAGAAAAATTTAAAGTTGGCTTGGGGACTATGTCCTACTTATTTAGAGACACAACTAACCATATCTTTAAAAATATTACTTCTAACAATAATATGAAGCAGTTCTGTGGTTTAGAGGTTATGCTTGTTTGTGCCATGTATGTTGTGTATTTTTCACTTTTGGTCTATGGAAGAGGTTGTTAATATAGCTTTTCTCTGTTTTTTTCTCCCCTCCCCTCGTCCTGAGGCAAAGAAGGGATTTTTCTTTTATCTTTTTCACCAAATGATTTTGGTGTTTTAGCACTCCAAAAGATAAGACTGTTTCTTCACATACTACTCTAAACTCTACTGGGGACTGAACTATGACATCAGCATTTTCATTCATGAATTTGATTCTTCTAAATTTCTTTTCTTGTTTTGTATTCCTGAGCTGACTTCTGGCACCTGCACAAATCAGTTTACCATCAGTCAGCCCATAAATCAACGATAAAAAGTGAAACAAAAGATAAGATACTGGAGTTATTTCGATAGTGCTATAGTTGCTTATGCTGATTTGCATCAGTGCAGTTTGGATAAGGTTTCTGGCCAAACAGATTGAAATCTAAAAACAGCCAGTTTAATTATCTCATGATTTTGTGGATTGAACTGTGTTGTGAACATATTGACACAAAATTTTTGTTCTTGCAGGAAGTCAGAGTGCTATGCTATGGCTCCTTTGTTATAAAGTAGCATTTCTTTTATAATTTGACTAAATTGGAGGATTCTACTTTATTTCAGAGAGGTTAGGCCTGGAGATTAAATTGTTTTACTCAAATTACTTTTGGAATGAACTTAGATTTTTTTTTTGAGCATTTTGTTGCTCTTGACATATTTTCAATAACTTCATTGTGTGGTACTTATAGTTTTAAGATGTTATCGTTATTATCATGGAACTAGTAGGGCATCCCTTGCATTAGAGTTAGGTTTCATCTCCTCTAGATTGGTACACTCATGTCGGTGTGGACTCCAGTGTCTCCTCCAGGAGGTCACTGCCTGTGATTTAGTGCTGCATGAGAGTAGCTCTGGGAGAAATCTTATTTGGAGTTTTCCTCTGAAGGGCGAAGTTTGAGGCTGAGCCTCTGGCCTGTGGCATCTTTCAAGTCTCCTGTAGTTGATGAATGGTGAGCTGTAAAAAAGTTCATTTTCTCTGCTTTGTTGGGGGATTGCTGACTTTCTGGATATTTAATTGCCAAGAAACACTTAGAAATAAAATGTGTTATATTTAGGAATCACCATTTTAGCTCAGTTATAATTTATGGTTAGAGTGGATGATTTGAGCTGTAACCACTTTGATTGATAACCAGACTTACTTTTGAAGTGACTTTTTAAACCTCATGACAACTTACAGATATTGTCTTCTCCCATCCTTAAATCAAACTAGAGCTTTGTGTTTCTTTAGGTTGAACTGATTGTCTCATGGGTAACAGATGAATGGTCTTTAGCTAGCTTTCTCCTTTAAGTAGATGAACTAGGAAAAAGTAAAAGGCAAATAGACCATGAGTAAGCATTTGAAGATAACTTAAATGATATTTATTGTTTTCCTTAAGAACTAAATTGTTTTCATATTATTTAAATATGATTTCTAGAAAAGAATCTCTTTGTAATATTGAAGAAAAGAATATTTAATGGTACAGGGTCTCTGTAAAAAGTCCCCAATTATCAAAACCATGTACCATTGTAAGATTTATGAAAAGTGGACTGTGGTTATTAGATTTCAAAATGTTTGGAGTGTTGGCTGTAGTGACTGCATAATCATTTTTGTATCACCCTGAACCAAACAGTGATAGGGTAGTCCGCTGGCCATGAAGCCTTTAGGTTTCCTAAATGGCTTTTTACAACAAGCCTACTTCAATTCCCAGCTGATACTCTTTTGTTTCAATAGCTAGGAACACTAGCCAATGGGACCAAGGGCCCCAGCTAGAAGGGCATTGTTTACTGTCCTTGCTGCCACTTAGGCAGGCCAAGAGCTACCAGTTTCTTTCTTCCTTGGCCACCACATGTTTTCTTTTTACCAGATAGAACTTCTTCATTCATCACTCATGATTCTAGCACAGCTTCTCATCTTGCTTTTTGAAGACCTCAGTTCTCATGTAAAAGTTAGTTGGTAGTAATTTTGAGGGGATTGATGTTAGGTGAAGAGTTGTCCTGGTGATGACCTCTGAAGTTCCTTCCCATTCTGTCCTGTGATTTTGGTTGTCCCCCTTTATCCTTGGGAGATAAGTTCTAGAATTCCCAGTGGATGCCTGAAACTGCAGATGGTATTGGACCCTATATACAATATGTTTTTTTCTTACCCAGTACATGCATACTGATGATAAAGATTAATTTAAAAAGTAGGCACAGTAAGAGATTAACAACTACTACTAATAAAATAGAACAATTACAACAATATACTATAATAAAAGTTGTGTGAATATGGCCTCTTTTTCTCTCTCATATTATCTAATTGTACCATACTCAACCCATTTTCAGACTGCACTTGATCGCCAGTAACTGAAACTGCAGATGAAGGGGAAACTACTGTATAGGAAAATGAAGTTGGATATGTGGAATTTCGCTTCATATCTTGCCTTGCTGGTGTTCAGCTATTCTCTATAACTATATCGTTCCTTCTGAGGTACTTGCTCTAGGTCAAGAATTAATATGTTGGCTCAAGCCATGTAGGCAGAATTTGAACTACAGTCACTGAGGTGCCTCCTTTCTGGTGTACGTAGAGGGCTTAGTTTTTTAGGTCTGTCTCTTTAACAAATTGCGAGTGTTTACTTTAAAAAATGTAAGGTTATTAAAAAAGATGCACAACACAAAAGTTCATAATTATCCCCATGACAAATTTGAGGTCTTTAATTCAGACATGGAGGAGAGTTCATAGTTTTGGAAAATAGTCTTAAATAATATATGATTACAGATGAAAAAGTGTCTGCTAATCTCAGACTTTTTTATGTTTAGGGTAGTATTTATATTCATTTAGTTGTATTTTCTGGAGTTGATTAATATAAATGTTATTAAAATGTATCAATTGCCACTAATTCAGTAAATAAAGACTCTCCCTATTAAGAAACTCATGTGGATTGGGGAGTTGTGTGAGTCCACTATAATTGATCATATATGTTCTTCACTTGGACATACTTTCTGAGCTACTGTAGGCATGGAGAGGCCTTGAACATAATTTAGTTTTTGAAAGTTGCTTTCATATTTAAAGATACTGAGGGGCAAGTTAAAGCTCCAGGTGTTATTGTAAACATTCCCTGCCTTATCTTTTCCATTTATGCCATTATGAAATGTGCTGGCTGAATCATTTGCTTTGACAAAGCTTTGATGGAGGCTTCGTCTTCATTTAGTTTTATTGATAGAGGCTGTTGTGCTAAAAAGAAAGCTCTAACAAGAAGAAAAGTGGTGAGTGGTACTCAACATTTTTGAAGTACTTGTCTTTCTTCCTAGGGGTCCTCCAGAAATTGATCACAGATTACTTGACCAAATTCAGGGCCCAGAGATTTATTCCAGGGATTCTGGGAGGGAAGGAACATCAGTCCTTCCATACTGAATTTGATGATTCTAAATATGACCCATTGCTGCGTGTGTGAGTGTCTTGTGATGCAGATATGTTACCAGTGGTGACCTCTCTAACTGGGCTGAATATCCTTTATCTGTCCTCTTCAAATATTTTTAGTCTCTTTAGCCTCTGTGGCCATGTCTGGAGGAACTGAGGATGGATTTAGCTGTTCTGGTGCTGCTCCAAGTTGTTGCGGATGCTCTTTGCTGCCTTCTTCACCATCCTACCACAGTGTTGCCTCTGATGAGGTTCCTTGCCCTTGTCATTTGATGAAGGAATAGAGACAGAGCGTTTGTTTAATGAAAATTAAAAAGCATGATTTTCAGAATGCTTCTAAACATAAGCAATGGTTAGTGGTGGTACACAACAATGTGAATGTACTTAATGCCACTAAATTTTATACTTGAAAAGGGGTAAAATGGTAAATTGGTAAATTTTATACTATGTATTTTTTACAATTAAAAAATAAAAATTCCAAATGGATTTGAAGCTTAATGAGACAAGTATTAATAAAGTCCTAACAGTAAATATATGGCAATATTTTCGTTACCCCAAGGCGAGAGGTTTTATTTTAAATAAACTGTCAAAATCACACACACAAAATAGATAAATAAATAAATGATGGCAATCAGGCCCTGAGGTTCATTTATACAGAAAGTGATTTTTAGGTGAGATATTAATCTTTGCAATATTTGTATTTGTAAAGAGGATTGGCTAGCTTATTCAGAAAAGTCTGAGGTTCTTAGTGGACACTAGGAAATAGAGGGTGATGTCAGGGAAGGTAAGAAGGTCCTACTTTAGATTAGAGCACTTTTGATTGCAAAGATCACAAGCCACTCAGGCCAAGTGAAGGCAGTTTTAGTCTAAGAAGAGTAAAAGCGGTCTCAACCTCCCAGGACAGAAACTGAAGTGCAGCTGGACAGTAGGAACTAGACCTGGACAGTCTGGAGTAGATGTCCTCTCTGGAGACCCCTCTCCGCCGGAGCTGGGATCCCATCTGTGTTGTTCCTTCTCTCTGCACCCTTCTGTTTTCTCCTCGCAGCTGGGCTTTCTCCACTCACATGTAGCTTCTGTGCTTGAGTTGCGTACAGTTGTGGCTTGCCGTGGCCCTGGTCGTGGCTTCTGCATGTTCTGACTCTAGTTCCCTCACCGTCATCTGACTCCTGTCTCTATATTTAAATACTCAAGACTGAGGATCTGACTGGACTCCTCTCAGCCAAGTCACTTTGTTTCCATAGGCTAGGTGTTCACCCCGGTCTGGTCGGTGATGGAAGAAGGTTGGTTGGGATCCAGTGGCCTGCTGATCATTTAGAGGATCTTGGGGTGGGAGGAGATTGTGTGAGAAGGGGAGTGTAGCAGGGGGTCCTGTCACCCAACTCTGTCTCCATCAGTGTAAAAGAAGGGATATTGACTCCTAAATGGGTTTCTTATATTCAGTTGCTATAGTGATTAAACTTTTCAGATAGGAGGCTTAAGTGTCCTTAGTCAGTGAGCCTGGGTGTGCGTGGAATAAGTCAGTGGTGGGTAGTAACCATCCCAAAGCTTGTGCTTTGAACAGTGGTGAAGCAGGACACCCTGGAATGCTATGGTCTGTGCAGTCTTGCCCTCTGAGTGTTCTCTGGTAGAATGAGGCTATTTGGGGGAATGTCAGTACCATCTAAGGTCTTCCACAGTTCACTTATTTGGGTGGGTTTTCTCCCTTTTCCCCTTATTTTGGACCAATAAATATAAAAGGTTGGAGATGTGCATCCTTAGTAAGAAAGGGAGATGTTGCCTTTAGCTAAAGTGGGTATGGGGGGAAGAAAACAGAAAACAGCCCCTGTTTAAGCGTATATGGCTACCTGTATGCACACTCACTTGGCTTTTCCTTAGTTTCCTTCCTGACTCTAATCTCTTGTTTTTCTTGATTTCTCATGGTAGCAGGAGGAAACAGAATTACAGAAGACAGGTGGAAGACTGTGAAAGAACATTAGTTTGGAGGTACTATGTAAAGGGCTAACAGCCTGCACACCATTGAATTCTCTGGATTTAGTAATTGATGTTTCATAGTGATGACCTTGAGTGTATTCAGAAAAGCAATGCTTGGGTATGTTCTGCTTAACAAAAGAGGAAAGTATACAATTTTTTAAAGAAATATAACCATCAAAATACTTTTAGTAGTTAAAGGGATTTGATTCCTTTTTAATAATAGCCTTATTAAGATGTAATTCACATACCATAAAATTCACTATTTAAAAATATATAATTCAGTGGTTTTTTTTGGTATATTTACAAGGTTGTGCAACTGTAACCACTAATTCCACAACTTTCATCACTCCAAATTCCTGCTGTCTCCCAGCCCTAGACAATTACTAACCTACTTTCTTTCTTTCATGGATTTGCCTGTTCTGGACATTTCACATAAATAGAATCATATAGTATTTGTCCTTTTGTGACTGGCTTATTTCCCTTAGTATAATGTTTTCAAGGTTCATCCATGTTGTAGCATGTATCATTCCTTTTATGGCTGAATAATATTCTAATGTATGGATGGATATACCACATTTTGTTTACTCATTCACTAATTGATGGACATTTGAATTATTCCACCTTTTGGCTGTCAAGAAAAATGCTGCTATGAACGTTTGGTACAAGTTTTTTATGTGTACTTGTGTTTTCAGTTCTCTTGGGTAGTACTTAGGAGTGAAGTTGCTATGTCATATGTTAACTCTTCAACTTTTTGAGGAACTGCCAAATTGTTTTCCAAAGCAGCTACATCATATTACATTTCCACCAGCAATGTATGAAGGTTCCTTTTTCTCCACGTCCTTGCTCCACTTGTTAGTGTCTATCTTTTTTATTATATCCATTCTTGTGGATGGTAGGTGGTATATCATTGTGACTTGATTTGCATTTCCCTAATGACTAATGATGTTGGACATCTGTTTATATGCTTACTGGCCATTTGTATGTCTGCTTTGGAGAAATGTCTATTCAAATCCTCCCCCTTTTTGAATTGAGTCAATTGTTTTTTGCTGTTCTGTTGTAGGAGTTCTTTATGTATTCTGGATATCAATCCTTTATTAGATATATGATTTGAAATATATGATATATGATTTTTCTCCCATTGTGTGGGTTGTCTTTTCATGTTCTTGACAGTGTCCTTTGAAGCACAGAAGTTTTAAATTTGATTAAGTCCCATCTATCTGATTTTTTTCTTTTGTCACTTATGTTTAGAAACCATTGTCTAATCCAAGATCATGAGATTTATACCTATGTTTTCTTCTAAGAGTTTTATTTTTTTAGCTTTTACATTTAGTTGTTTGATTAATCTGAGTTACTTTGTGTATGTGGTGTGAGGTAGGCTTCCAGTGGTATTCTTTTGCATGTGGATATCCAGTTGTCCCAGCACCATTTGTTGAAAAGACCATTCTTTCCTCATTTCTTCCCCTTTGTTGAAAATCTATTGACTGTAAATGTGTGGGTTTATTTTTGGAGTCTTGATTCTATTCCATTGATCTTGTATGTCTGTCTTTATGCCAACACCACCCCGTCTTGACTTTGTAGTAAGTTTTGAAATCAGGAACTGTTAGTCTTCCACCTCTGTTCTTCTTTTTCAAGATTGTTTTGGCTATTCTGGGTCCCTTGCATTTCCATATGAATATTAGGATCAGCTTGTCAGTTTCTACAAAAAAGGCAACAGGAATATAATAGGGATTATCTTAAATGTATGGATCTATTTAGGGGGTTTAAATCTGTTTTATGGATCTGCTATATGTTTAGGAACTCCTGGTTAACTAAGCACCCAAACATCTTGCCTTAAAAACATACTATTCTTGTAATTTATTAATACAGTAGGCTGCCTTGGTGAAATACTGTAAATCACTTTTAGACTGGATTGGACTTTTCAGGTTCCAAGAGAGCAAATAGCTATTCTGTATAGCCTGCAGGTTGGCTTCTTGTAGTATATGTTCTTTTGATGTGAAAGTTTGCTGATGTCTTGCATGTTTAGGAAAAATGTGGTATTCCGGTTAACACATATCTTGTTAATAGAGAATTAGCAGATTACATACATGAATGTTTAATTATCAAGGAGTTAGAATATATTACTATTAATATAACATTGTGACATTGAAATTTATAGAATTGTTATTATTTTTGGAGGTGTCAGAAGATATTTTAGGATCTTGTTCTGCAGAGGCCATGTGAACATCAGTTATTGTTACACTTTTAAGTCAGTTCATTTACTCAACAAATAATTAAGTGCCTATCTATGCCAGGCACAGGGAAGGATAGACCCAGTTCCTGTCCTCATGTAGCTAAGGGGGAGAGGACTTCAATCAAGATGCCATGTGGGAAATTACATCTGGGACTCAGTGGTGTGCAGGCAAGTACAGCGTGTCATAAAGGGGTTTGACTAATCTGAGAGGTTGGGGGAGGATTCTTGAGCAGAGCTCTGGAAGAAAATGGGAGTTAATTGTGGGAAGAATTAGGGGGAAAAGTTCCAAGTAACTGGATGAGCTGGTTAGTGAGATATGTGGGATACTCTGGTTATATTCTGGCTGTTTATAACGTCTGGGAAAGAGTATCTGAAGACTTGGCTATGGTCTTCACTCTGCCTCTTAAGTGCCTTGTCAATAGGAAAGTAACTTGATTTTTCTGAGCTTGTTTACGTATTGTTTTTTAAACTTATATAGCCATTTTTATTTAGAGATACTTATGTGAAAACATACAGAAATCTAGGCTTTTGATTGATTGATACGCTTTGATTGATTGATAGGCTTTGATTGATTGATAGGCTTTGATTGATTGACAGGCTTTTGATTGATAGGCTTTGATTGATTGATAGGCTTTGATTGAATCTAGGCTTTTGATTGATTGATAATTTAAAAATAATTATTTCTATGTGAGTTTCCATTGTTGGCCACTTAGAAATGCAGTAGTGGTAAAATGAATATTTCTCTGAACATTTTTCCTAGTCTTTGAAATTAGGATTATTTCAGTTCATATGTACCTCAGAAGCCTGTCAGGAACGCAGTCTGTTGGGGAGCAGGTGTGGATGTAACTGATTGAAGGCAGGTCGTGATGCTGTACTGAGGCACTTGGAGGGACTGGGAAGGCTTCTGGGAGGAAGTAGAATTTGATCTGAAATCACTGACAGGCACACATGGTGGTTGGAGGAGAAATTTCAAGCAGAGGAAATGGAGCAAAGGCATAGAGTCAGGAGAGTACAGGGAGTGGCTGGAATTCTTGGTGCATATGGGTAGATGAGCCTTGGGAAGTAGGTAGGGGTCAGGTTGTTAGGGGCTTGGAAAGTTAGACTGGGGAGTGTGGATTTTATTCTCTGCTCTGGAAGTGGCTTTTAGAGTTGTTTTTTTTTTTTTTTAAACCAGAGGAGTGGAATTGATTGGTTAAAGTTGATTCTCCTGTAAGATGTTGATATGGGCCACCTGCTTACCTCTCCAGCATCCTCTCTACCCTACAGTCATGTTAAATTTTTTAGATTCTGATTGTGCCGGGGTCCCATGCTTCCTCATGGGTTTAGGCCTTGCATATTGCTGTTGTCTTGACTTAGAAGGTGCGCCTTCCTTCAGAACACAGACACATACGCTCTTGCTGACTCTCCCTGTCCTCTGGGTTTCAGCTTAAACGAGACTTGTCCAAGAAGCCTTCTTGACCTTGCCTCTTTTCCAGGTTTGATTGGGTGCTCTTCCTGTGTGCACCAGAGCACTCTATGGTTTTTCCAGTCATGACACATTTTAGTTCGTATTGGAGTTGCTTGTTTACTTCTCTTTCTCCCTCAGTTAAATGTACATTTTTAGAGGTCAGAGGCTTCAGTACCTGGGCTTAGTAAATGCTTGTTGGTTGAATGAATGAGTAAATGAATGAGCAAATAGGAAGGACTAGAGTTGGGAGGAAATCACTCTTGCAAAGAGTTGTCTACAGCACTGGGTTGAGGAAAGAGCTAGTGAGGCTGAGGGGTGTGTGTATGTGTGTGAGAGAGAGACAGTTCTGTGACTGAATGTGTGCCTTGTGGGAAGGTGACTTCCAGATTTTGAACCACAACTGAGAGTTTGGTGAGGCCAGACTGACATAGGGAATACAGGAGAGAGACGTTTTGGGGAGAATAGATTCAAAGATATTGCTCTGTTTAGATGTCATTGGGTAGCCTTAGAATGTGCATATACAGCATGACATTGGAAATGTGGGTTAAAGATTAGGGAGTCATTCATATCACTCTGTGTTTTTTTCCTTCATTGGGCTTCCAGAGGGCAAGGGAGCCCTGGTGATGGAGTCCATAGAGGTCAGCCTCCTGGGCACAGGGCACGGAGAAGAAGGGCGGTGAGTAGATCTGGTGGGGCAAGCACAGATGCACCCACACAGCCTCTGGTGGAGTAGAATCTTCATGAAAGCAGGGACCTTGTTTGTCTCACTCATTACTAAGTCACTCTGTCCAGAACAGTGCCTCTAGGTTGAATTTGTTCAAAAGAATTAGAAGTCATAATAGTGAGTGAGATTGCCAGGGGAGAGGAGAAGGGACTTGAGGGCAGAAGTGTGGTGAGTGCTTACATCCAGTGTCACCAGAGGGGAGAGGACCAGTAGAGGCTGAGAAAGAATGTTCAGAGAGGTAATGGAACAAACGGAATATAAATGGAGGGACACTTAGTGCAGAGAGTTGAAAGGAGGTGGTCCACTGTAATGTTGCAGAGTTTGAATAGCCAGAGGACCACGGAAAAGGTACTGGTATTGTCAGTCTGATGCTGAGTTGAGAGAATGAAAGAGATAGCATAGATGATTCTTTCAGGGATTTGGTGGTATATGCAGAATACTGGTAGAAGTGATGGTGAAATGATTGCTCAAGTCCAAGTTGAGAAAAGAAATCAGTGGCCTGTTGGGCTGTGGATTTATTAGTTATGTATTACTGCTGTAACAAATTATCACAAATTTAGCAGCTTCAGACAGCCCAGTGTATGATCTTGCAGTTTCTGTGAGTCAGGCATTCAGGTAGAGCTGGCTGGGCCTGCTGCTCCTGTACGCCGCCCCGAGCTGCAGTCGAGGTGCTGGCCAGGGCTGAGCTCTCATCAGAAGCTGCAGCTGAGGAAGGATCTGCTTTCCGGCTCCTGTGGTTGTTTGAAGGACTCACTTCTTTGTGGGCTCTTGGACTGAGAGCTCAGAGCCTGTTGGCCAGAGGCTGCCCTCAGTTCCTGCCCTGGACCTCTCTAGGAGGGCAGTTTTCTCCATCAGAGCCAGGGAGGGAGCGGCTGCTAGCAAGACATAAGTCGGAATCTGTATGGCCCAATCACGAAGTGACAGCCCATCACCTTTGCCATATTCTGCTGATTAGTCACTAGGTTCAGCCCACACTCAAGGGGAGGGGTTACACAAAGGTGTTAACATCAGGAGGTGGGGATCATGAGAGGGCTGTCATAAACTCTGTCCTCTACAGTAGGCAGGGAGGATGGGCTGGAAGGCAGTAGAACAGTTCTTCAGATAGAGGCCCTGCAGGATGCAGGTGGAAAGATTGGGATCTTTCAGAGTTTTGGAAGTGAAGAAGTTCCAGGTGAAGGTTAAGACACAGACATGTGGTGACCCTTCTCGGGAAGCCTTCTGTGCCCTCCCTCTTCATCCCTTGACAAGGGGCAGGTGCCTTTCTATGTACTCTCTCCTGTTAGACAAATTAACATACTGTATTGTAATCACCATTGGTAAACCCATCTGCCTTGCTAAAATAGAATTATTACCAGCAAATTCTTGGAGGTATCCTGCTTACCTTATGATTTTGTTGAGGATCCACTGCAGTAATTTATATGGCAGTATTTTATCGACTGTAAAGTGATATGCAAACAAATGGCATTAAACTGTATTACTTTTCCCTATGTTGAATAGAACTTATATGTGGAACTTACATTTTCCTTATTAACTTTGGTTCATTATATTGTACATAAGTTATTAAACTGGGCTTTATTTTATACTGTGATTTTTTGTTTTGTTTTGTTTTAGAGCCTTAGAGTATTTGCTTTTAGGATAAATGACCCCAAACTCCTGCACCTTTGAAGTCCCTGTGTCATTTTTGTTTCAAAAACAGTCTGTCCTTGCTGTCCCTTGTCACTCTTTTGCTTCTGCTTGTATGTCAGCTTTTAATCTGTCTTTTCCTCCCTCAGATTTGTTGCTTCTGATTTTCTCTGGGCTTGGCAACCTGATAATTAAGCTTATTAGAATTGTGAATAGTTTAATAGTAATCAAGCTAGGAATATGGATCGGAAAGCCTCTTCTTGCAGTAAAGTATGTGAGCTTTTGTGCATGGACTTCGTAAATGTCTCTTTTGGCCTTCAGAGTGTGTCTTGGCTTCCTTCCTAGTTCCAACTGTGTCTGATTAGGTGAGGTTCCCAAATAGCTGACTCCATCCGGGGGCCACGGCTGCCATTTTCTTGGCGTATGCCTCATTGCTCTGTTAGGAGAAACATTGTCATTCTCCCGTTTAGTTCTGATGAAGTTTTAATTTTTTGGGCAGTAGCAAAGTAGTGATAGTTGGTGGGTGGCCTGTGGTTCATGGGCCAAAAAACGTTTGAGAAGCATGGAAGATTTTCTTTAGGTAAGATCCATGTACGTGGTAGCATTCAGTTCTGCTCTCCTTTGCTTTAGCTTGTCTACCTCCCAGCCAAACAGCTGGGTGTTTCTTGCTTTTCCTCAGTATGTACATTTGCTTTAGCTTTCTGTCAGAACAACTTGTTTACTTTTCTGCCAAACTTTTGTCTTATTTCTTTGTGGAGGAGCATTGCTGCATTATTAGGGAGAGAGCCCTGTGTTCCTGTGGAAACAGCACAGGCTGTGGAGGGAAACCTAGTCTGCTGCTAGCTCTGCTCCTCCCCAGCCTGCAGCCTTGGCCAAGTGCCTGCACCTGAGCCTTGGTGTCTCCTTTTCTACAGTGGGCTTACTGTCTGCTTTGCTACCTTTTAGGATCAAAACAAGATTTTGTATATAAAAATGCTTGTTGAATGTTCATATCGAATAGGATGCCTAGTTTGTTGGGTTGATTTTGTTGCTGTTTTGCAGTGTTGTATCTCTGAGGAGTTAAAAATATTATTAATACTAGTAGCAATAAGTTCTACTAAAACAATGTAATTTTAAGTTTCATACTGTTTTTTTCCTGAATGTGTTCTGCTGGAATCTATTTCTACAAATGTAGACATTTAATAAATTCTCTTTGATTATTTTCAGACTGCTGAGTATACTGGTTTCCTAGCCAAATTAAATTTATGAAAATTCTAATGATACTGTGTGATTCATATCTAGAAAGAATAATTTTTTTTTTAAATTGTGAAATCACTTTAAATACGCTTTACATGAATCTCTGGTAATAATGAATCAATTAATCTGATTTCTCAGGCCATAAATCAGGTTTGATATATTGTGTTAGTTCCTGTGTAAGCTTCTTAGAACTTCAACTGTTTTGCGGTCTGTTCTAGCTGCTTGTTTGCTTTTGAACTCAATTCTAGGTGTTGAACTCAATTTGAGAGCCTAAAATGGTTTGTGCCCCAATTACCTTAGAGGTTACCGGTTCATTTTTTTATTTAGCCTGCCCCAGGAGTAGGAAGCTGGCTACTACCAGACTTTTTGCTTTTAACTTGAGTGTATACTTTAATTTTGTCTCTATCCCATAGGAGTGTTGTGAGGGTTATTATAGTAGCACTTAATGGCATATTTTAAACTTTTTGAGAAGAGGTAATATGTGAGCACAAAATATTTTTGTACTGTACCACATAATTTTTTTCTAACTTTTTGTGGTTCAGAAAAAGGATAAAATTACTTGTGTTTAGGGGTGTATGTTGGTTTATCAGTCTCTTAAGACCATTAACCCAATTTTACGGAGTGTCTCCAAAGCATGTCTTTTGACAGACCCTGTGTTCTTTTTTATTTAGCAGGCTTGAGCTTTAGCCCACAATTGTAGTTTAGCTTTGTTGATATCCGTGAAAACTGCTGAATATTCCCCCCAACTGTCTTAGTTCTCAGTGGGTCTAAAGTAGCTTTTGTTGTGTTGCTTGATTTCTTGGATGAATTAAGAGATAGGGTTCTTTCTCAAAAAATATCCACAACATTGCTTGACAGAGAGGCCTTATCTAGGATGTCTTCCTGTTTGGTCCTTTGCTTCTGTCTTGTGGCTACAGCACCAAGTCACAGCAAATCAGAACAGTTGTCCAGGGGACCAGAGGATAGGTGGCAACTCAGTGGTGTTAGTAGAGGGAGAGAGGTGCTTAAAAAACACAGAAGGCCTTTAGTAAATCCCATCACCATCACCGGGGCAAGAGAAGGGACCACTCTTTCCTTCCCATGAACCTTTGGGAATGTCATTCATTTATGAATTCTACAAATATTTGAGCTTCTATTATGTGCTAGACATTGTATTAAGTACTGGAATACTGGGATGAACAAACCAGACATCCCTTCAAGGACGCACTTGATACAATCTGATTTTGAATATGTTAGAAAAAGATTTATTGGAGAAGGAAAACTACTAGATTGGTTTTAGATGCTGAATGGCCTTAGGGATTAAAAGTGGAGTTGTAGGTTAGCAGAAAATGTTTCTGAAAGGAGTGACTATTCTGTAATTAAAAAGCAATATACAGCCGGGCGCGGTGGCTCACGCCTGTAATCCTAGCTCTGGGAGGCCGAGGCGGGTGGATCGCTCGAGGTCAGGAGTTCGAGACCAGCCTGAGCAAGAGTGAGACCCCGTCTCTACTAAAAATAGAAAGAAATTATCTGGCCAACTAAAAAATATATATACAAAAAACATTAGCCGGGCATGGTGGCTCATGCCTGTAGTCCCAGCTACTAGGGAGGCTGAGGCAGTAGGATCGCTTAAGCCCAGGAGTCTGAGGTTGCTGTGAGCTAGGCTGATGCCACGGCACTCACTCTAGCCCGGGCAACAAAGTGACACTCTGTCTCAAAAAAAAAAAAAAAAAAAAAAAAGCAATATACAGACAATATTGTGGCAGAGATGCTAGCTGATCATGAAACTCGGTTCCTCTTCTGGTGTATCCGAGCCGCCTTGTAGTTGTGGCCAAATTCTAGCCAGTGGAGTGATAGCAGAGAAGTGTGCCGCTTCCAGGCCTGGCCCCTAAAACCCTCTGGGTCTAGTAACCTAGGAAGTCTTCCGCTGTGAGTTGGAAGGAGAGCTGGCGACAGGCACCAGAGCCACTGCTTGGAGGAGAGCTGTCTGCCCACCAGGAACACCTGTTTTGGATTTTACACAAGCAGGAAGTAAAATTTATAGTGTTTGAGCCGTTATACAGTGTGCTCTGTGAGTTAGTCTCCCTAACTAATCTGGGCCTGATGTCTAGAATGCTAGGTAGGACTGGTGAGTTTAGTAAAGGTGCTAAAAATTAGACTCTGCTTTACTTTTTTTATTTATATGTAATGTTGTATGTACTGACCAATGAATTTCAAGAATCAACTTAAGTCATGATAGAATAAGTGACAAAAAATTTTTAATGTATCCGTTGTAATTGGTACAATTGTTTATTGTGCTCAGTGTGGCCTCTCTTCATCTTTGATTTAATAAGCTATGTGAAGCCTCAGTTTTAAAGGTACTCTGTGGAGACTTAAACATTCTCAGTCCTTATTTCAAAGAACTGTAAATACAGTTTTCATTATGTAACTTTTCTGTTCCAAAGCCTATAATCACTTATTATATAGCATTTTGTTTCATTAGTCCATCATCCAAACTGTGTGTGTATATTATATATACTTGTATATAATAGATTTATATGCCTGTGTGTAACATCCTGAGCTAGGTTCTCTGAAGAGAGACAAGATGGATGAAACGCAGTCCATGCCTTCAAAGAGCTTCTGCTTCGTACCCCAGATAGTTACTGAAATTCTGCACTGCTACCATCTGCCGCTCATCTTAGCTTTTAAGTCATATATTATCTTTTCATTACTTTTATTTTTAAGTATTGTCTCCTTAACTAGATAGCATACTTTTTGAATATATTGTAGAGTTCTGCATCTCTCCTCTTGGGTACTTCTGTCAGACCCTGGGCACTGTGGTTAACAGAGTAGCTATCCCTATAGTTTCTTTTAATTATCTTGCCTTCATATTCTGGTATGATTTTGTATTGTAGTACATATTAACAGAGAAAAGTACATTTTTAGTCTATTAGGAATTCAAGGAATTATACAGTTGAGGAATGTTAGGACTGGAAGAATCTTTTTTAGATCATTTATCTGATTCCTCATCTTTTTAGGTTGATCATCTGGTTCCTGGTACTCGAGGTGTGGTTGTGAATCACAGCATCAGCATCACCTGGGGACTTGGTAGAGGCAGAATCTCAGACCTGTGAGCCAGAACTTATGTTTAACACATTGACTGCCACGCTGGAAAAAAAATTTTTTTGCCCCGGGGCCACAGTGTTTTATTAAAACAAAATGATCCTTTCTAATTTGTTATTTTTTACTGTTTTCTGTGTGTAAGTTATATGCAGCACAATCCACATTTTTAGAATTGTCAATATTAAATATAACAATAAGAACATCAGCAAGTAAGATTTTCACTAACCAACTGCAGGGTTTTGCTTCATGAGGCCCTCAAAACTAGCTTGAGTTAAATACAACTCACATGGCAGTCAATGTGTGAAACAAGATTCTAAGATGACCCATGTGTACATTACAGTTGGAGAAGCCCTGCTCAAGGTCAACCTCCCATTTGATTCTTGGGAAAACCGGGAAAGTCAGAGAGTTGCCCAGAGTCATACAACTGTTGGTATTTCAGTGGTTCCCAACCTTGGATATATCTTGGGACCACTTGGGGACCTTTAAAAAAACACTGATGCCTGGGTCCCATCCCCAGACATTCTGACTTAATTGGTTAGGATGGCACCCTGGGCCTGATTATTTTTTAGATCTCCCTAGATGGACTGGCTAAGGCTGAGAATCATTGATTAGGTTAAGGATGAAATCCAGGTTTCTTGATTATCAGATATTCTCTTTACCATAGTTATACATTCAGAAACAATGAAAAAAAATCCTACTGAGTTTTACAGTAATGCATCACTATATTTTATTTCCTTTATAGCAGTTATCCCTATTGGAATATATACCATTTTGCTTTCCCCCCACTAGAATGTACCTCCAGGAGGGCAGGACCCTTGTCTGTCTCGTTCACTGCTGTGTCCCAGCTCCTTGAACAGTGTTTGGCACATGTTAGGTGTTCCTTTAATGTTTGTAGAACAAATGGAAGGAGCTGCAGTAAAGAGGGATGTGTTCTGGGGGAGGGAAGCACAGGCTTCTGTAACGGCACCAGCAGGGCTGCCTAACCCTGTGGGCGAGAGGCTTCCTGAAGGTTGAGGGGTCTCAGTTGAAGTGAAGAGTCAGCCAGGAGAGTACTTTAGACTTGCCACTAAAGGAGGACTTGAACCCAAATCTGTCTGACTTGAAAGCTTGTGCTTTTCCATTCTGCCGTGCTGTCCTGTGGACAGAGAGGCTTCTCAGCAGTAAGTGGTGGAGCTGAGATACGACCACTTGGACTCTGCAGCTGCTCAGACTGGCTTTCCCCGCTTGGTTGCAGAGCCTCCTCAGTATTGCAGACAGGTATCTAGAGAGATCAAAACAATGAGTGGTCTGTGAAAGTTCCTCACTCAGTGTGTGGCATGGGAGTATCTAATACAAGGAAGCCATTTCTCATCATGTATGTTTTCTTGTGCTTTGGCTTATTTGCGTTGAGAACCTATAGTTTTTAAGGATAGAATGACTTGTTTGATTTCACTCTCAATTTATGTGAACTTCTTTCCTAGTTAAATTAACTATTAAGACTTTGTTTATTATGGCAGTGCTGTGGAGAAAGCATGATTGGTATTTGTCCATAACATTTCTGTTATGTATATTTTTAGTGCTTAATTCTTCCTACTTGTTATTTGGAATATTTTTTCACTAATTCACTTATCATCAGACTAGCCAGGCCTGGTGGTTTGCGCCTGTAATCTCAGCTACTCAGGAGGTTGAGGCTGAGGCGGGAGGATCGCTTGAAGCCAGGAGTTTGAGACCAGCCTGGGCAATATAGCAAGACCCCTGTCTCTAAAAAAATAAAAAAATTAACTAGACGTGGTGGCATGTGCCTATAGTCCCAGCTACTTGGGAGGTTGAGACAGGTGGATCACTTGAGCCTAGGATTCAAGACTGCAGTGAGCTATGATCACACCACTGCATTCTGCATTCCAGCCTGGACAACAGAGCGAGATGCTGTCTCAGAAAATCTTTTTTTATGAAGCCATTCATCATTAGTGTGTCCCATTGATTAGTGATTTTTGAAAACTTTTGACTTAAGACCATTGTTAAGATGTCTTGAAAAGTAGTAATCTTATGCTGTCTTTTTTTGATAATAGGAAGCCAGAAAATGATATTATTTTTAACATGATAAAATTTCAAGTTTCAATTCAGAAACTACATTAAAATGAGATGGATGCTGCATTCATGTAATCAGTAGGCTGTTGCTGGCGACTCTTGCAGACGTTACAGGAAGTCAGAGTACTGCTGACTTTTATATCAGCCACTTTGCATAATGTGCTGTAATTCAGTGCCCACAGTCAAGGGTAGAAACTAACGTTGAATTTTCCAAAGGATACGTGAATTCTGAGGTTAGTCCATAGCTTATAGGGAGAATGCTTGGACATGGATGTCACCACAGATGTTACCATAGTTAACTGCTATTGATTATATCAAATAGGAGAGGGACAGTAACAGTTTTAGTACAAGAAACAGAAAAGAAAAATTAAGGGGCTGAAGGTCATCCTGGTAGCTAAGAGTCAGATTATAGAGAAAGACTTATGTGGACCCTGAAAATAATTTGGCTTCTGAAGCACTTGGTCATGGATAGGGAGAGGAAAATTAAAAATTCATGGAAGTCAAGTTTAGTCAGATTTCAACACTCTTTTTGGCATGAAAAATTCAGGCAGTCCTTAGTTTGTTCTTAGAAAGTGTTAACATTGTTAAAGATTATTCTTATTAACTGTAGTAACAATAGCATTTTATATTTGCATGGCACTTTTGAGTTTAAAGCAGTTTGGTCTGTATTATCCCATTTAATTCGCCTACCTTCCCTGTGAAATAGCAGAAAAAAAATCCTCTCCTTTTTCTAAAGAGGTAATCAGAGAGGTTCAATAGTTGCTTAAGGACAGCTAGTAAGTAGTAGAACTGAGTGCTTTATATTTTAAATATAATATGTTGAGGTTGGTTGTTGAACTTGTAAACTATCTTTGGTTTTCTAAGTATATAAATATATGGTTTATAATGCAGGATGAATAATCTAAAATTTTATGTAATACTGCAGCCAAACAAAAAATATAGTGATAGGACTAAAAATAATTGGTAAGATTTTGAGAAATTTTTTCTTCTTTTTAGTTACTATTGTTTAGGATTTTATAAGAAAACTTTAATTTTGTCTGAGTGAAGCAGGCTGAGAGCCAGAGACCTTGTCTTCCAATTTTCCCCTTACTCCACCTGCCACACTAAGAGTTGACATCAGAAGATTTTTTTGGATGTATTGGGTGTTGGGCCTATTACTGGAAAATGGTTAATAATGTCGTTGATGTTGACTGAGCTGCAAAATGAATGTGACATTGCTTCTTCTTAGGAAAAATTCACTCTATGTACAGCACATATGCTTCCCACTAAAAGAAATTTCACAAGTAGTGAATGTTCACCAGCATAGATCTTTTTTCACACACACAGAAGTTTTCAAACAACCTTAAGCCTGCAGTGAAAAGACCCTTTTCCTTGAACCATTTAAGAATAAGTTGCTGATGTGTTCCATCACTTTCAAATGCTGTATCATGTATTTCCTACAATTAAGAACATTCTCCTCCATAACCACTATACAGTAATCAAAATCAGGAAGTTAACATGGAGACATTCCTACCCTGCAGTCCTCCAATACCATTCCAGTTTGCCAGCTTACCCCGCGGTGACATTTGTAGAAAAATGTCTTATCAGAACCTTGGGTCCCAATTGGTTGTCTCTCCATTGTCTCTTAACACAGAACAGTTCTCAGTCCTTTTTGACTTTCATGACCTTGACACTTTTGAGGATTGCAGGCCATTTTGCGGAATGTTCCTCAATTTGGATTTGTCTGATGTTTCCTCATGATTAGATTCAGGTTTTGCATCTTTGGCAGGAATATCACAGAAGAGCCAGAATATATCTCTTTCAAAGATTAGTTTTACATTTTATTTTCTGTTTCCTTAGAGCGTTTCCCAAAGTGTATTCTGCGGAACTAGCACCTACTGTGTTCTCAACACCGTGCCACCTATAGAAGGTAGGATTTGAAAAAGCTTTTGACTTACAGGAAGGGGTGGGCTTGGCAGTGAGAGTCATTCCGTCATCTAGTGCAGTGGGAACAGCTTTTGGCCAGGACTCAGGAGACCTGGGTTCTGCATTTAACTGCTGTGTGATCTTAGATGAGTTACTTAATCCTTCTAGGGGAGTAAAAAGAATGCTTTCCTCATAAAGTTTCTGTGGGGATTAAAAAGTCAAAAGATTTAATCATATGGAAAATTGAAAGCACTCTGCAAATGTTTGATATTGATATAACAATTCTATAATTCTAGTGTCCAACACCAGATAACTTAGAGTAGGAGCTGTGTGGTATTGTGGGAAAAGTCACAGGTCATGTTTGAATCCCAACTGAGCCACTCAGAAGCTGTGGACACTGGGCAAATTAATGTGAACCTCAGGTTCCCTCATCTGTAAAATGGGGTTAATTAAGCCCTTATGTTTTATTGTGAGAATTAAATGAGAAGAGGGCAATGTAAAATCCTTTCTGGGTGCCTCATTTAGAGTAGAGTCCCACAATGTTTACCCCTGATAAATAATGGAAGTTAGATTTACTTGATCACGCATAGCTCAAGTTGGAATTGATTGAAATAAAACAGGAGAGGATGCCTGGACACCCAAATTGAAGTGACGGATTGCAGGGCTTCCATGCCCCACTTTATCTACCCCCACCCACATATTTTTAGATTGAAAATGTAAATGCAGATAAACAGAAGTTTGTTGAACCTTAGTTATGAGACGACCTAAACCTGAACCAGAGATTTGGTAATATGATTGATAGGAAAAGAGTAAATCTAGGCCACCTAAAAATAGAAGGAGTAAGATTTGGTGATCATACTACTCTAAGAAAAGGAAAAGGGTTACTAAATAGCAAAACTAATTATGTTTTTCTACTTAAGAAGCTATTATTTTTTGGTGTTTTTTTTAACCTTTTAAAAATCTTTTGGAATTAAACTGAGTTTAAATCATTTTGGGACTTTCTTTGGAAAAGAATAATGCAAAATCAGATCAATGCTTGGCACATAGTTGGTGCTTAATTAATACTTATTTTGGATGTATAGTGATTTGAAGGTCTTAGGTTAGTAACGGCAATATTTGCTGCTGTGAGCACTGTGCTAACTTGAATATAACAATACATGTTTATGTTTTCCTGAATCAGTTCCTAGCCTACTAATTAAATCTAAGCACATAATAATTAGAGCTAAACAGAAAATTGTAGAGCTTCCTTTTAATTTTACCACTCCAAGTTGTTGATCAAATATATACCCAATAAGATTTAGCAATTTGATATACTGTTACACCAACTTATTTTGAACAGTTTGGTCTAGAGGTTGAGAGATTAATCATAATCAACTTGATTGAATAACAGTGTTTGTCATTATTCATAGAGCCAAAATTACTTTTATTAATTATGAATCAAAATAAAATGGATGTATCATTTCTAGGTTAGAGTTAATATAGTTACAGTTTACCTGGCAGAAGTCACAGAGTATTCCAAGGAAAAGATCAAATACATTTCTTTGGATTTAAATAAAGGATTTGGCAATGTGAACCTCAATTTTTAGAAACAAAACATGAAAATAAGAATTCTACTTTTAGCCTAATTCACTAAGTGAATGAGCATTTTTGTGCACTTTAGAAAATTTTAGCTAAATTATACTGTGCCTCTAAAATTACCGTTTGGAAAATATTTGAAGGTTGACTAGAAAGGATGGTTCATTCTCTAGAATTATAGCTGTCAGCCAAGTGAATCATCTGTCAATTTTAAGAGCTTCACTAGTTATTTTTTTTTTATTGTGAAGTAGGTTAGAAAATTATTTTGTAAAGTCATATATCATATGTGCATATTTTGTTAGATAATGATAATGAAATGTTTTACTGTCATTTGGTTGACACTCCCATTTTGCAGTGTCAGAGTTTAACTATTTGGATTGAATACTGAGATGCAGTTGAAACCAGTGTATACCTTAATTTTGTTGTTAACTCAGGATATTCTTATTAGGATTTAAAAACTGACACATGCATTTAATTAATTTATTATTTGTACTTATTCTAAAAACATTAAAACACATTTTTATGCAGTATAGCCATGTGAATAGTTCTTTTCCAGTGTGAAAGCAAAGTTACTCTTTATCATATTTCTACTGGAAACACTGAAATTTGAAAATAAGAGTTTTAAGATTTTGCCTGAGTTACTAATAAGTCTTTGCCCAGTATTAAAATTGCTGTCTTCATAATGCATGCTGGGAAAATTTACCCATTGTTATGTTTCTTAAAAACATCCAGTTTATATTCAGCATGAACCTAAAATTCTGGAACTGACACAGCTAAAAACTGATTAAGGGGGATCCCGTTGGCTGGTGGTATTCCTGTTCCTTTTGAACCTCTGGCTGCGCCTCCTGGTAGAGTGCGATATTTAGAAACTGGATTGAGATGGTGCTTACACAGCCCTTCTCCTGTTCCTCTTGAAAAGCCTTTGGGCCCATTTACTGCTGCCTGATTTGGTATCAGAGTGGAAAACTGAGCAGTTAATTGTGCTGTTGAGAAGAGTCCCTGTATACTAAACACACACACACACACACACATTATATACTACAGGGCAGCTGGGTTTCTCAAAGAGGCTAAAAGGACAGAAAACGTCAGATTGTGATCACAAACAGCACTAGTAGCTGGGGGTTTAATATTCTTTTCATAAGTGTTCAGAATTACACTCTAAACAAATAGCTTTCTCCAGACATACAACTATTCACGTACAATTGAGAGGGAGCCCATCGATTGAGCAACTAGCATAGTGCTATTTTCATAAAAGATACCCTGTAAATCTTGGATATTTGAATTGAATATAGATTTTAGAATTTCACCTCTATTTTCAGAATCATACACATCATGAGGGATTTTAAAAAATGAGAATAAAACCACTTTAGGGGAAGAGAGAAGGGAGGTAAAGGCTCATGTGATTTGGTATTCTCTGCTTTAAAGTTTTATGGCCCATGGTACCTCCCTTGGGAGGATGAAGTGCAGGGAGCATGCATAAATGCATAAAATTACAAAGGTTTTATAGTACATAATTAATACAGAACTTTCTATGAACTTTCTTTTAATTGAACATTTTCCTTTTGGTTTCATAGCAAGATTTTTTAAAAACTTTAATCTTTTTTGTTACTAAATTAAAATTTGGGATTCTTAAAAGCAGTTAGTTTTCAAATTTTTATGTGGCTTATAGAAATACAGGATGGGTATTATAATTCAATTGGTTATGTAGTTCATGGACCAAAAAAGATTTAGTACGCTAAAACTCTCTTAAGTTCATCCCTATAAAATATTTCTATATGATGTAGTAAATTTCTTTAGACTTTATTTCTATGCCCAATATTTTTCTTTTAAGATCTTTTCCTTGAGACTTGAGAAGAAATGTGTTAATCAGATGAAAATCGTTTGGAGAGGATTTTGTGACCTTAGAAAATATTTTTTATTCTTTTGTGTTTTTCCCACGTTAAAAAAATAGAGTATGCTAAAAAAAAATTACAGTAAATAACTGGAAAAATATATTGTTGTATATTTCACTTTTAATATTATTAACTAACACTTATATAAGATTGCTTAATAGGGCCCATTAAGGGATATTAAGTTATTTAATGATAGTAAATTTTATAGGGATTTGTACCTGGAGGAAAACTAGAAATCATCTAATCTTGATTTGGGAAAACTGAAAATATTAAGTAACTTACCCAAGGTCACACAATTAGAAAGTAGCAGAACTGGGCCAGAATCTTGGACTCTTGACTTTGAGTTCATTGTTTTTATTATACTTTATTGATAATAATCAGGAAAAGTTGTTTCAACTATGACTTACTGGAACAAATCAGTCTTTCATGTTTTAATGTGTTGTGCCTTAGTACCCAGTTATGCATTGTACCCTTTGGATATTGGGGATTTTATTTAGCATTAAAAAAAAAGTAATTTGAAACTTTGACCTAAATATTGTCAAAACTGGCAAGAAATTCTGAGCTAGACAAAGGAACTTTGTTAGAAGAGTGAAATAAGTGATATGTAAGTAAACGAATGAAAAATTTTATATAAAGGAAATTATCTCTTCTGGAAAGCATCAGGTAGACTGATTATTAGGTAGTCAGACATACCATCTAGTCTTAAAGTAATTAATTTTTCTCTAATTCATTTAGGAGAGTTACAGTTTGATGAAATACATTAATTTTATAGATATGTGTATGTAAATCAAATTAATTAAGATGATATGTTTCTAGATTCAGGCTAGAAAGGCCAGCTTCTCTATTACCTGGGTTGTTAACTGTAGGTTTAAATCCGTTATATTAATAAGATTTGTGATTTGCTTTTGAAAGGATAAATCTCATTTGTATTCTAGGGGATGAGGTAGTATTAGTTTATGAATAAAATAGTCATATATTATTATAATTCTCCTTACCTAAAAGTTTTTCAGCTGGTTAATAAGCAGTTTCTGGGTTTTGTGAAGTTAAATAATTTTGCAATTTTTATGTGCTTCATGGAAATGTGGGGAAAGAACCTTTAAAAGTAATGTTCTGGTGATGGGCAGCTGCTGGGATTTTCCCTGTCTACTTGCTTGTCATGGAGCAAAAGCCTGATTCTATTTCAGAACCTCTTGACTAGATTCCTGCTGCCATCTATCTGATAAGTGTGTAAATGAGTGTTTTTACCTAAGAGGAGTAGAGGGGCCTTCTGATGTTCTTGGTCTCACATTGACTAAACTGAGCTGCTATTTCTGACCTTGCCAGTGTACATAAAAGATTTTTCTCTATTATTGTCTCTGAATTTATTGTTTTCTTCTTTATAGATGATCACGGGAACAGCAATAGTAGTCATGTAAAAATCTTTTTACCGAAAAAGCTGCTTGAATGTCTGCCGAAATGTTCAAGTTTACCAAAAGAGAGGCACCGTTGGAACACTAATGAGGTAGATAAATTTCTCTTTTTAGGGGTATAATTATTTTAAGGGCAAACTTGTTAGGTCATTTGCGGAGTACTACTTTATATTAACTCTAAATTTAAAGTATTGAACTAGGAAATTGTAAATGAGACTATTTAATCTGGATTTGACAGAAACCAACCAACATGTTTCTTGATCTGTCTCTGATCTGCTTGGCTTGAGTTGAAAAACATAAAATGTGCACGCTGACTTAACTCAGGTAGCATGAGTTTCTGTATTTGTATTTTCTTGTGTTTTGGTGTCTCGCATTTGGTTAACTCTGCCTGCATGTCAGTTAAACATTAATTCGTATGTAGTCATGAATTAATAAATATACAGCTCCAATGTTCCACAGAACGTGTAGTGTCTTGACAATACGAAGTTTGTGTAGCATTGGAAAGGGCAGGCTTCTTACGAGCAAAACAGCTTTTAGTCCTGTCTGAAGAAAGTTTGGTTAATGATAGATTTTTATTAAGAATGAAGGTTGTATAGTATTAATAGATTATATATTTGGCATCCAATTAGCAAATAGATTGATGAAGTAGAATGAAGAAAAGTTTATCTTCTTGGATGTTTTCCTTTTTGGTAAATTTTAATCTGGGAGTCTTAATATTAGGAGTGGATTACTTTGTCATCTTTTTTGCTGTGAAATCTGAATATTTCAATTTAGGGTAATACCCATTTAGTGTGGTGATGAGAATTTGGTGTATCTCCATCAATTTGGGAATTATAGTCCTTTAATTCAAATGGCTGGGGTTGCTGGTTTTGCAAGTTGGTCTAAATCCATTTGTGTTGTTGGTTCAACATTTACTTCCAAGTTAAGGTAAACATAGCATCCTACCCCTGCTGCCTGTTGAGCCCTATTTTTGAAAGATTCTTTTGTGCTAACTATTCTTGATTGAGAATGCTTTTGTTTTGAGTTGCGGGAGGCTATGTGGATGAAGGTCTCTTTATTTACCACAGGTTAGATTTAGATACTTATTAGAACCTTGTAGCTTTGTTACCTTATCTCAACTGATTTTAAAATTCTTTTAAGGTGTGTATATTTTGATCATTTCTGTAAGTTATATTTTCCCCTCAGAATTGTTTTGTTTTAACAAACCTTAGCTAGTTGAGAGGACTGTTGCTTTAACCGGTTATTTCAGACATCTTAGACATGAACACTAAGTAAATATGCTGAAAATTAGTCTTAATTATGGATCATTACTCTAACAACAAAATAGTATAGTTTGGAAGCCATTTAGTAGGTCAGACCTAGGTTATGAATTATTTAAAAACTCAGTATATTTCTTAGTATTCCCTGAAACATAGATTTGATACCACGTTGTTATTTATAAATGTAACAAAACACATAATAGATATGTATTTTTTCAATATGAAATGTCATATAAAGTTGGCAATGTAATTGTGATTTGACATTATACTTGAAAGCAGAAATTGCTTAGTGAGTTAAAAACAGTGGCCTCCAGAGCCTTATAAAGCTGGATGTAGCAGTGTCAGGAATTTAGTCGTAGATTGTTTAGATCAGTAGCTTCAAAACTTTTGAAACTTTTGATCACAGCCCTTCAACTTTCACGTATTTATTTACCTCTAAATTATTTACATGTTCCTTTTTGCTAATATATTATATACATTATAAAGAACCCAATAAAGAATTTTTATAGAGGATGAGACTAAAAGAAAAAAATGAGAAGTTGTTCTGTGTTTTCTTCCAGGACCCCAGTACACATACTCTCTTGGAGACCACAGGTTGCTGTGGTCTAAGTTATAGAGGGAAATGCATCCCTTTCTCTGACTGGTGACATGTAAAATTGGGGATCTAGATGAAAGAATGTGGATTGCTTTGTTCAGGCTGTCACTATTGCTGAAAACATAGGTAGGAGAATGTATGTTGCCAAGGATGGAGGCAGCAGGAGGTGCCACAGCTGACAGGGCAGAGCCATGCAGCACCCTTTCCCTGTGATTGGTGGTTCTTTCAGTACCTTCTCAGCTCAACACTGACAAAAACTCCTACGAGAGAACTGAATTCAGAGGTTGACCCATGTTTCTGTGTAGAGGACCTTGGCTTTTTTCCTTGTTTCTTTATTTTTTGGCTTTAGGAAAAATGGGGAAATGTTAAGTGTGATAGCAGAAGCCTTCTGTTAGGAGTTCTTAATTCTGCAGAGTTATATGGTGATGACCTGTCATTGTTCTTTTTTCTTTTTTTAAACTGACTTGGATAATAGGAGGAACAAAATAGTACTGTTATTAAAGCACTTCTTTGATCTTGTTGGGTATTGGCATTTTCCCATGTTCTTCAGCTTGCCGTCCTTCAGTGTTCACATTAACCTGAAGGACATGTAGTTCAGTGGACTTGTTTCTCACTGCGGTTTTGTGGTCTTACGTAAGGCAAAATCATGCTTTGTCAAAATTGCCTGTGAAATAACTTGGCTCACTCATAAAGTAAAGTTTGGTCATACTGTCCTTACTGAGAGCCCATTTTCCTTCCAAAGTTGGAATGAATTTGTATGTTTTGGTCGAGGACCACTTGAAGTATTTGGCCTGTATTCAGAAGCTGTGTTGTACAAAAACTACATTTCTTAGATGCCACTTTAGGGGCTGACACTGGAAGAGGCACGCAGTTGAGAGCACAGTAGATTTGTGTTTTCTGTCTCACTCTCTGTACAGCACATGTTCACGAAGGAGGACTTGTGACCGGAGCTGCCCATATGAAATATCAGCTGTCATACTTTGCTTTTTCCATGTTTTCTCTATCTTGCTCTTTCTCTCCTCTCTCTCTCTCTGCTTAGTGTGTACAGTTGAATTCCTGGGTATAATGTGACTCCTCTGTACTTTTAAGGAATTCTTGTCTTTAAATATTTGTGGTTATTTGAAGAAACCCAACTTTTCTACTGTATCTGTGTGTGTTGAGAGAAGGAGAATGAGATTGTATCCGTTCAAAACCTGCCACTTACTGAGCACCTGTTCTTTAATAGTGACTGGGTACTTATTTCTAAGCCTTATAGTAATATTGCAAGATGGATAATATTTCCTTTTAGAGGTAAGGGAGTGTAGATAGAAAGTGATTAAATAATTTGATCAAGATAGCACACTTGATAGGCCCTGCCTCTGAGCTTAATTTCTTCTATGTTGCTTACTAATTCTTAGGAACTTCCCTTCTATTGTTTGTTGTCTAGGCTTTTAATCAAAGACCCTGTAAATCTGAACCACACTAGTGTACTTAGAAAATCTATTCCATAGTGTAGTTTGACTTAAAAAGAGTTAATGTAGGATTAGTATTGTGGGTTCATATGGAGATGTTTAGTGAAACTGAAAGTCACCAAAAGGAAGATTATAAGAAGATGGTCCTTGGGCTTAGTTAAGCTACTTTTAACCTTTTCTAACCCATTGGAATATATAAAATCTCCTGTCCTTTTTGGATGTTATTTGCAATTGCAAAATAAATAAATTAAATGTTGTATCTAAAAAACAAATCAATTTTAGATTATGCTTTCTCAACCACAAATACCGTTCCCCAAGTCCTGAAGATGACAAAGGAAATGAAAGTGATGACAGCAATTATGGAAGCTAACAATTATTGAACATCTATTGTATGCTAGGCATTATTGCATCCTTTACATGAATAATCACATTTAGTCTTTGAATTAATCCTAAGGTAGGTTATTTGATTGTCCTCATGTTATAGATGAGGAAACCTGAGCCATGGAGATGTTAAATAATGTAGCTGGAGTCAGACAGCTGGAAGGTGAGGGACTGGGGAGTTCAGCCCCTGCAGCCCAACTTTGGGGCCCAAATTCCCTCCTGTTCTGTCCTAAAGAACAATTTCAAATTGACTTTTCCAAGATCTTGGAGCTATTTGGTTACTTCTTATCCTTTTGTTTTATAGACTTGTTTGACTTCTTTATTCATGTGCATTTTTAGGTGTTATAGTAAACTTAATGTATTTTTGCATGATTTTTTTTTAAGTATTAAACACTGATCTCTTAGGAGACTAGTTTTGATTCTTAATAATGAATATGAGTATGTTGGTTCTGAATAATGAAGAAAACATATTAAGAGTAGAAATTTTGTACCTATGTGTAACTTGAGGGTTAGGTCTGATAAATTTTTATATTCAGGGGCAGGGGAGAAAGAATATATTAAACCAGAGCACATTCATTAAAGAACCAACTCTTGTTTCATAATCAGTTTGGTATTCTCATCTTCATTAGGTGAACTATTATAAGGTTTCTGCATTTTAAGTTAATATTTTTAAGGCCCAGAGCCAGAAATAATTATGCTAATGCAACTTTCTGATTGCACAAATGACTACTTCATAATTACACATATTAGTACTCCATATATGTTGTCCAGACTGAAATTTCTTTTGTTTAGTCATTAATTAGCTGTTTGACTTAAAATACAACTACTGCATTCCCTGGTCTCTGGGTCTAGATTTCAAATGGCATTCTTCCAAATCCAAACTAATGCAGCACCGTGAACCTTTTGTAATGAAAATGTTCTCCCTAAATATGTTCAAATCACTTTTGTGTGCTATTTTTGAACTATTAATGTTCTTGCTTTTGTTTGTTTTTCCTGTAATATGGTTTCTCTAGAGTAATCAAACAAAACAGAATTCTAGTTTGTACTGATCCTTAAAGTTGCATCAAATGTTTTTAGTTGGTGGTAGCTTTACAGTTTCATATTAAATGCATTTTTTAATGGTAAAAATGTCTTATGTAGATAGCAGTATATTTTGTTTGTTTGTTTGTTTGTTTTTTAAGACAGAATCTCGCTCTGTTGCCCGGGGTAGAGTGCTGTGGCATCAGCCTAGCTCACAGCAACCTCAAACTCCTGGGTTCAAGTAATCCTTCTGCCTCAGCCTCCCGAGTAGCTCGGACTACAGGCATGTGCCATCATGCCCAGCTAATTTTTTTTCTATATATATTTTTAGCTGTCCAGATCATTTCTTTCTAGTTTTAGTAGAGATGGGGTCTCGCTCTTGCTCAGGCTGGTCTTGAACTCCTGACCTCGAGCGATCCTCCTGCCTCGGCCTCCCAGAGTGCTGGGATTAGAGGCATGAGCCACCGTGCCTGGCCTAGATAGCAGTATAGATGGATAGAATCTAAGCCATACCCAAGGGCCTGGAGAAAAAAAACAAACTCTGAATATAATTGTAATGCTTTTTTTTTTTTTCTTTTTTGTGGAGATAGGGTCTTGCTCTGTTGCTCAGGCTGGAGTGCAGTGGCAGTCATAGCTCACTGCAGCCTCAAACTCCTGGGCTTAAATGATCCTCCAACCTGAGCTGCCTAGGTAGCTGGGATTACAGGTGCATGTCACCGTGCGCAGATTATTTTTTAAATTTTTTTTGTGGAGATAGGGTTTTGCTGTGTTGCCCAGGCTCGTCTTGAACATCTGGCCTCAAGTGATCCTTCTACCTTGGCCTCCCAACGTGCTGGGATTATAGGCATGAGCCACCATGCATGGCCATAATGCTTTTTGTAGGAAGAGAATTACCCTTTTAAAGTCTGTATCCTTTTTTATTTTTTTCCAACTTTTTAGGTAAGAAAAATGGACTTTAAGACTGTAAGAATTACTAAATTATATTTCATTTCAGTTATTTTGTTTTAACAACAAGCCACCTTACCTTTTTTTTTTCTTTCTTTGTGTAGGTATACAATCTTGAATGTTCTTCGTGTTTTCAGTTTTTTTCTTTGTATAACTTTATACGTTTTAGAATTAGGGCTGTAATTTTTCAAGGATTGGTTTTGTGAGTGTGTATTTATGTTATCTCTGTGAAATATAGACCTACATTTTTGGGGGATCATTTAGAACTCTTCAATCTTCCTAAAGGTGAGCTTAGCTGAAAAGCACAAGTCCTCTAATCATAAAGGCAAGAGGGCTGTTTCAGCTTTGATGACTTAGAAAGTTATTTAACCCTGAAATAGGGCTTTGTCTTGTTTAGCTTTGGCAGTGCTAGTGGTTTGAATGGTCCCAGATTATTTTGTGTCCAGGCAGGGCCTTTCTGATTAAATTGCAAGTATGGAAATGCAGATGTGAACAATAATACAGAGAGCTGAGTTTTAAGAGTGATACCATTTGATTTTTGAACACACTATATGGTACTACGTTTCCAATTTGATGTGACGATTTTATAGCAATTGGATTAAATATAATTTCTCTGTTCATCTTAGTAGTATGATGTAAGATAAATGGATACCAAAATCCAAGTAAGCACAGGTTTGAGGATCAGGTGTCAGGTACAGAGTTTAGTACCAGAAGTAGCAGAAGCAGATTGGGTACATTGAAAAGCTGGGGCAAGATGTCCTACACTGGGGAGGGGAAGACAGATGAAGAGAGTACAGTCAGGTTTGGCCCTGAGGGAACTGTAAGAGAAGTAAATCACACCTGCAGAGTAGAGCAATGTGTATAAAAGTTGAATAAGATGTTAAAGAAAGTTCTCTTTAAAGGAAGAAAATTCCTATTGACCTACCCCAGTTTCAACCTAAAATATTTTATTGTAATACTTGAATATATAGCACTTAGAAGAATACCTGGCCATAGTCAGTGTTCAATAAATATTTATTGAATGAATGGAATATGTAAAATCAAAAAAGTCAATATAAATGTCTTAGTTTTTGGAGTTCTTATGCAAATATAAAACTCAGATACATACATTACATAAAAAGAAACTGCAAACCTAAAAATTTATAGTAACAGGGTTAGTTAAGTGCGATGGATGATGTTTGCCAAAACTAAATTGTCTCTTGCAACGTGAATATCGTACTGACTTTTTTAAAGCAGATTCTTTTGATTTTCACGTGATACTGTCTTGTATCCTGCAATTATTCCACACTGACAAACTTTTTTTGCACAGCAAGCGTTTCTATAAGACTATGGTTAGGCTTTGGTACAAATATGTCTAGTCTTAAATTCACTTCTGGTTTTTCTCGTTAAACCAAGAATAATTGAAATGACACGGATACTAAGGCAAATGTAATCACAAATCACAAACTTTAGTAATGAATTTGTATATTAGAATATTTGTTATAGGTATTACTTTTTTAGATTATAAATTAAATTAAGATGTGAAATTAAAAATTTATTATGAACCCATGGACCCCTGATAATATTCCACAGAGCCTAAATAGAGAACCACTACTGTCTTGGAAAGGATATGGAACTGGCTTCAGAAAAGCAGGTTCTAGTCTTTGCTCTGCCGCTAATGAGCTGAGTGTTAGGGAAGACACTTACCTGCTCAGTGGCCTCTTTTGGGTCTCAGGTAGTGGTGCTTAGTGACCTTTGTCTTTAAAGATTATTGTTACTTTCGGAGGTTTTTTTGGGAGTGCAGGACCTTACAGGGTGATTTGGTCCAGGTTGGAAGTTTTTATTTAATTATTATTATTTTTTTACTGTTAATCATCCTTTTACTTATTTTTATTTTAAGTTGTACAGTTCAGTGATTTTTAGTATCTCCACAGAGTTGTGCAGCCATCACCACTACCTAATTCCAGACCATTTTCATCACCCCAACAGCCTTCTGAAATTGCTGGGGTCAGCACACTTAGGGTTAAGAGTGGGCAGCATCTTTTCAGGGGAGCTTGAGGTTCTTTGGTATCTTTTCCAAGTCCCCATACTGTCTAGTACTGGAGTTGAAATTCAGACAGTTTGTCTTTTTGTTTAGATCGTAACCTGTTGTGTTGTTTTCTAAAACTGCTTTTAAAAAATGTTAAGTTGTAAGTAAAGATCCAGTTGGGGCCCATGTTTTTCTAAATTGGATAAAGAGTGCTTGAGTGGAGTACTGTGCAGCTTATTGATGGGTTTCGTGGGGATAAAATACCCAACTCTTTCAGTAATGATGGGAGACTTTGGGTTGTGGTGACTACTGTAAAGTAGAAGCTGAGCCCTGTTGGAAGGTCGGCTAAGATGGAAAAGGGAAGGCTATATGGAGAGGTTGGCATTCTTTAGCTTCCTGAATTTCAGGCTTGAGCTAGAGTCAGAATTGCCCAGAGGGCTTGTTCAAACACAGATTGCTGGGCTCCATCCCCAGAGTTTCTGCTCAAGTCGTGGGTGGGGCCTGAGAATATGTGTCTATAACAAGTACCCAGGAGAAACCCACGTAGATGAAGAATTTTAGACTCCCAGAAGTGTAATCTGATCAGCTCCCATGGACTTTAGGCTCAGCTGTGCTCTCCCCACTTCCCACTCAGGCATTTTTTGGTGTACTTTGACTACATAGGATACAGTTGGGCTTTCTAGAGTCTTTTTCTCATGTCTTTAGCTAGTAAATACCTAAAAGTCATGGAAGGCAATTTAAAGTATCTGTTAATGTCTTGATATATAGGAAGCCCTTTCAAAGTATGAGTGGCAATGGTGGGGGTATATTGAGGCATATTTTAATTTTTTCTGTCGTTTCTGAAGAGGTGGCATGAAAGATAGCCAACCTCCCCTTTCTTCTCCATCTCCATTTGGCTCAAGTAGCTGAAAACAGCAGAGCCCTAAAGCTGAATGTCATAATCCACCTGCTTACCTACCTACCTGCCTACCCACCTTCCAGTCTTTTCAAGTACTACCTACCAAATGTTTCCCATGATAAATTCTGTTATCTTGATAATTATGAAGTTCAGGTGAAGGTTTTAAAAGAAGTTCCTGAAAAATAACCTAAGCTTTCAGTTTTAGTGCTTTTAGAAAGTTAGAAAATCAAGTGAAAAAACAAAACAGAAATCCTTTCTAGATGGATGAGAAACCACAGATGGGCTGGGGTGAGTGTGATGAAATATAAATATGTTTTTGGGAGAGTGTTTTCTCTGTAAGGGAGAATATTATAAGCCGGATGTGTGGCTTTCATGAGGTTTTCTGTAGTAGTTTGTTCCCTGGTCTGATGAAGGATGTAGAGTTGAAATAAATATATAATAGAAAAAATCTGGAATTTACATGTGGTGAGAAAGGAGGAACCTGGGAGAACCTTCAGCTCTGGGGAGTTGGACAAGGTTAAGCAGGGTGCAAGTGAGCGTGTGTGCATGTGAGCGCATATGTTGTGCATGCAGGTGCACTTGTGCAGGTGGAGCGTCTGTGGTTGAACAGACGTGGAATACTGAGGCAGGCTTCATTTAGCCCTGAGTTCATTTTATGGTGATTCAAAAGGAGTTTATGAGGGAAAAAGAAGGTTCCCATGTGTAAGAAACAAGGAAAAGCACCTGTGGCCTAAAGTCAGAGGAGAAGCATGTGATCAGAGGGGCTGGAACAAGTAACACTGGAACCTAGGCCAAACCTTCTGAGAAAAGAGAGACCATAATTCCATGTGTAGCTCATACCCTGAAGGAGTTCCCTTTTGAAGAACTCCCTGATTGTAGCACTGGCGGAAGAGGGGAAGTCAGGAGGTCAAGGATAAAGCATGGAGGGATCCCCTCCTGGTGCTATGTGTGAGGGAGGGGGCTGTTCAGAGAAGCTGGCGGGGGGGCGGGGTACCTGGTAGAAGATCGTTTCTTAGAAGAGGCTGCAAAGGGACATTTTTCAGAAAAAGAAGGGGGAAAGACACTTACGTGTATTTACCTTTTTAAAAGTTAAGAAAGTTTAAAGAATGGGACAATGCCATCTGCTTCCTATTTCTGAGAAAGGGTACATTGAAATAGCTTGAAATTAAGCAGGATCTATACAATTGAGGTCTGTGTATACAGTCATTTCTCATTTTTCCTGACACATCTTTAAGCTGTGTAGTGACACACACCCCTTTCCTGCTATCAGAAGACAGTTGTTAATGTGCATTTTAAAATTTTATTTTATTTTCATACTGTTGAACAAAATTTAGACTTCTTGACTCTGTTTTATTTAATAATCATTTTTGTTAAATGCTTTAATTATTATTAATCAAAATTTTGTATTTAAGCAATTTCCAGTAATTTTTAACAATCCATTCTTCAGGCAATTCGGAAAACCTGCTGTGTGGTGATTATGTATTTTTTTTCATAAGTGAGGATAGTGAGACATAAGTGTTTTGGAATTAGCATTTATCATCATCTAGTGTACCGTATAAATTACATCTTCTTACTGTGTTTCATCTGGCTGCCCCTGCTAGGCTGTAAGTTCTAGGTGGGCAGGGATCTTTGTCTGCTCTGCTCAGTGATGGATCCCAAGCATAGAACAGGGCTTAGCACATTGTGCATGCTCAGGACTGTTTATTGAATGAATGAATGAATGAAGTCTCCATCAACAAATATCATTTAGTCTGGTACTCAAGTAGGCTGCTAATACTTCGGTGCTGAATTAGACATTCTGGGTTAGTAATAGTCACTGGTAGTACCAAACACATCCATGGCAGCTACTCCTAAAAAACTTGTGATGCAGAGGAGAGGAGCAGAATGTGTGCTCCCTGTGTGCAGGCAGATTCCCAGAACCACGGTGGGAAGGATCGAGGTGGGCATACCCAGTTCTTCATCTCAGGCTCAGCAGTCGGGTAAGTCACTCCCACCTAAGAAGTGGGTGGGGGTGAGGCAGGAAGCCAAGTCATCCCCTATGGAGGAGCTCTTGCCAGGTGGGAACACGAAGCCCAGGAAAAGGCAGGTGCTCTTCTCCACCTGCTGGTCCACAGAGTACAGCTTGGATAGATGGCTGAACCACCCAGAATCCTGCCACCAGAAATCAGCAGTTGACTTTCTGATATGTGCCTCTTCAGACATTTTTCTGTGCTGGTGTGGGCTTATATTTTTAAAATTTATTAACCCAGAATAGGTTTAATATACATGCAGTTTTGTAACCAGGCTTTTCTCTTAATATGGAATCTATATGTTAGTCCTGACAGTGATCCATAGCATCATTTTTGACGGCATATTAATTCCGTTTTATTTCATGCCATCATTTCTGCATTCAGCAATATTTTTGAGGGCCTTAGTATGTTCCAGGCACTGGTTGGAGACACTGAGGATATCAGACAGACAAAGTCCTGTTGTCATGGAGCTTATAGTTTAGAGGGGAAGACATATGCAGACAAATAATGTGAGAATTTCAGGGAGTGCTAAGAAGAAAATAAAACAGGATACTGAGGTGTGAACACTTTGGTGGATTTGTTAGGAAAGGCCTTTCTTAGGAAGTGATGTTTGAACTGAGATCCAAATGACAAAAGAAATCCAGCTGCTTGGGGATCTGGGGGAAGAATAGTCCCTGAGGCAGGAATGTGCTTGTTTGAGGAACAATGAAAAAGACATTGTTGGTTGGAGTAGAGAGGGCATCTGGGAGATGAGCTAGGTGTGGTTGGCAGGGGCTAGATCTTGTAGTGCCCATAGGCATAAAGATTGGGGATTTGATATTAAGGGCAATGGGAAGACATTGGAGGGTGAGCTATCAGCAGTGTATGACATAATATGGAGCTTTACTTTTAAAGGCTTTCTCTGGCTGCTCTGTGTCTGTCAGCGGAAGCAAAGAGACCAGTTAGGAGACTGTTGCAGTAATTAGTGATCTTGGTAAGAGATGATACTGGCAGTGGAGGGGGTAGGAAGTGGATGTACTTTGGAGGTGGAGCTGTCAGGGCTTATGGGATTGGATGTAGGATAAACAAAAGGAGAAATTAAGAGTGATTTCTAGTTTATGGCCTCAGCTACTGCATTGATGCTGGTGTCCATCATTGGCCAGGAAAACTGAAGGAGGAGAGGATAGGGTTGAGGATGACTCTAATTGTGAGGTGTTTGTTAGACACTGGAGTGGTGATGTCGAATAGGCAGCTGTCCAGAAATCTGGCGAGGGTTCCTGTCTGGAGATCAAAATTGGAGAGCAGTCAGTGCATAGATGGCATTTAAAGCCATAGACTGGGTGAGATCACCCTGGGTACAGAAGATAGATGGAGGAGGGGAGACTAATCCCTGAGTAGAGAGGAGGAGCCAGCACAGGACGCTGCAGGAACCAGGAAAGTAGTGGTGAACCAGGCAGTTGGGAGAGAGAAGCTGAGAGAAAAATGTGTTTAAAAAGAGAGTGTATGAGTTTTTTGTTTGCTGCTGCAACAAATTATGACAAAGTTAGTGGCTTAAAATAACACAAATTTCTTAATGGTTCTATAGGTCAGGCATCTAGCACGGGTTTCACTGGGCTATACTCAGAGTGTTGACATGGCTGTATCCTTTTCTGGAGGCTCTAGGGAAGGGTCTTCCTTGCCTGTTCCCCCTTCGAGAGGCTGCTCATACTCCTTGGCTTCTGGCTCCTTCCGCCATCCCAAAGCAGCAGCATAGAGTCTCTGTGACCCTGTTTGCATCATCTTGTCATTTCTGATTCTGACCTCTCCTACCCCCTCCTTCCACTTTTAAGAACCCTTTTATTAATAATTACATTGAGTCCACCTGGATAATCTAGGATACTGTCCCTATTTTAAGGGCTGCTGATTAGCAACCTAAATTCCCCTTTCCTTTGTAACCTAACAAATTTACAGGCCCTGGGGATTAGGATGTGGATTTCTTTGGGGGTCACTATTCTTCCTATCAGAGGGCATCAGAGGTTACTCGGAAATTGAGTAAAATGAGGATGGAGAAGGCACCGTTGGATTTGACCACTGGGAGCCTCTGTGTAACCTTGAGTGCTTTCAGTGGACTGTTGGCACAGAGGCCCAATTGGAGTGGGTCAAAGAACAAAAGAGGTGAGGGCATGGTGGCTGCAAGTCTTCATGATTCTTGGTGGAAGGTTTGCTGTGAAGGAAAGTAAATTGTGGCTAGAATTACAAAGGAAAAGCACAGAGAACAGCTCTCAGAGAATGAAATGGGAGATGGAATGTATAGCAGTTGTTTGGGGAAGAGCCTGTAAAGAAGGGGCATGAGTACAGTGTCTGCTGGAATAGGTTATCTGGATGAAGAACCTGGAGTGAAACCAGAAGTGGTTTACAGAGATGGAGGCATGTGAAGATAGAATTAATATGATTATTTTATAATAAAATAGGAAGCAGGATGTATTGGTGGCTCCCACACTTGCCCCTAGTTCAGTAGACAGGATCCTTGTCAGCAGCCACTTCAGGGCCCCACAGCACCCTGTCAGATGCTGTCATCGTTCCATGGGTGGCTCACCAAATCTTTGAAGTCAGTAGAACTACCGTTTATTCCTCGGGGAGCCTGGACCAGCTGTGGTCTGACCCTGTCTCAGTGCTATGGTGGAGGGGCTTCCTCCATGCAGCTCAGAGCTGTGGACCTCTCCTTTCCTTTCCCACTGGTAACCACCTCTCCTACGTTTCCCTTCTTTTCCCCCTACCTGCTAAGTTGTAGTCCTGCCTCAGTTTCTTTCTCTATTTCATTCTGTTTTAATGACATCTATTCACTCCATAGTTCTTATTGAACACTAGGCTCTGGAGAATATAGTGTGAACCACACAGAGGTCTCTGCCATGTGGCTTGCTTTCTAGTGGACCCATCTCACAGTTAATAGGGCCATCCTAGGCTGTCATCTCCCTGGTGGCAAGGCATACAGTTGATGCCATGTACTCCCCTCTTGGGGCTCTTGGATAATCTAACCAGCTTGCTGTTGGAGCTCTGTCTACCTAATGGTTGCGGGTAGCTGTCGGGGTTGAGCAGTATTTCCTGCTGTTGGCATAGCTCCTTTCTCTACCCACAGTTACCCCCTCACTTCACTTGCCAGTAGCTTACTAACTCCTCCTGCTGCTCCTCGGAGAGGGCTTCCTTGAACCTCCACCTCCAGGACAGGAGTCCCTCTTTTCATCACTTCTTTTCTTATCTAGCTTCAATTGCAGAGTTCACAGTTCATATCCACTCTCTTGCAAATGCCTTCAACTTTCCTGTCCCCTCTCCTCCTGTCATCCCCAGCTGGACAAATCCTGATCCCAAATGAAGCCTGTCTTCCTGGCTTCTCTGTGCCTGCACCCAAGCAGCTCTATTGCTGGAGAAATAACAAGATAACAAAGCTGACTGTTAGCTCTCTAAGGATTTATACACACACACACACACACACACACACACACACACACACACACATTTTTATTTTATTTTGTTTTTTAAAAGAGACAAGGTCTCTCTGTGTTGTCCAGGTTGGAGGGCAGTGTTGTGGTCATAGCTCATTGCAGCCTCGAGCTCCTAGGCTCAAGGATCCTCCTACCTCAGCCTCCCAAGTAGCTGGGACTACAGACATCCACCACACCTAAGTTTTCTTATTTATTTATTTATTTATTTTTAGAGACAAGGTCTCACTATGTTGCCCAGGCTGGTCTTGAACTCTTGGTGTTAAGCAATCCACCACCTCAGCCTCCTGAGTAGCTGGGATTATAGGTGCGAGCCACAGCACCTGGCAGTTTCTGTGAATTCTTGATTGCCAGCCTCAAGTGGACAATTATCATTATCCACAGTCTTCTAGGATCTTCCACCAAATAAGCCTATTCTGATTCTGCACAAGGATTTCATGCTTTCTGCCTTCTTCAAGCTAGACCAGCCCTTTACTATACCCCACCTTGAACTGATAAATGTGCTTCATGTTTAGAAAATAGAAGACAATGGGAGCTCCAGATCTACTCACCACCAGACTATAAGTGTGTCCTCTCTCCCCTGCCAAAGGCCAGCCTGCTCATGTGCACTTTGGACCCTAGCCTTCTCTCGTGGGCTTCAGTCTGGTAACCACCTTGCATTCTGCATCAGCAGTGCCTCTGTGTCCACCACATTGTTCAGATCAGCGTGCAGAGATCCTCTGGTTATACTCATTGTGCAACATAAGACAGACACCTCCTGATCCACCCCATGTTCCCTCCCTATCAGTAGCCCCATGTAAATATCCTCTTAACATCAAAACTTCCCAAAAAAGTAATCCACACATTTCCTCTACTTCTTCATTTCCCAGTTATTCTTCAGCTGCTCTGTCCACTCCCCTCTATTTTGTGGAAGCTGCCCGTCAAGTTTTCCAAAAATATACGAATTGCCAGACTCAGTGGACTCTTTGTCCACTTCCTCAGCCTCTTAACAACTTTTTTAGCATAGTCTCCCCTTCTCCTCTCCCAAGACACGTTCTTCGTCTCCAGGTTAATGTCCTCTTCTAGTGTTCCTCCTGTGTCTTGGGCTACCTCCTTTCAATCTCCTTAGTCAGGATCTTCCATCTCAATCCAGCTTTAAGGGTGAAGTCCCTGGGGGCTTCTGCCCTGTAGCTTCTCTTTTCACAAACACACTAAGTAATTTCATCTCCTGATAGCTTAAAATACCATCTCTGTGTCCCTAATTAAGCCCCGACTTTTCCTTAGACACTGACTCTGATGCTTTCTAGGTACCTCATATGTAAAGGATTCAGTTCAAAACTGAGCTCTCTTTCCCCAATCTGCTGCCCCTATAGTGATCCTTATTTTCATCTCTCTCCAAGATCAAGTGCAGCACCAACCTTCTTGAGCTTTCTTCTGCTCTTTCTATCATGGCATTTCTTGGTTCCAGGGCCCTTTTAGAGTTAAGTGAAGAAGCCTATGGATACTTTCTCAGAATCACGTCTTAAATCATGTACTGGATCACAGAGGAAACCAACTACTGAAATGCAGTTATCAAAATTGTAATAAAATACAGATTTGTGATGTAATATATATGCTTCTTTAATGTTCTTAAATAATAAGATCTAGTGGTGGGCCTGTAACTGTCATAAATTTGAAATAGTGATGAATAGAAATATTTCATATCACAGCACTGATAATTGGGATAAAAAATTGGGATTTAAAAGTCATAGGTACAGCCTGCATTGCTGAGGTTTATTGCCTGTGTTTATAGTTAAACAAGAGACTATATTTCAATTGGAAGTTAGTGAAATAAGCATGTGTTTCATTTATGATCCACGTTCATGGATCGCCGTTCTGCCTTCACAGTTTCATCCCTCCACTTCTCTCCATGGTCATTGTCACCACCTCTCACCTGGACATCTACAAGAGCCTTGTTTTTACTCTGGACCTCCTCTCTCCCATAGCAGCCAGAGATCTTTTAAAAATTGTAAGATGTGAATCAAGTCATGTTATTACCGATCTTTATACTCTTCAGTTTCTTTTTTACTGTTTTCTGGATATAAGTCTGAACATGAACATGGCCAGCAAATCTGTGTTCAGTCTGGCCCCCTCACCCACGGCCTGCCTGGTTGCAGGCACTTCATTCCCCCTTTGCTGTGCTTCAGCACGCTGTTCTTCAGTTCTTCACATGCGGCTTGTCTTTACCGCTGCAGGACATTGAACGTACCATCTCCATCTTTTGCTACACACAGGATTAACCATATTACCATCAATTTAGCAGCTTTAAACAGCATACATTTATTATCTGTTTTTCTGGGCCTGGAATGCACTCGTGGTGTAGCTGGTTCCTCTGCTAAAGGTCTCACAAAGCTATAGTCAAGGTGTAGGCCAGGACTGGGTTCTCATCTGAAGGCTCGATTTTGGGAGAGGATCCTCTTCCTAGCTAATGTGGTTGTTGGTCTTGTGAACTGTGTCAGACTGAAGGCCTTAGTTTCTTGTTGTTATCAGCTAAGACTGTTCTTAGCTCCTTCTTACTTGTTTGTGCCTTCCTAGTATGGCTCCTTGGCTTCATCAAAGCCAGCAGAGGAGAGAGAGTCCTACCAAGTAGGGTGTTACCATCTTATATCATGTGATCACATAAAACCCATCACTTTGTTGTATTCTGTTGGTTAGAATCAACTCATAGGTGCTGCTCACACTCAAGGGGAGGGGTTTACAAAGGAGGCTGGGATCTATGCCTACCCCACTCTCACTCCACCCGTGCTTGGAGTATCCTTCCCTATACTTGTAAGTGTCCTTAAAGGAAGAAACAGGATTTCCCCATACCTCTTCAGAGAAATGCCTCACAGACAAAATGCCTTTTTGTCACAATGTGCCAAGCTGCACGTAACAGACAGAATCTGAGTCTCCTCTTAACAAATGCAGCCACGAAAGATGTATAAGGAGTTTACCTGGTGGTCCATTGAAACAAGGGGAGAGAAAACAACTTTCTTAATCAAATTTCTTCTCATTCCTTCTTTTTCTTCAACAAACATTTACAAGATGTTTGCCAAGTGCTGCGGTTAGAATCAGGATGAACAAGAACAGGACCTTGCAGTTTGGAACTACATGTTTCTCAATTGAGTATTAGTATTTTTGAACTGGGAAGTCTGGCAATTTAAACATTTTTTAAAATAGCAATTGAACCATTTTTTCAAACAATCTCATGGGGAACCAAAATCTGTAAAACAGTTAAATGTGGAGATGCTATGGTTGAAGCCAGGGAGTAGGGCCAAACCCTGCCTGTTGGGCTTCTTGTTTCCTCTGATGGCAGCTACCATAGTGAGCCCTGGGAACCCTGGTATGAGGAAGCAAGGTCAGAACATTGCAGCTCTAGTCCCCACCAAAACTGTAGTGGAGGAAGCTGGCCCCCAGGGAGGTGGGAGACCAAGTTAGTGTAGACCTGTTCGTTCCTGGACCAGTGGCTCACAAATGGCAGAGGTGCTGGCCTGAAAGGGTCTTAAGAAATGAGTGGGTGTCTTAGTTAGTGTGCTGTGGTGCTGCACAAAATGGAAAAAACACCCTCACTGGGAGGCTCAGAGAAACCAGTCCTTGTCCTGCTCCTAGTTCAGTCAGTGCTTTTTGTGTGTATTGGTGGTGCTCAGCCTGGCTGCATGGTAGAGTCAGGGCTGGGGCCCTGCCACAGACCCATTCGACTCGAGTCTCTGGGGTAAGCCCATGCTTGGGATTTTAAAAACTTCCCTAGGAGATCCTTAGTGCAGCCAGGATTGAGAACCATTTCCTTTACTCTGTTGACTGCTTTTGGAAGAAGTATTCATTGTAATTAAATAAATTGTGGTTAAAAGTAAGAAAAAGGAAATCCTGTTTTGAATAGACAAGTGGATGTTATTAAATGTTATTAAATTCCATTGTTAGAAAGCAGATCATCTGAATCAACTGACACTTCGGAATTTGGATTAAAACTCTTAAGCAGTGCATAACACTCAAAGCTTGGTATCTGTGAGGGCACAGGTTATCCGTTTCTGTTTTTCCTGTGGCCTCTTTTATACTTTTTTCCTCTCTGAATATTTCATCTTAATATGATGAAGCATCTATTTGTAACATGTGGAAATTATTTTTTCTTCTTTTCTTCCCGTAGACTATCTCCATCAATTAGCTACTATTCTCTGTCTATACCTTAAGGTTCGTAGATGTCCATTCCATTGCCCATCCAGTCCCAAAACACTATGACAGTGAGCATTCCTGGTAAGTGATCATCCAGTTTGGAAAGATACTGTCATATTTTATAAGATCAGTTTCTGAGAAATTTCACTTGTTAGAAAACTTTATGTTGTTGGCTTAGTCAGGGAAAGATCCAGAAAAATGTTGAAGAGCTTAGTTAGCTCAAACCTGAAAAAGGGAGTTCTTGGAGTAGGGATTGGCTGTTAATGGTCTCTCATAATTTTTTCCTTGAGGATAGTCTTATTAGTATGAGAGTAATGCTAACCATCCTCGGTGTACATTTCCAGACTTCTTTGACTATATTTCTCCTTTCTGACATTGACATAATTCCACATGACAATAACTTTAGTATGATTTAAAAAATATTTCACAAATAAGTCATGGTAGTTAATCTCACTTTGCTTTCTAACTATCCAATATTATTGTTTTTCTTTTAGTGCATGTATTGATTTATAGTTCTCTTACTGTTCAATTTTTTTATATTATTCATTTGTACCATTTAATTATCTGGTTGTGATTTTCTATAAATTGATACCAGTCTTAATGGTTTAGGCTTGTATCTTTTCACTATTTCATGAGATTGCATTGGAAATACAATTTAATCTTTAGCTTCACTTCTTTAATTTTTGAATTGTGGATCAGAAATGTTATAAGTGTGTAGATAAATGTTATGTGCATGTCATGTCTAGATGTATGTGTATGTTCTACACCTGTGGATAACACGTTATATGTATGTGCATGTTATGTGGGTAAGGATTAGGTGTGGTTGTGAGAGCACTGTTAGTAGGAGTGCTCTGCATTCTTACGCCAGAGCACACCACTTAGTGGATAGGACTAAGGTTGTGAGAGTCTGTTGCTGGATCTGTAGCTTCTCCTGTTCAGTGCACCTCTAGCACTCTGTGGCTTCAGGGTAGCTACACTTACTTTTAAGGATAGGTTAGAGGATTCAAGGAGTTAACTAGTACAGCACCTAACACAACACATTACAGAACATCACTTGTCCAGCATTGATATGTGTAGTGAATAAATAGTAAATAAGATGCAAAAAGCACAAACTATAAAGGAAAAGGTTGATACATTGGATTGTATTTTAAAAACTTCTATTTATCAAAAGAAACCATTATGTGAATGAAAAGTCAAGTCATAGAGTGAGGTTGGACAACACAGGCCTATATTCAGAATATTTTAAGAATTCCTACAAGTCAGTGAACAGAAGACAGATAATGCAATAGTAAAATGAGCAAGAGACTTGAACAGACACTTAACAGATGGTCGATAAACATAGGGAAAGGGGCTCCGCCTCATTTGTCATCAGGGCAGTATAAAGGAAAACCACAGCAAGATGCCCTTATACATCTTAATGGCTAAATAAAAAAGACAACTTCAGGTGTTAGCAAGGAGCAGAGCAGTGCGAACTTTCATGTACTGCTGATGGAAATCTACATTGGTTTAAACACTTTGGAAAACCAGAATTATCTGTCAGAGTGGAAGATACACAACACCACACATCTCAGCAGTTCTCCTCCTCGTGTATATTCCCAGCAGACTGTACAGCCATGAAAACTAATAAGCTAATGCTATATTCAAGAAATAACTAACTCTCACAACGCTGAGAGAAAAACACACACTTAGTATATATCCTGTACAAGTTCTGTATACAAGTTCAAAACAAGTTTGGAAAAAGACAAAATTAATTTATGATGTTGGACATTAGGAGAAGTAATTACCTTTGGCAAATAGGGAGAATGTATTAACAGGGCTTCTGGGGTGCCGCTAATGTTCTATTTCTTGATCATGAGTGTGATACATGTACATATACACATATACAAATACATTTATGATTTGTATTCTTTTTTGTTTGTATGTAATATTTCAATAAGTTCATTAAGATGGTATGTGGTATAATATAGATTATTAAACAGCAGTAAGAAATGAGCAAAATATAGCTACATACAACATCATGGAAAAATTTCACAAAATATGTAGTGTCTGATTCTGTTTTTCCAAAGTTTGAAAAGAGTACTAAGATTTTGTTTAGGGACACATAAATAACTAGTGTGCATCAATCAGGATTCAGTTAGGAAGGCAGAACCACTGTGAGTATTATGGAATAAGATGTTTATTTATTATAGGAGTAAGACCATACACAACTGTGGGAGAAGCTGGAAGAATAACGGTCCAGAGGAGGAGTTACAGGATCAGAGATCAGAGAAGAGAGTCCCTGAAGCACCTCTCCTAAAGCACCTGCATGTGGCTGAGTCAGGACTTGGGCGGGGGGGGGGGGGGGGGGGGGTGGTACTTAGAAGCCAGACATGAGCAGCTGCTGTTGTGGGACCGTAACGGCAATCTGATGAAAAAGTCTTGAGAGGTTGCTGCCTCTGTGTAGCAACCACTCCTGTAGGTCTGCCACCCAGCACCTGGTGGTAGGCTGGCAGCTTCTGTTGTTTAGGAAGGCCAGCAGTTGGAGAAAAAAGCTAGTTGTGAAAGAATCAGCATGTGGACAAGTGGGAACCCTCTGGCATCTCTGTTTCTATCTGTCACCACCCCCACCCCTGACCTGCAGAAAGTGGTGGCTGTTCTACTTTTTGCCTTTTAAATCTTGTGCAAATTCAGGGGAGGGAATCCTGGGAAATTCCAGCTTAAACAAATAGGCGGTGTTGAAAACTGCTATAGTGATGGTTGCACAACTCTGTGAATACACTAAAAAATACTCTTTAAATGGGTGGACTTTATGGCATGTGAATTATATCTCATAAAGCTGTCATTTAAACAAAACTGCCACAGGTTGAAAGCTCTAAAGAAAAGCAAGGAGATAATTAGTACAAAAGTCATGATAGTGTACCTTTGGGAGAGAGGATGAGGAGAGGAGGGATTGTGAAAAGGAATCTTCCAGGTGTTAGAAAACTGTTTTCCTTGTTATGGGTGGTAGTTCCACAAATGTTTGCTTTATTTCATGCAGTCTTCTGTAAGTATATGTTATAGAGAAGACAAAAAGGACATGAATTCATAGACAAGTGGTGGTAGACAGTGCGATCAGTGCAGTTTATGAAGTTGTGGGAGCTGAATAAGACACAGTCTTCATTTTCTAGTTTTTTAATGATCAGCAGATGTTAACATGGGCGAAGTAAGTGCTACTTCTTGAGATCTGGAAGTTTCCGGATAGTAATTGCTTCTTATCAGGTTGTATCTGTGTTACTACAAACCGCTATTCTTTGGAAAGCTAGAGGGTACTATGATCTGTTAACAGCAGATGTCCAGGTCTCCTGACAGGTCCCTGGGTAAGCTTTGAAAATAGGCTAGTAGGATATTTCTATCACTTTTCACTGTATATATTTGATTTTAAAATTTGAATTAAGATTTCTTTGTACATAAAAGTAGATTTTACAGATTCCTTAACTTTCATATCAAATCTGTTTTGATAATCTGGAATATCAGAACATTCTTATCATCTAAAACTTGGAAAATGCCCTTTATCTACTCTCATTTACATGGAGCCACTTTTCCTTTGAATGTTTGTTATGATTCTTTATTCTCTTTGTAATGAGGAAGCAATTGCTGAAATCAAGATGTGCAGCTTTCCTGCCTGGGGCTGTAGTTGTACCATATTAGGACATGGATATAAAGGTTTTTGTAAAAGTTCAAAAACAAAGAGTATTCTGTATCATTTGTATGCAAAGACTAGAAATTTTTTTTGCTGTAGTTATGTTAACTTCTAGCTTTTTTTTTAGTATAGACCATATAATAGAATGTGTTTTTGGGTGAGATGATTTAACTTTTTAACTAAAAGGAGCCCACATATAGGTTATTTCCACATGAGTTAAATTTATAATAATAAAGCCTCATCAGTATAACTAAACTGTGTTGGCAGGGTTCTTGTTGTTGAAGCCTAGTTGAGAAGAGGATTCAGAGGAGTCTGACTAGAGTTTGGTTAAGGACATGCTCGTCCTAAGTCTATTTACAGAGCCTCCCGGAAGAACTCACCTTTAAGTAAATAAAAGGTGGCCATGGTCTTGGAGGGAAGATAGCCATAAAAAGTGACTGCAATATGGTATAATAAGGGGTATAATGGACTTATAAAGTATGTGTGTGCAAGAAGAATTTGAGGCACAAAGGAGGCAGTGATGAAGTCCGCTTGAGCATATGAATGTTAGATATTTGAAAAAAAAGGACACCAAAGCTATATATTAAAAGATGATTAGGAGTTTGCTAAGCAGATAAAGAGAATCGGCAAGAAAGCTTTCCAGGCTGGAGGTGCTCTGTGTTCGGAGGATATGTGTGCTCTGCGTCCATCTCCTCACAGAGTTGCGTGAATGGACGTGAGTTAAGGGCATGTACTGTAATGTGGTTGATAATTTTAATCCCATCCTGCAAAACATTGTTTAGTTCAGGTGACATTTTTTGGCTTGTCAGCATTTCTCTATGGATGACATAGTGTGTAGACTCACATTCGGAAGTGACCTCCTTGACCTGAGTAGTGAAACCAGAAAGCTGTCCAGTCATGGCAGCTCCTCCGTCGTGCATATGTGAACACAAAATGACCAATTCAGTTTTCCTGATATGTAACCATTCAAAGACTTGAATAGTTCTGCAGCCGTAGTGTTGGTTGGCAACAAAAGTGCACATAACATATCCTCATACACATCCTCTTGAAAAATGTATCACACAAAACAAGCATCAGTAGACTTGTGAACTTGGATTGGGTACCATAGTGACTCATTAATCCTCTCTAACAATTGTGCCTCAGTATCCTCTGCTGTTTCATCAACTGTAACACCATGGCAAGTATTTGTGTATCTAAACATTGAAAAGATAATGCATTGTGTTATGTTAGGGCATCCCTATGTGATAGGAACTTTTTAGCTCCATTATAATCTTATGAGACCACTGTCATATATGTGGTCTATCCTTGCAGTGAAGGACTATATTAGTTTTATCTCTCACTGTGTCTAATCTACCGATAAACCTACTGAGATATCAATTAGGTCAAATTTGTTAATTGTATTACTGAAATCTATGTCCTTACTGATTCTTTGTTTACTCTATCAATTAAAAATGGTGTATTAAAATTTTCAGGTTTGTCAGTTGTTACTTTTGTCAATTTTTGCTTCGTGTATTTTGAGATGATGTTTTTAGGTACATGTAGAACTGTTGTGACTTACTGGTGAATTGAATATTTTACCATTATGAAATGTATCTTATTATCTCAAGTAATGATCTCTACCCTAAAGTCTACTTTATTAATAAAAGTATACCAGTTTTCTTTTGGTTAGTTTGAGTAATATATCTTTTTCCACCATTTTATTTTCAAGTTTTCTGCTTCCTTGGAAGCAGTATAGAGGTGTGATTTGCTTTGTGTTTTCATTTACTCTCAATCTTTGTGTTTTATTTAGAAATTTTAGTTCATTTGTATTTAATATAATTACTAATAAACTGTGTTTAAACCTAACACCTTACTGTTTACTTTCTGTTATCCCACGTGCTCTCTGTTTTGTGGGGTTTTTTCAGTCTTCTTGCCTACATTTAGATTAATCAAATTTTACTGCTGCTCGTGCTACTATTCCATATTTCCCCTCTATTAATTTGGTAGTTATATACTCTTTTGCTATTTTTTTTAGTGAATATCCAGAGATTACAAATTACATTCTTGACTTATCAAAATCTCAAGTAAATTAATATCTTTATCACTTCTGGTCAATACAAAGACCGTAGAACACTAACTCTATTTACATCTCCACAACTTATATGCTGTTATATTTTTAAATTCTCTATATATTGTAAACCACTAATAATTGTTTTATAAAACAATGTTTGTTTACATTTACCATCTTATTTCCCCTTTCTTTGGTCTTCACTTTTTCCTGTATCTTAAAGCTGCCATCCAGGATTATTTCTCTTCTGCTGAAAGAAAAATCTTTATTATTACTCCCTATAGTACAGGTCTGGTGTGATTAATTCTGTGATACTGTGATATAATAAGAAATACGTATTTGGTCTTCATTTCATGTTCCTGGCACAGAGCCCCTGAAACCTTAGAATTTCCTGAGTGATAGGAGCATCATTTATTATTCATAAGCACCTTTTAACCATACCAGAGTTTATGCTAATGAGGTGACTCCTAGAGGCTGGGGGCTGGTTACCAAAGCAACTGACCCCATGATTAGAGGGTTGGAGCTCTCAGCCTTATCCACCCCATGACCTTCAGGGAGGGGAGGGAAACCAGAGATTGAGGTCAACTATCAGTGGCCAATAATTTAATCAGTCATACCTCTATAATGGAGCCTCCATAAAAACTCAGAACAACAGAGTACAGACAGCTTCTGGGTTGGTGAATACGTGGAGGTGCTGGGAGGGTGAAGACCTGGCGAAGTCATGGAAGTTCCGAGCTTCTCCCTGCCCGTACCATGCCCTATGCATCTCTTCCATTTGGCTATTCCTGACTTGTATCCTTTATATTATAATAAACCAGTAAACCTAAATAAACGTTTCCGAGTTTTGTGAGAAAATCTACCAAATAACTGAACCTGAAAAGGGGTTATAGTATCCCTGATATACAGCTGGTCAGTAAGAAGTACAGCTGGGCTTGCAAGTGGCATCTGAGGGGCAGTCTTGTGGGACGGAGCCCTTAATCTGTGTGGTATGCCCTAACTCTGAGTGCCCAAACTGAGTTAAATTGTAGAATATTCCAGTCGATGTTCACAGAGAACTGGAGAATTGATTGGTGTGGGAAAACTCCCAACATGTGTCAGAAGTTTTTTGAGTATAGAAGAAACAATTTTTTTCTTTTATATTCTTTCCATTTTAATTGATCTAAAAAGGGTGATCATTTTGTTCTCACTTTTGAAAGATATTTTTGCTGGGTATAAAATTCTAATTTGTCGGTTTACCTTCTTTTTTACATTTTGAAAATACCATTCCAGTGTCTTCTGACGATGATGCGCTACCTAATGCATATGTTGAGAAATTAGCTGTCAGCCTTATTCTTCTTATGAATGTAGTATGTAATCTTTCTGTGGCTATTTTTAAGATTTTTCTCTTTATCTTAGGTTTTCAGTAACCTTATGTTTCAGTGTGATTTTATTTGAATTTGTCTACCCACTTTGGGGTCTATAGTATTACCTGAATCTGTAATTTCATGCTTTTGTCTGTTATGAGCAATTCTCAGCCATCATCTCTCCAAATACTTCTGTACCATTCCTCCTTCTTTTCCTATTGGGATTTCAATTACACATTGGTTAGTCCTTTCCACTGAATTTCATTATGTCTCTTACCCTCTTTTATGTATTTTTGGTCCATTTTTCTTTCTGTAATTCCTTCTGGGTATTAAGTTTTATTACTTCTGGTAGTCTACTGCTAAACCCAAGAATTGGCATCTTAATTTCAGTTGTAGTCCTTTAATTTTAAAATTTATGTTTGGTTGTATTGTTCTGGGCAAGGTTTTTGTTATTCCAGTTTCCTGATTCTTTTTTTTTTTTTTCCCCCTTGAGACAGTGTCTTGCTCTGTCACCAGGCTGAAATGCAGTAGCATGATCATAGCTCACTGCAGCCTTGAACTCCTGGGCTTAAGTGATCTTCCCGAGTGTCTGGGACTACAGGCGCACAACCACACTGGGGTAATTTTTAAATTTTTTGTAGAGATATTTCTCACGGTGTTGCCCAGGCTGGTCTTGAACTCCTAGCCTCAAATGATCCTCCCACCTTGGCCTCCCGTAGAGTAAGGATTACAGGCATCAGCCATTCCACCCAGTCAACTGATTCTTTCTGTTTTTTTTTTTTTTTTTTTTTGAGACAGAGTCTCACTCTGTTGCCCAGCTAGAGTGAGTGCCGTGGCGTCAGCCTAGCTCATAGCAACCTCAAACTCCTGGGCTTAAGCGATCCTACTGCCTCAGCCTCCCAAGTAGCTGGAACTACAGGCATGCGCCACCATGCCCGGCTAATTTTTTCTATATATATTTTCAGTTGGCCAGATAATTTCTTTCTATTTTTAGTAGAGACAGGGTATCACTCTTGCTCAGGCTGGTCTCGAACTCCTGACCTCGAGCGATCCACCTGCCTCGGCCTCCCAGAGTGCTAGGATTACAGGCGTGAGCCACCGCGCCCGGCCTGATTCTTAATCTTATCTCTTATTTCCTTAAGCATGCTATATACATTATCCTTTTCTAATAACTTCATTATCTGGATCCTTGTGGATCTTCTTCCATATTTTGTTTCTCTTAGTTTTCAAATTGTCTTAAATCTGAGTGGTTTCTGAGTGCCAGACATTGTAAACAAATAGAGATAATCTGAGGCTCTGGGTGAAGTTATCTTCTTCCAGAAAGGATTTACATTTGCTTCTGTCAGAATCACCTTGATCCAGTCAAGGGTTGAGTGGGCCTGAAGCTGGACTTCAGAGCTAATGAGGAACTACTACCTCAAGGACACAGGCCTTTGGGTCCCCTACTCAAAGCCTGAGGAGTGTTCCCGGGCCCTTCAGACCTGACCTGTGCCAAACTCCAGTGTTTGTCCCCCATCTGCCAGCCCCGAGTCCATCAAAAACCCTGTTCTGCTTTCCAGCATCTCATTTGCCTGCCTCTTCTTTAATCAGCAGATTCCTAGGACAGAAGCCACAGCAAATGCTGGCGTCACGTCTTTGAGCTTCCCTACTCTCTGAGATCTTAGACCCACAAGTCTTCTCTATTTGTTAACTCTCCGTTACCTTCACAGAAATTTTGTTTTGAATTTTATCTATCATTTATACTTGTTCTCATCAGGAGAGAACCATTTAGTCAAGCATTAAAAAAACAGATGTTTTCCCCACTCCCATTTTTTCTTTGTGAATTTATACCTTTGTGATTCCTTCCTGTCATCTTATCAAACTTTTAGAAGGCAGTGAAGATAAAGATGTCTTCAGTGAGTACTGCTTAACCAGAAATCTCCGGTTACTCATTTTATTGATAGATCTTTTATACATTAAGGACGTTAAACTTCTGTCAAATATATGGCAAATACTTCTTCCAGTTCGCCATTTACAGTTTAATTTTCTGGCATTTTTAGCACAAAAAGATGATTTTAAATGCAAATTTATCAGCCTTTTCTTTCTGATTTTGGTGTTATGATTAGAATGGCCCCCCCCCCTTCCACCTCAATACTGTGTAAATACAGACCCATATTTTCTTCTAGTGTTTTTGTCATTTACAATTTTTATGTTTAATTTTTGGATTTATTTTGGCATAAGGTATGAAGTAGGAACCTAACCTAGTATTTTTTATGTGCTAAGCCATTTGAGCCATTCCTTTTAAGTAAACAGCCTTCCATTTCCTCCTCAAAATAGTACCTTTACTGCTGTCGAAACTGCAGGGGGGTTTAGGTCTAGGTACAGTTGCTTGTCAACAAAGATCCAATTATTGAGACAATGGGGATTACCAAGGAAGAAAGGAATTTTTAATACGCCAGACATCTTATTGGGAGAATGGGAGAAGGGAGAACAGGAGAAACTGCCTCAAATCCTCTCTCCCACTAATGGAGATGGGGGGGGGCGGGGCTTTTTAAGGAGGGGCCATGTGCCTTGGGGCAGGTCGAGGGGGATGGTGAGCTCTGGCAGGAAGTCTGCCAGGGGCCTTCAGAACCTCAACTCCCTTGTCTTGCAGAAAATCCATCATTTCTGGGAAACAACTCAAAAAGCCAAGTATTAAATAGTTAAGGGAGGAGATGATAAAAAAAAAAAATAGAGATCCTTGAAGTTTGTTCATGGAGCCAGTTACAATACTAAATGAAAAAAATATTTTCTTAACACATGTAATTTTACTCTGCAACCTGGCGCTGCTGATCTCTACTGCTCATTCTCCTTGCTGCCTTGTCCTCCCCTCTTTTCTGTAATGCTCCCTGTTCTCATCATCCACTATTCCTTTTTAGTCTCCTTTATAAGCTCAATTTCCTTTCTGTTTCCTCTATCCACTCTCTTATTTTCCAGTTCTCTCTTGAGGTCCCAGATTATTTCCAACGGCTTTCTAAGATTTCTCTATGTTCCGCAGGGGTTCTAAGCTCAACCACACAAATACAAATTCAACACCTCTTGAAACAGACTATTTCATTATCTACAGTATCACCATTGCTCAAGCCAGAATCTTGGTCTCCTTCCCCATGAAGAGATTCAAAATAAGGCACTGTGGCGTAAAAATTATTTTCAGCTAAAGGCATTGAGTTTGTGAAACCCCTTATCTGACTAAAAACAGAGCCTCCCAAAAGAACTCAATTGTCTTAAATCTTCCCCCATAGGAGCAACTCTAATCTTCTGAGGTGAGAAGACACCCAAACAAACCACATTCAAAGAAACAATGTCACAAAACTATTTATCTCCTGTCTGTTCTCCTAAGGGCTATTTTATCTTTCCAAACTGTTATCTGTTTTCCCATAAGTGGCCTTTTTTTCTCTACTCTGCACATATTAAGATAGTATATAAGCCCCAAATTCTGAGGGCTCCTTTCAGTCACATTTCTTTGTGAATTCCCCTAAGCCACCTGCATGATTAAAAATCTGTCTTTTGGATTGGCACAGTGGCTCCTGACTGTAATCCCCTAACTTTGGGAGGCCAAGGTGAGAGAATCTGCCTTGAAGCCAGGAGGTTGAAACCAGCCTGCACAGCATAGGGAGACCCTGTCTCTACAAAAAAATTTTTTAAATAGATAGGTGTGGTGACATGTGCCTATAGTCCCAGTTACTTAGGAGGCTGAGGCAGGAGGATCACTTGAGCCCATGAATTCAAGGCTGCAGTGAGCTATGATCACACCATTGCACTCCAGCCCTCTAGTGAGACTCTATTTTTTTTTAAATCTATCTTTTCTCTTGCTAATCTGTCTTTTGTAATAGGCCCCCAAGTACTAAACCTAAAGATGGTAGAGGAAAATCATGATAGCTGTGAACTAAAACAAAATCTTAAGTGCTTCCCCCGCAGCTGACTGAATGGACACCCTGTTGGCCAAGGGGTACCCTAAAACTGAGTTGCTGGCTATGAGAAGGGAGGTCAGACATGCTTCATCATGCCTCTTTCTCTTCTGGGAGATATTCTTTGTAACTCATGAACAGGCTTAACACTATACAAAACAAAGCTGAAACCACACCTGCAGGTCCTCAATTTATATAACAAATCACTTGAGTGTGGTTATATGGCCCCTGTGGCTTTTCTGTGATTTATAGACTTCCTTATCTTAATTTAAAACATTCCAACCCTTTAGACAAACCTTCATTTCTTTAACCCAGAGGTGAGAAACCTGCAGCCTTAAGGCCACATGTGGCCTTCTAGGTCCTTAAATGCTGTCTTTTGACTGAATGCAAATTTTACAGAACAAATCCTTTTATTTTTGTTAATACATGTTTGTTCGGTCTTTTATATTTTTATTTTATTTTTTAAATGAACGTATTTAAAATACCAAAGAATAAAATAAGTTTCAATTAAATAATCCTCCCAGATTGACTGGCATAATTAGAACATTAGTAGGCTATAAGGGCTAAATTGGCAGTTGCTACGCTCATGATTTAGTTCTAATTTCCCCCGCCTAACTAGTGCCACTACCACATGAGGCTGGCTGGTTGGCCAGAGGTTATGGGGGTTGAGTGTGCCACTCTTTTATCAGCTTTTTACAACAGTGCACTGTGTTTGTGTTTGCAGTGGAATTTGTGAATAGTTGCACAGCTCGACAGTATTTTTTAATTCTGTCTGCTTAACAGCCCATGATGTCAAAGAAAACCAAGAGAAGCTGAAGGAAGAAAACAGACTTTTTAATGAAGACTGGGAATTGCAGTATTATCTTGTTTCTGCTAAAGATAAGATGATTTGCTTGCTTTGTGACACTGCAATATCAACATCAAAGAAATTCACTGCTCACCAGCGTTATAACACTCATAAGGACCACAAATATTTTAAATTAGAGGGAGAAGCATGAAGGTTGCACTGCAGAAATTAAAAGATGAAGAGCAAAAGCACAGATAATTCTTTCCAGCAGCAACAAGACCTAGAAATAATGCCACTGAAGCAACTTATAAAGTAGCTTACATACTCAGGAACAAAGGGAAGCTATTCAGTGATGTAGAAATTGTAAAAGAATACAGTGTCGAAGTTGCAGGATGCTTAGACCCTGATAATATTTGAAAGTACAGACGACTGCCTCTTTGAAAGAGCATGATTAGCAGCATGAATTAGCCTTCACAGAACAACTTCATGCAGTACTTCAAAAGGACAATGTATTATATTATTCAGTTACTTTGGATGAATCAACTGATACTACTGACTTGGCACAGGTTTTATACTTCATTCAGGTCATAGCAGAAGATTTTCTTTGCTACAGAGTTCACTCGTTTTGGGCACTCTTGGGAACAGAACATGGGGAATAGATATCTTCAACAACTTTCAAGATAAATGTCGTGAAGTTCAACTGAATTTGGTAAATTTAGTTAGTGTATGTACAGATGGTGCTCCTTCCATGACAGGAAAACATGAAGGGTTTATTGCACAGATAAAAAAATTAATTAACAGATCCAGATGCTCTCATTTCTTTTCATTGTATGTTGCATCAGCGCAATCTCTGTGCTAAAGCTACTATTTTAAGTGACACTTTGCAACAACTGTATTCATGCAGATGCAACACAGCACTGTCAGTTTTGTAACATGCTAAGGTTGAAAGATTAGGTATTTAGTGTGGATTTGCCAGTATCTTTCTAAAGAGTGTTGGCTATCACAGGGACAGGTCTTAGCCAGAATTTTATCTTTGTGAGAACAGATGGTTAAATTTTATGAAGAACAGAATCAACAATGTGAATTATTAAAAGATTTCTATAGGAATGCAGCATGTCTGTGTGATACCGTGTAAAATCAAAACAACTTGAATATTTCTTTGCAAGGTAAAACTAAATCTATATATGGTATGTGGCAAAAAATATAAGCATCTAGAAAAAAGCTATCATTTTTCAAAGCATTTCTTCCAAAGGAAATTTTGGATGAATATTTTCCCCAGTTAGCAAAGGTCATTGATGAGCAGGATGATATATGCAAATCATTTGAAGAATGTGCAGCTGTTACGGACCTATTAATTGGAGAATACAATGAAAGTTTCACTAACTTTGAGAATCATGATATCAAATTAGCATTTCAGCCTCACCTAGTTGATATCACCAAGGCACCTAAAAAACTACAGGTGGAATTGATTTTGAGCTCTCAATAGATGACATTTTAAAGTCACTGATGCTAAGAAAGATCCAGTTGAAATACGGAAAAATGCAATAGAATACCCACACCTTTGGCAACATGCCTGAAAAATGCTTTCTTGCTTTTCAACTGCTTATTGCTGTGAATCTGCATTCTTCTACCTAACCCAAATTAAGATGCCCTTAAGGTCACAGATGTCTGATCTAGAGGATCAGCTGAAACTGCGGACCTCCATGCTGCAACCAAATATTCAGATATTTTCCAACAAAAAGCAGACAAAACAAAGTCATTAAAAGGTTAGTTAACTTTAAAATTAAGAAATAGTTTTCATTTTTTGAAATTGTTAAGTATGTAGTAGTTAGATTCTTAAATAATAATGTATATTTTTAAGTATATCTAGTTGAAATTTCTTAAATGGAGCCTATTTGATTACAGCTAAATTAATATGGCCTTCCAACATGAAAAGGCTCCCCATGCCTGCTTTAACCAATAACAAATCAAAGAATCTTTAAACCCACCTATAACCTGTAAACCCCTGTTTTGAGATGTCCCACCTTTTCATGCCAGATCAATGTATGCCTTCCATGTGTTGATTTACGATTTTATGTGTAATTCCTGTCTCCCTGAAAAGTATAAAATCAAACTGTAACCCAACCACAGTGAGTCCACTTGCTTGAGGCTTCTCAGGTGAGGCTCTGGGCCATGGTCCTCAAACTTGGCTCAGAATAAACCTCTTTAAATTATTTTACAGAGTTTGGCTTCTTTTCTCTTGTCACAGCCATTACATCTTAGTAGCCACATTAAATCCAGTCGACTCTAGCTCCCAAGTCAGATCCGTCTCTACTGGCAATGCCTAAAAACAGGTCTTAATTAATAACTCTCATTCGGATTCCTCAGCCAGACTTCCAGCTACCTTCTAATCCATTTTCTCCATCTGTGGTCCTCAACTCTGAGGTTGCGGACAGGTACAGGTCAGTGGCCTGTTAGATTCTGGGCTGTACAGCAGGAGGTGAGAAGGTGGGTGAGCAAGTGAAGCTTCATTTGTATTTATAGCCGCTCCCCATTGCTTGATCACCGCCTGAGCTCTGCCTCTTGTCAGATCAGCGGTGGCATTAGATTCTCATAGGAGCGAGAACCCTGCTGTAAACTGCTGACTCAAGGGATCAAGGTTGCATGCTCCTTATGAGAATCTAATGCCTGATGATCTCAGATCTCAGGTGGAGCTGAGGGGGTGATGCTAGCGCTGGGGAGCAGCTGCAAATATAGATTATCATTAGCAGAGAGGTTTGACTGCACAGAGACCATAATAAATCAGTTACTTGCAGATGCATATCAAAACCCTATCAGTAAGTGGCAAGTGACAGTTAAGCTGCATCTGGTGGCAGGCTTTAAGTCAGAATCTGACACATTTTAGTCTGTGTGTGGCCTGCCCATTATTTCATTTACCACTTCCATCTGCGCCTCTTTCCTGCACTGCACACTTGCCTCAGTCACAATGTTGGTAAGCTTACAAGCCAACCCTAGCAAAAATGAGTAAAAAACCAAACATTGCTAGAGAGCTTTTTTGAAAAGGGGGACAGACCAAATGATGAGACAGCAGAAGACTCTCAGACTGCCAACAAAATGAAAGCTGCATTTAAAAGAAAATACCAAGAGTCCCACTTAAATTACAGGTTCATTGCAACAGGTGATTAACATTCTCCAAGCCCACTTTGTATAGTATGTGGCAACTGGCTATCCAACGAAGCCATAAATGCTTCAAAAGTGCTTTGCCACATGGAGACCGAGCACCCTGCATTAAAAGACAAGCCTTTGGAGTTTTTCAAAAGAAAAAAATGTGAACACAAAGAACAGAAGCAATTATTGAGGGCCACCCCTTGATCAAATGTGTCTGCACTGAGAGCATCACTGATAGTGGCTAACTGCATTGCTAAAGCCAAGAAGCCCTTTACTGTTGGTGAAGAGTTGATCCTGTCTGCTGCTGAGGACATTTGCCGTGAACTTTTAGGAGAGGCTGCAGTACAAAGGGTGGCATGCGTTCCTCCTTTGGCTACCACTGTAACTAGATGAATTGATGAAATAGCAGAGGATACTGAGGCACAATTGTTAGAGAGGCTTAATGAGTCAGTGTGGTACACAATCCAGGTTGACGAGTCTGCTGATGTTGACAACAAGGCAGCAATGCATGTTTTTGTGTGATATATTTTTCAGGAGGATGTGCATGAGGATATGTTATGTGCACTTTTGTTGCCAACCAACACTACGGCTGCAGAACTATTCAAGTCTTTGAATGGTTACATATCAGGAAAACTGAATTGGTCATTTTGTGTTCACATATGCACGGACGGAGGAGCTGCCATGACTGGACAGCTTTCTGGTTTCACTACTCAGGTCAAGGAGGTCACTTCCGAATGTGAGTCTACACACCATGTCATCCATAGAGAAATGCTGGCTAGCCAAAAAGATGTCACCTGAACTAAACAATGTTTTGCAGGATGGGATTAAAATTATCAACCACATTACAGTACATGCCCTTAACTCACGTCCATTCACGCAGCTCTGTGAGGAGACGGACGCAGAGCACACACGTCTTCTCTCATACACAGAAGTGAGATGGTCTGCTGTGAAGGTAGGTCACTGGCCAGAGTCTTTGGGTTACGAGAGCTGCTCCAGAGATTTCTTTTAGAAAAACAGTCACCACATTTCAGTGACACAGAATGGGTTGCAAAACTTGCTTACTTGTGTGACATATGCAACGTGCTCAACGAACTCACTCTGTTACTTCAGGGGAGAATGACAACTGTGTTCAAGTTGGCAGATAAAGTGGCTGCCTTCAAAGCTAAACTGGAATTATGGGGGTGATGAGTGAACAATTGGGATTTTTGACAGGTTTCAAACATTAGCAGAGATTTTGAAAGAGACCGGGCCAGGGCCTTCTTTCTCCCAGCTAGTGCATGATCACCTATCTCAGCTTTCAAGAGTTTGAGTATTACCTCCTAACCACAAAAGACCCCTGAACTGGGAAGGAATGGATCCGCAACTTATTTGCAAATAAGCTGCGTGAATCGACTTTGTCTGTGCTAGAAGAGGATGAACTGCTTGAATCGCAGATGTCATCAGCCTTAAAAGTACGTTTGAGACAACTTCAAATCTCCATATGTTCTGGATTAAAGTCAAGGCCGAATATCGTGAGGTTGCCACAAAAGCCCCAAAAAGCCTGCTTCCATTTCCAACGTCCTATCTTTGTGAAGCAGGGTTTTCTGCAGTGACAGCCACCAAAACAAGATTACGGAGTAGACTGGACATAAGCAACACACTTCGGGTGTCACTGTCTCCCATCACCCCCAGATGGAACCGTCTAGTTGCAGGAAAACAAGTTCAGGGCTCCCACTGATTCTGCATTATGGTGAGTTGTGTAATTATTTCATTATATATTACAGTGTAATAATAATTGAAATAAAGTACACAATAAATGTAATCCATTTGAATCATCCCGAAATCATCCCCCCCTCCATCATTTCCATGGAGAAATTCTCTTCCATGAAACCAATCCCTGGTGCCACAAAGGCTGGGGACTGCTGCAGGTTTGTAGCCTACTAGCAGTAGCCTGTACCACATAGCCTAGGAATGTAGTAGGCTATACCATCTAGGTTTGTGTAAGTGCAGTCTATGATGTTCCCACAATGACAAAATCACCTGACGATGCATTTTTTAGGATGCGTATTCCTGTTGTTAAGCAAGGAATGACTGTGTATTGACAATAGGAAATATTCAAAATGAAATATGGAATATAATGAAATATGAAAAAATATAGCACTGCACCCAGTAACTATAGATTATACATTTTTTTCACGTGCACAGGGAACATTTATCAAAATTGCTATTCTATAAAGCGAGTCTTGACAAATTTCAGAAGACTAAATCTACAATATCAGACTTATTATACAGATAGGTTTAATATTTGAAAAATTGATCAGTGTAGATCACCAAATAAAGTAAAGCAGAAAAATAATGTGATAATGTCAGTAGATGCAAAAATTGTCTTTGACAAAATTCAACACTCATTCAAAGTGAAATATCTTAACACATAATAAAAGACAACTTCCTTGAGTTGATAAAGGTTACTTAGAAAAATCTTATAGCAAACATGTTTACTGGTGAAATGTTGAAAGTTTTCCTCTTGAGACTGGGAAAGAGATAAGTTATTTTCACTGTTAACATTTCTGCTTCTTACTTTGCTGGAGGTCCTACCTAGTTTAGTAAGACAAGAAAAATAAAAAGTAATAGGATCAGAAAGGAAAGACAGATCGTGATTTTGTAGATGACATGATTGTATATGTAGGAAATCCAAAAATGTCTTTTTATAACTTAATAATAAAAAAGCAAGGTTGCAAGATTCAAGGTGACTCTGGACACAATTGCAATTTTATATACGAACAACAGTCACTCACAAATTAATTCTAAATCTGTATCAGTCTGGATCCAATCAGGAGAGATAAACCAGTAAATTGAAGGAAAAGTTTAATGTGAAAAAATAATTATAGCAGGAAATCGAAGTAGTGAGAGATTGACTAGGTTAGTAAAAAGTGAAGAATATGAGAATGGCAGATACATGGAGCAGATGCTGCACCTAGAGCTGAGACAGAGCCCGCAAACAAGAGGCCCCTTCCCCCAGGACTGAGATCTAGACCTCATCCAGAGGGCAGGGCTCTGCTTTACTGCATGGCAGAGAAGTTGCTTGGCTGTCATGCTGATGGAACTTAATGGAAATCCACTCTCTGGAATGTGCCAGAAGTCACTCTCTAGGGCTCTACACAAAAGCTCTCCATGGGGAGATGTCTTACTGGAGGCATCTTGCTACAAAGCCACTGAAGCTGGATGCTGGGAGGAGCTGCTGGCTGCTGTGTACTACAGTCTCCAGAGGCAGGGGACGCTGCGGGCGCTGTAGGAGCTGGATGCTGGAGAAGCCCCTGGGTTGCAGGATCTGGATGCTATAGAATAACACACATTACTCTAGAAAAGTCTGGAAGGCTGTGTATATCAAGATGCCATGATGATACCAGTGCTTTCTTTCCTCCCTGGCAAACGGGATTTTGGTGATTCTCCCCTCCCCCTCTTGGTATCATTCAGTATTTATTCAATAAATTTATTTATGTGTTTGTCACTAGATACGTAAGAGTGTACAGACATTGAACTTCCTTTTGCAGAGTATATGAACTGGTAGGACAGTCCACCATTCAGTTGGTCAGTTGAGCTCTTCCTTTGTGCCAGGTACTGTTCCAGTCCTTGGCATGTGTGTGTATGTATGTGTGATTAAGACACAGTCTTGCCTTCAAAGGGAAAGCAGATAATCATAAGAATAGGTACATATTTACACAGTGACAGGAAGGGTTATGAAGGAAAAATGCAGGCCGCTACAAGAGAGGAGATTCTGCTTTAGATGGGAAGTCAGGGAAGGCTTCTCTTAGGTGGTGATATTTTTATGACATAAGTGATGAGGAGGAATTAGCTTGGTGAGAGGCGAAATCAGAGGAGAATGATCTAGACAGAGGGGAAGCTTGTGGGCAGGCTTTACAGTGGGGAAGAGCTGGACACAACTGAAGTGAGAAGCAGGGGTGGGTAGAGGGTAGGGGAAGGTAGAGAGTGGCAGAAGAGGCTACAGCAGGGGCCACGTCGCACACAGCCTTAGGCCACCTTAGGAAGTGGAATGTCCTAGTGAAGGGGTGCCCATGATAGAGGGTTGAAGTAGGGGAGTCATGGACTGATTTGCCTTTTACAGCCATCACGTGAAGTGCTGAGTGGTCAGTGGATTGGAGACAAGAATGGAAGTTGCGAGACCACTGGGTGCATTTGCAGGAATCCAGTGGTGGAGGTGGCACTAAGGCGGCAGTAGTGGAGCTGTAGATAAGTGGATGGGTTTGGTAATGGATTGACTGGGTGGGCTGGGAGGAAGAGCGAGATGCTGAGAGTGGCTCCCAGGTGTCTGGCTGACATCATTACGTGGAATGTGATGCTGTTTTCTGTGTACTTTTGTAGTGAATATGAATTACTTGTTCAATTCAAAAAGTAAAAGAAACTTGGATTGCAGATGAAGAAAGCTTTGGCAGCCAAACCACTGGAACCAAATCAGTTACAGTGGTGACTAGAAAGTGAAGAATTGGAAATAGTTGGTGTGGACTGGTGCAATTCTGCAAGTTCTTCAAAGAAGCTAGGAAGTAGAAGACTAGAGTAGGGTTATAGGACAGAAGACATTGTTTTATTTTATAGATGGGGTAAATGTGAGTGACTTCCTTTGGGAGGGAGACACAGACCATGGAGGAAGAGAGGGCATTTGTTAGCCCATTAAATATTTGAATGTCTGTATGATAGACAGAATTTTAAGCTCTTGTGATATACTGTCTGTGGAAAACATCCCTGTCTTCAGGGAGCTTATGTTGTAAAGGGAGAGACTGAAAAGAAACAGAATACTGTGCTGAGTGTGTTTTATTAATAAAAAGAAAAAAATAGAGCCTATTAATGGGGAGATCCAGGAGTGCTGAGGTGGGGGCAAGCAGGGGGATGTAATTTTATACGGCACTGATGGATTCAGTGCCACTAGGGTGCATGATACTCCAGGACAGAGAGTTTTGTTTCACTCACTGCTATATCTCCAGAATTTAGAATGGTGCTTGGCACATAGTAAGTGCTTAGTAAAGAATTGTGTGAATGAATTAATGATACAGGATCCTAGGAATAGGAAGGAATGATTGTAGAATACTAAGGAAAGAAAATGAGGCCAGTTGTGAATTAAGACATCATGTTAGGGATGTTAGTGCTGATATGTCCAATTCAAATTACATTTATATTTGCTTTTACAGGATTTAACTGTTCAGTTTTATTTTGAATTCTTTGTGTTAGCTTTGTTTCATGGCATTAGTTTTGTCTACTGTATGTTGCTCGGACATATTAATGTACTTTACAGATCTATTTATCCTTAGGGGCATTTCCCAATTGAAAGGTGACTGTTTCTAGTAATTTTAAAATCAAATTGGGATTGTATATTGTACATTGGTTTGTATATTGAAGTTCTATTACAACCTGTCTTGCTCTCAGTATTATCCTGCCTTCGAATGCTCTGTGTGTGTTTATGTTTGTGTGTGTGTTGTCATTGTTTTATGCCAATTAAAGAAACTAGTTTAACTGGATGTAAACTGCAGTGGCTATATATTAAATTTAAGGTTTATATTCCTTGCGTTTACTCTTTCGATTGATCAGTTGGGCTGATCCTGTAGTGAGTGTTTTCATGGACCTTTGCAAAGTGCAGCCTCATGATGGTCTCGTTGTCTGCTTAAGATCGTATGGACGGGCCATTGCTCCTTTTAATTTAGGCATGCGAGAAGATTGTCCTTCATTTGCTGAATATTTTGTTTTTTACTTAAGGATTCCAGTGCCATATATAACTTTGCCATAGCTCAAGAAGATCTGACTTCTTCTGCCTGCTCAGTATAGGGCATTGCTTTGTCTGAAAGAATGGGATAGATGTTTTAAGACCATTCTGTCGGCCGGGCGCGGTGGCTCACGCCTGTAATCCTAGCTCTGGGAGGCTGAGGCGGGTGGATCGCTCGAGGTCAGGAGTTCGAGACCAGCCTGAGCAAGAGTGAGACCCCGTCTCTACTAAAAATAGAAAGAAATTATCTGGCCAACTAAAAATATATATACAAAAAATTAGCCGGGCATGGTGGCTCATGCCTGTAGTCCCAGCTACTCGGGAGGCTGAGGCAGTAGGATCGCTTAAGCCCAGGAGTCTGAGGTTGCTGTGAGCCAGGCTGATGCCACGGCACTCACTCTAGCCCGGGCAACAGAGCGAGACTCTGTGTCAAAAAAAAAAAAAAAAAAGACCATTCTGTCATAGCTGGACAAATATCTGTACCCTTGTATTTGAATGACTTCACATACTAATGAGGAAAAGGGAGCATATAAAATCACTGTCCTTTTTGACATAGGTTGTCTAATCCCCTCCCATAGAATCACTTTATTATATTTTTATTATAAAAGTACATAAAATATACTTTGCTAACAACATAGGAGGTAGAGATTAAAAACTGACTTTTTCCTAAAATTGTACATCGTAGGAGATAACCACATGAGCAAATTGATTTATGTCCTTCTTTGGACTTTACAAATGCATATGTAAATCATGTGTGTACTATATTTATGTATATATGTGTGAGTACACACATGCCAGAGGAATCATGTATACCTCTTTCCTAACCATTTTTTCTTCTCATGACATTTTTCATGGCAGTGCATGTATGTGGGTGTGCATGTGCATAAATGCCTAGCTTAGATGTGCCATAAAAAGTTTTCAGCCAATCCCTATTGATTGTCTCCATATTTTTTGCTCTTGTAATAAAAGATGTACTTAACATCTTTGTTGTCATATTTTTGCAAACTTCTCCAGTTATATTCTAGGATGGATGTGCTTGTCAGAGTGTGAACATTTGCCACATGCCCTTTAGAAATGTTGTACCAATTTGGACTCTTCAGTGGCCAAATACGAGAGTGTTCATTTCCCCAAACCCTCACCAACAGTAGGTGTTATTAGTCTTTTAAATCTTTCTCAGTCCTATGGTGAAAAACTTACTTCTTTTTTTATTTTGCATTTTTTTGTATATTCCTACAGTTTAACAGGTTTGGACCATTTATGTTACTTTTCTGGATATGTTACTTACTCTGAATTGTTCTCCGTCTTTTGCTCTTTTTTTCTAGTAGATTCCTCATCCTTTTTCTTTCTGATTTCTATGAGTTTTTCTTTAAAAAATATGTATGTGTAAATTTTCTCCTATTAGTCGTCTATATTTCAGTCTTAGTTTTAACTTGTTGCATCTTATGTCAGTCCTATGAGTCATGCACTCAAACTTTGAATCTTTCTGGCCTTGATAGCGTAAATCTTAGGAAAATCTTCCTCATACCAATAAATAAGTATTCTTTCTAGATTTTCTTCTTTGTTTTGAACTTTTATCTTTAGATTTTTTAAAAATATAGCTAAAATTTTTTTTGTATGTGGGTGGGGTGAGGTAGCACTCTAATTTTATTTTTCTCTCAAGTAGATGCTTATTATTGAGTCATTGATCCTTTTCTAATGATTTGAAATGTGGCCATTACCGTGTGCTAAATTTCCACAAATGTATAGTTTTTTATGTGAACTCCTTCCATTCATTGATCTGTTATTTTGTGCCTACATCGTGACCATATTGTTTAGTTCTTTCCTTATACACTGTTTTAATTTTTGTCATTCTAACATATTGTAAAGAGAAAACTATTGCTCCTATTCTGTTCTTAAAAATTTAGCGAAAGTGGAGTGTGACATTATAGTAGAGATGATTTGCTTGTCTGAATGGTTATTGCTACTAGTTTCAGTAAGTTGAGATCACAATCTCTTTTCTCCTTTGGCAACCAAAGTTTTGGGTTGATAAAGAAAACTAATTAAAGCAACTTTTCTTACCACTAGAGAGGAAATTGAAATAATCTGTAACATTTATTTACCTATTTCTTCCCAGCCTATCTCATATCTTAGAATACATCAAATATAAAAATATTTGTAGGACCTATTGGTGAATGGATGAGAATCCTTGAGGTCACAAGCGACTGGTGAGAGGGTTGGGTGGCCACGTTCCCCTCGCAGGGAATGCGGAGCTCCACACCTGTAACCCATTTGCCGTGTACTGGACTTCATTAGAGAAGTGTTTGGGAAGTGCTGCTCTAGGCTGGTGCACTCCAGCTTTACAATTTTTTCATTGTAGAGCATTATAGCTTGATAGGGATTTAGTATTCAGAGAGCCAGGCTTTTTTAAAAAATTTAATTGTGGTAAAATATACATAATGTAAAATTTATTGTCTTAACCATTTTTAGCTGTACGGTTCAGTGGCGTTAAGTACATTCACATTGTTGTGCAACTGTCAGCACCGTTCATCTCTAGAACTCTTTTCATCTTGTAAAACTGAAGCTTTGTACCCATTAAACAATAACTCCCCATTCCCCCGGCCCCTGGCACCCACGATTCTACTGTCTGTCTCCATGAATTGGACTGTTCTAGGTACCTCGTAAAGTAGAGTCATACAGTAGTTGTCTTTTTTGGTGACTGGCCTATTTCATTTAGCCTATTGTCCTCAGGGTTCATCCATGTTGTACCAAGTGTCAGAATTTCCTTCCTTTTTAAGGCTGAATAATATTTCATTATGTATAGATGACATTTTGTTAACTCTTTCATCCATCAGTGGACACTTGAGTGGCTTCAACCTTTGGATATTTTGAATAATGCCACTATGAACATGGGTGTACAAATCTGAGCACCAGACTTCTTGAGGTTCCCCCCCCCCCCCCATTTTTTTCACCTCCTATTCAACCACTGCAATTTGAATTTACCTTCCTTTGTCCACTGAACCTTCTTTTCTTAGGTCACCAGTGACCTCAAAGTTGTTAAGTGTAAGGAGCATTTTTAGGTGACTGTTGTATGATTTCTCAGACATATTCAGAAGGTTCGACCATGCCTTTCCTCCTTAGCTCCTAGGATGGTGAATGCCCCTGTTTTTTCTCCCACTTGATAGATAGTTCCTTTCTTGGTCTCATCTAGCCAGTACTTAAAGGTGGAATTTCCCCAGGGCTTGACTCTACACCTTCTTCCTTCTGTGACCATTAAATGTGGATATTGCCAGGAATTAGACTGAGGAGCCCCTTCTCTTCTTTTATTTTTTTGGAAAGAAGAGAATCAAAGAGATTAAATCTAATAGTCTCATCTTTTACATGAACAAGATAAATATTTTCTTTGGGAAAAATAAGGCATAGAATGACAAGAATATAAATCATATTTTGAAGGGAATGACAAAAATTTTCCCTCAGCTTTATTGAAATATAATTGACAAAAATTATATAAATTCAAAGCATACAACGTGGTTATTTGATACACATATACATAGTGTAACGATTAGTACAATACATCCTTCATCACACATAATTACTGTGCGCGTGTGTGGGGTATGAGTAGGGGGGTGGGGGTGAGGACACTTAAGATCTGCCTTCTTAGCAAATTTCAAATAAACAGTACAGTGTTATTAACTGTAGTCACCATGCTGTACATTAAATTTCCTAGAATTTTGTACCCTTTGACGTAGATCTCCCCATTGCCCCCACCTCCCCATCCATTAATGCATTTGAGCTTTTCTCTTCCTGATAACCCGTTCTTACCGTAGTAGGTGGCCCTGCCCACTTCCATAGTTTCAGTTTGCTCTGGCTCCTACCTTTGTTTCTTAAGATCAGGTCTCTCTGCTGAACCTCCCCACCCCCGCCCCCGGAGCTGCCCCCCACCGTGTCTCTGCTGGAGTAGCTGATGGGCATTCCTGCCTCACATGTGTGAAATAGACCTTAGAGGTCTTCTCTGTGTCCCTTGTCTCAGTGAAGGGCACGTTAGCCTCTCAGGTGCTCGAGTCAAATTCTGGGGTCAGTTTTAAAATAAACTTTAAATTTAGGATAGTTTTAGAGTTATAGGAAAGTTGCAAGAACATTACACAAATGAGATAGCTACACTGAGAGAGTCCCGTGTAATCCTCACCCAGTTTCCCGTTAACATTTGCTATGGTGTGTCTGTCACAACCAGTGAACAATATTGATACATTATTATAAACTGGACTCCGCACTTCATTCAGGTTTCCTTAGTTTTCCCCTAATGCCCTTTTCTTTTCCAGGATCCCATTTGGGATACTGCATTACATCCAGCTGTCACGCCTTCTTAGGCTCTGTCACACTGACAGTTTCTCAGATTTTCCTTGTATTTTGTTGACCTTAACAGGTTGGGTATTTTATATTATACAGTGTCATTTGATTTGGGTTTGTCTGCCGTTTTTCTCATGATTAGACGGGGGTTACAGGTTTTGGGGAAGAAAGACCACCCAGGTAAAGTGCTACTTTCATCACATCATATCCGGGGTATCTGCTGTCAACATGACTTATTACTGATGATGTTAACTTTGATCACCTGGGTGAGGTAGTATTTGTCAGATTTCTTTACTGTAAAGTGACTATTTTTTTCCCCTTAGAGGTGATTTTTGATACTTTCCCCTTCTTTTAATCTGTATTGAAACCAAACCAATTCCTACCAGTTCTTTTTGCCAAATAAATTTCCATTCTGTCCAAATCACTCAGTACAGCCACCACTCCAGTCCAAGCCAAATTGTCTGTGCCCAGACTGCTGTGGGAAATCTCAACTCATGTCCCTGCTTATATCCTTGTCTCCTCCCACCCAGTCTCTACCCCAGTGGTGTTTGAAAAATGCCAGCTGTGTTATGGGCTCTTGTTCTCAAGCCTTTGAATGACTTCCTGTAGTACTTGAGATACCATCTCAGCGAAGTCTGTGTGGCCCATGTAAGCGTGTCTTTGTCCCCTCTCTAGCCTGCTGCCAAGCCCCTCCTGCCTTGTCCTTCATTTCAGCCACTGGTGCCTTGCCCCTGTGTCCCTTCAGCATGCTTGGAATAATGGTCACCCTCCACCTTGTTTTCCTTCACATCTCAGCTCACATGTCATTTCAGTGTTATTTCCCCAGGGGAATCTCCCCACCCCCCTTTCAGGGGCCATGAGGTAGCCTTCCATGTATTTCCACAGTATTCCACACTGCCTTGCTGTACTCAGGATGCTTGGAGTTACTTGTTTTGTGTCAGTATTGTGCCTCAGTCACTAACATAGACAAGGCTGGGACCTTCCTCTGCGGTTTACTGTGTATCCCTGTTACCTGTGCTGAGCCTGCTGCAGAGTAGGTGCTGGATAAGTATTTGTTGAATGGTGAATTTTATTTTCTGAATGGAAAACAAATGCTTTTCATTGTTAGCATGCAAGTGTGCAAATAAGTTCTTGAATTTATTTCTCTTAATTCACTGATTTAAATCCCACATGTATCCTTTTAAATTCATTGTGTAAGATGCTGTGATAGGTACAATAGTGGACCTAGAAGTGTGTGTGTGTTCATTTTCTGCTACGCTCAGGGCCCCATCTAGCCAGGCAGTTCATTCTCTCATTAACCAGATACCTGTCCGGAGTCTTGGTGTGCCAGGCCCCCTGCAGATTGTGGGCTAGGAGTGCCTGTGAGCCTGTTGGGGCCAGTTTGTGTTGTGAGGTTGGACAGATCTAGTTTGAGTTCTAGCTCTGCCATTTTTGAGATCTACAGTCTTGAGCTTAACTTTTACCTATCTGTAAAAATGGGGACAGCAGTGTCTTCCTTTTAAGTTGTGGAAAGAATCAGATAAGAAAAGGAATGTAAGATGATCAACATCATCATCATAGTAAGCACAGAGCTAATAATTATTGCTTTTTAGGGCCTGAGTGCTGGGCTAAGCAGTTTACATCAATTATTTTTGTTAGTTCTCACAGCAACTCTATGAGGTAGGGATGTTATTATTTTCATGTTGTAAATGAAGAAAGTGAGACTTGGTTGAAAAATTAAATAATTTGTTCATGTTCACAGAAGTAGTAAGTGATAGGGCTATTACTTGAACCCAGGTTCAAGTACGTGGTGTGATTTTTAAAGCCTAGAAAGCAGAAAGGACTACTTATATTCTGTATAGCCACCCCACCTTTCAGTGTAGCTTTATTCTTTTGCATTTTGAAGTCTTTTTAGACATCTATTAGCATTTAAAAATTTTTAATAGTCTTGGGAGGGAGGACCATTTTTAGCTGTTATCAGCTTGACTTTGTTTCTTAATTTAGATTTTAGCTGCATTGACATAGTGACTTGGTGCCTACCTGGGGTAAGTGCATGCGTGGGGGGCTGGAGGGTGGGGTGGGGCCCACCAGGGGAGTGTTTCTTAAAGTGAGGACAGTGGACTTCTGATCAGACTCACCTGGGGAGCTACCAGAAATGCAGATTCTTTAGCCACTTCCTTGGTGTCCTAAATTGTAATCTCTTAGGGGCAGGATTTGGGAAACTATTTTTGCACGTAATGGGGTTTAGATTTTTATTCAGTTTGAAGTCTGAGAATCAGTCAATAGAGGAAATGGGAAATGCCAGAGTGTTACACCGTCCTGCAGGAAGCCAGGAGAAAAATTAAAGTAAGCACTCTTGTGCACACCTACTAAGTCTGAAAACAAATAATATGGAAATAAAATTAACAGTGGGCAAATTTGTCTCCCTTTGCTTTATTTTCTATAAATTTATATTTGGGGGGAATTTGGTTTATATTCTATTATCCTTTTCCGCTAGTGGGGTAGCACTCAAAAGAAGTGGGTCTTGGCTATGACAAGGTTGGCTCAATGTGAATGCAGTAGGTCAGTCTGAAGAACAAATTGAAGTATATTTTGTGAATTAGCATACCATTTGCAAAGTTAGGAGAATGTCTAAAACTGATTTCAAATAGTCTCTTCTTAGAGAAACTATGTCAGACTGTGGCCTGATTTTCCATTTAGAAAATATCACAATTTCAGGTTTGTAGCTAATATGAAAATTAATAATCAATATCAAGTTTTAAATATAACATGTATGTGTTCATTTATTATGTATCTCTTTATTCATAAACAATGAGGATTCTTTTATTGTCTCACGTAACAAGACAGCAAGCAGCTCAGGGATGGCAGCTCCAGTTGGCTTCCCCATGACCTCTCAGCTTCCTCTGTGTGGGTGGCCACAGCATGGCTGTGTACTCAGAGCATGCAGTGAAAGGGCAGTGCCTCTGTCTTGTGCTCCCCACCCACCATTCTTAAACAGCATTATTGAGGTATAATTGGCATACAATCAATTGCACATTCTTGTGTACACTTCATAAGTCTACATATGTATACACCACTACGATAATGAGCACATTCATCACTCTCAAAAGTTTCCTTATGTCTTTTGCAGTTCCTTCTTCCCACTTTCCTCGTCCTTTGGTGAAATCTTTGACTTTATTAGGGTGGTAAAAATTACATTATTGGGGATAAAGTACTAGGTAAAAAAGTATTTAGTTTGTAGTTTTAGCTTTTATTTTTGAGGAGTATACTGGAAATAATATGTTTGTAGGTATAGTTTGCTATATTATTTATAGAAAGTTTTGAGAAACAGAACAGACCATCTTGGAAAAGTTTGACAGGAACTATGTTTTCAGACAGGTTGGAACAGTGGGGTGCAGATCCATGAGTGTTGGGGGTGCGATGGGGTGGGGTGGGGAAGGAAGGATGGCTCCTGCCCAGCCACTCACAGGTGAGCCACAGACATGAAAATCAAATGCTTAACTTCTTTTTGGTTTTTCAATAGATGGAATTTCCACTGCTGAAAAAACTAACATGAATTCTAAGATTAAATGGTAATAAAAATATAATCCCTACTTAACTGGAGGGTATACTTAGCTCAAGTGCATTTTATTGTGGGGAATTGTCTTTTATTGAATGGCATGCTGGTGATTTATTTATTTATATTTATAGATTAAAAGTAATACATTTTGCCCCATCACTGTAATCAGCTGGGTATTTCTTTTCAATCGTAGAATGCACTTGCTGAGGTTAGTTTCTGCTATAGAAAGTATTATATATAATGTTAATAGCAATTGGTAAAGAGTTAGTAAAATGTATAGAGTTTTATTTTAATAGGTTTCTTCAACTATCTGCTAGCTTCTCTGACTCTGAATTTTCTTGGCTCTTTATTTTTCATTTCTTTTCAGTTCTTCCATGTACTTTGCTTTGAAAGTAATATGCTTGAGGTGAAAATGGCAGCATTTCTGTCAGGACTTAACCTTATTAGACATGATGTTCTTTGCTCTGTTTAGTTGAGAAGTGAACCAGTTCCCTGTGCTTATAAATGCTGCTCCTGGTTGGGAGGAAAAAGGCTTTTAACATAGAGTACAAATTGAGTTTGTTGGTAAAGGTATCCCTATAAAATGTTGTCCAGATAGTTAGAGCTTAATATGAGTTGAGAATTTCCCTGGAAAAATATTCTTTGTCAGAACTCTGATGACTGATGGTCTTGTGAAACTTGGTGTCTCTTCTTTCAGTCATATAACTCACAAGATGGTAGTGTAGAGTAGTTTGCCAGTTTTAGATTAAGGATAGCATGTATGTAAAACTCATAAAGTTTTGGGGGTTGGTTAGGATCTTTGAGCATTTCCTGACTAGTTACACAAGTCTACCTGAGGTGGACTAGCCTCTGTACCCTTTGATGTAAAAATACCCTGCACTTCAACCAGTTGGGGATGTATTTGTTAATGAAAACCCCTCAGTCTGTTCATGCACTGGTATATTAATTCTGTCCAGTCACAGTCATTAGGTGACTAGGGGCCTTATTGAAGAAAAGGGAGGCTTCAGGAGGAGAAAGGAAGATGGGTCATTTTGGTCCCGAAACACTGCTGTCTGGCCTAGGAGCGAGGCCAAGAGGCAAGAGGTTCCAAAGAGAAAGCTTCGTAGCCAATGTTAAAACTCGGGCCACTTCTTTGATGGGGGAAAAGCTATTCAGGCCCAGTAACCTCTAAGAATTCAGAGCGGAATTGTCACTTTAACAGTTTTCAGGTTAAATAGACAGGCATCAACTATAATTGCAGTTTACAGCATCGTTTCTGTGGGAAATGTCTGTATATTCCACATACCTGCCTCAGCAAACGGATTGGATGAGGTTTTCATTGTCGCTGTTAAAGTGGAATCAGCCGCTCCCTAGGGTTGCATTGCCCCTTGTTGGCTTCTAACCTTCTTTTACTTGTCAAATTATATTCCAGTTTCCATGATTATGAGAGACATGGTAAACTCCTAGTAGCCTTTACCTTCCCTTCTCCAAATAGCAAACTCAAAAAAAAATTAGCTAAAATCCTCCATAGATTTTTTTTTTTTAATCTTTGGTTGTTGTTTTGGCACAATTTCATTCAAAGTCATTTTGTCAGAATCTTTAAGTATTTAGGTGGGGAAATTGACTTCATCCCCATGGAATTGTTTGTGGGAATTTGGTCTGTTGTAATATTCACGTACTCATAAATTAGTTTCTGACTGCTTGGAGATACACCGTGTTCAAGCAGTCTGGTGCCAGAACCTTTTGGCAGGGCTTGAGCTGGTAGAAAATTTGAGGTAACGTTTTTTGTGAGTTGGTGAATTTTAAAAATGATTTAGAAGATTTTTAAAAAGTATGTACAAGTACTTTAACATCTTATTGTCATGAATAGATTGTTATTTAGTAAATCCATGTTTTGGTAATGAAGGAGGTACATAGAGATATTTGATCTGAATAGGGCTATCCTTTCTCCTTTTCAGTACAAAATATTTTGGGGAAACAAAACTTGACTAGTATTACACTGCTGGCTTCTAGCCTTTTGTTGCAAACATGCTGAAATAGTCTAAATAATGATGCTACTAGAACAACATATGCATTGTTTAGATGTGGTATTGATTCCTTCTATAGTGTTCAGAATTGCTTGCATGCCTCCCAGCAACAAACACATATGTGGCAGACTTTATGTGAGATGAGCATTCCAGAGAAATGAAATGCTAGTTTACTTTTCAGTAGCTATGCAACTTAAAAAAAGATACTGTGTTTTTAGAAATGTGGCCTTAAGGCACTAATACACTTGTATCCAGTGCATGAAGCTCTGCAAGTTATTTTGACAAAACCTAATCAGAAGGAACAAAAACCTGACTTTTAAATAGTTTGTTTATTTATCGATTGCCATAAGCTACTTGAAAGAATATCCTGTTTCTTTTAATAAAGTCCTTTTGGACAGTTGTCTATATTTTAATATGTAAGTATTTTTGGAGTTTGATTTTAACAAGGTTAACTCAAATGTTAGATTCTGTGGGGTGCAGCTGAGTGGGAGAATGGAAGTGGAAATGGCAACAGGGACTCTCATAAAGAGAATGGTAACTAAGTTCTTTTGGCTGGTTATGTTCTCAGGCCATTATTGACATTGCTTTTTAGACTCTGCTGTCCAGTAAGCACTGAGGAATTTGGATCCTGAAATCAAAGAACATAGCCTGCTAAGTTTTCAGAGATCAGGCTCTAAAGATATATATTATGATACTACTCATTTTATTTACTAGTGAAATGAATATTGAAATTGTTTACTATAACTGTTAATTGTGCTTACTATTGCTGTGAAGTTAAGTTTCTCATGATTTAGGTGGTAGCTTCATGTTTCAAAACAAAACTGTAGCTCTTTTTATCCTTTTTAAAAACATAAACTAGTTTGTTAATGGGAACAGTGAGTAAATAATATTTGTTGAAGAAATGAAGCCGGTCAGATACTTTTCCCCCTTGTCCTTGTGTTAAGCCTCTATTAGTTCTGTGTAATTCCAGTAGAACTAGCAAGTTATTTCTGCTTAAAATGTCTTTTTCCCCCCTGTGCAGTGAAAGTTGAATGTGAGAACAGATCTTAATAGATATAGTTACACAATTTATTTTATCATGTATCACTTTATTGCTGTCTTCTAGAACATTGTTATACTAAATGTTCCAATAATGGAAATTTTATGCAGCTACTTCAAATGAAACAAATTTGCAAAAACTCAATTTTGGAACTCATTCCTTGAGGAGAGGGAAAAAAACTTACCATGCTGTGACCAAATTAGATTTCTGATATGTTGGCAACTTATCAAATACTGTCATTTCCAGAAAACAGGTTGTGGGGTCAAATGAAAATAACAGTACTTTCTAGTCACTTTAAATTGGAAATATTTTGGGTTTTAATATGATTGAATGGTTAAGTTTTTGCAAAAATTTTGTTGGTAACAGGTAATTAAAATGTGGTTTTGTACCTAAATAAAAATGGCTCTGCACGGCATCAGGAATGACCGTGTTCAATTACAGTGGAGTCTTCTTTTCAAGAGCTTGATTTTAAATTCTCAGAGATATTAGTTTTACTTACTGGAGCTCCTTTGTTTTGCAGAGATCATGATGCAGCCGTCCTTTTGGATTTCTTTTTAATAATGTGTGACCCTTCACCTTTGATCCCCTGACCTGCATTACCTTGGTAACCATTTCATTTTTTAATTTAATTTCATTTTTTAATTTTGGTGTACAAACTGTAACATTTCATCTCTCAAAGTGTAACACGCTGATTTCCTCAAATAGAGATACCCCCTTTGAGTGATAAATTTGCAAAATGCTGTCTTCATTTTCTGTATTAAAATTCATTTCAGTTTTTAAAATAAAGTGTAATCTGTGTTTTCATCCTTTTAAAATTTAAGTTTAATGAGTGCATTTCCCCATGCAGTATATTTCCTTTTCTATTCATGTTTTGCAAAAGCTGAATTAAATTGGTGTTTATATATAACTCACACACACCCAGAATACCCACACCTTCTCTACCTCCAAACCACTACCCCTTACCCTCACACATACACCCCCTCACTGTCACCACGTACCCCTTCCTTTGCAGAGTAATTTTTCTTTCTTTCCAAAATTGCAGCAACTTGAATTTATCACTCTCAGTTGCCACATTCTACTTCCTCAGATTATATTTTATATTGTGAAATATTATTAGGAGGAAAAAGCTTAGACTTAATTTTAATTTCATTTAAAGGCTAGAAGAATACAAAGTTGTCTCATTACCAAAATTCACCTTTCCCCCTCCTTTAGTATTTTATTTCTTTGAGGCATAAGTTAAGAATAAGCAATTTTAACATGACCAAAGATGTACTTTTATCTCTGATGAAACCTGGTCACGCAGTTCTGGTGGTCTATATGCTAGATTGATTTATGCCATATGCTGTTTTATGACTGTTTTCCAAACAATGCATTTTTTAATTATATTCCTCTTTCCAGAAAATTCTTAAAAGCAAAACAAACCAGAATCAAAAAACAAAAATCAAACTTGAGTTAATTCTTTGAACTGGCAAGACATTCCTAAGAAATCATGTTCTTAAAAAAAAAAAAAAAATGTGAATTCTCTCAGCATGGCCCACTGAAGCAGATTACTTTTTAAGTGTCTCATTATTTTATTCTCTAACATTTAATGCTGATGTTTTAATTGCACACAGCTGAAGCTGCTAAATGAGCACTGAAATGGATTTAAGTCCTCTCTGAGCTTTGTTGATACCTATAAAAGTTTATATCATTCATTAGAACCACAAATTAAAATTAGTCGTGGTTAGCTGTTCACTGGTGATCAGAACTCTTGTGAACAGTTGCTCAGGCTCCCAAGCTTGTTTTTGCCCATTTTACTTACATACCTGGAAAGCTGCCTTTGGCTTGTTGAGTATTTTTTCTTTTCACAGAATTGCAAAATATCAGAGCTGAGAAATCCAAATAGGTAAAATATCCAGTGATTATAAAGCCCCTGTGATTATAAATATCCCAGTAGTTGGGAGCAACTTACTTGCTGAACCTTGTATTTTAAGGTGCTTTTTTTTTTTCTGAAACATTTGTACTGGAATGTTTTCCAGATCCACAAAGACTTTTTTTTTTTGCCTTAAGTATGTCCTTTATTTCTTTCTTTGATACCATGTTCTTCCAGCACTAAAGGAGTGGTGTATGACTCAGTGGATGGTGTGTAGAATCACAGGCCTGCAAGGGACTGTGACTGCTTATCGGCTCCACTCCTCTTGCTCAAGCAGCTCTGTAGCAGCCAACCCCTGGAGGTCCCCAGGAGAGTCACACTCCCTGTTCACAGAATCTACTCCCCAGAGGCCCCCATCTACTTGTGAGGTAGACAGTACTTTATTCATAAGTCCAGTAGGAGCTGAAGAGCCATTAATAGGTGCAGAAATGTTTTTATTATCCTATTTTATTTTGCAATTATATCAGTTAGATTTTCTGTAAGATTTTCTGCTTAATACATTTTAAGACAACCTAATTTTTCTAAGAGAGCTAATACATGGACACATTTACACTTATTTTCAATGAGCATTTCAGCTTTGATTAGTATTGAGTACTTTCTAGTAGGTTGTAAGCCACATGGATTTTATTTATATAAGCATGATCCGTTGTCTTCTGAGAGTCAGAAAACCTGCTTTGGACCAGCAAGGTCTTTGGATATGTCGTTGTCATCTGTTAAGGGTAGTCACACAACTGAAATAAACAAAGACTGCAAAAGACTTTCGTTTTGGTGTGAAAACAGCAAAATTAGTTTTTTGGCTTAAAACACAGGAACTGGTAAAACATTTCATTGGTGCTACTTATGTTTTATCCTCTGTGAATTGTAGATATTGTATGTCTCCTACTTGCTTTTTAGGGTGGGAAGATAAATGAAACACTGTATGACAAACACACTGGGAACTGGGAAGAAAGGTGCTTATGAAACTGAACCTCAGATTATGGCTGAGCTGAGAGGTAGTGGTAGTGAACCTGCTGGTGCCAGGGCTCTGGAGCCAGGCTGCCTTGTTCGAATCCCGCCTTGGCCTCTTGTAAGTGGTCTGACTACAACAAATTACCTACTTTCTCTGTGCCTGAGTTTCCCCCTCTTTAAATTGGGTCTGATAATAATAGTACCCATTCAAAGGATCGTGGTGAGTTTTAGCCGAATTGATGTATGCAAAGTACTTAGAGCAACACCTGCCATGGAGTGTGGCTGATCCTGCACACACGGAAAAATCCCTTGTGTTGGGGGGCTTATGCTTTATAGAAAATTATACTTTTTAAAATTCCCCCCGTTTTTCTTCTAACATTGACTTAGAGACCCTTGGTGGCTTAGAGAGAGGGGAACTGAATATTTTATGGTAATTAAGCACCTCTAAAACAGATGCAAATTCAGGTGTGTAAATTTAAATCTGGACTTTTTAGTTTAGATCATGAAGAGCTCCTCAGCACTTTGTAGAAAGGTTCTTTTGTTTTAGCTATTTTTGGCTGTGGAGGTGCAAGGAAAGAGCTGAGGGAGAGACCCATCTTGTACCTAGTTAGCCTTGTTTGCTCTCTTTTACCCTTGGTAAGCTATCTAACTAGCTTTGAAGGAGTCAGAGTGTTGAACTGTGTAGAGATTTTACCTAGCTGTGTGAGGCGCCAGTGTCCTCTTAAGCAGAGCTGGGGGAAGGGATGTTCCTGCTTGCCCTGTGTGTGTAAGAATACTTGCCACATACTCATCCCAGTGCTTTCCTTGCTGGGAAATAGATAAAAGTCATTCACATTTATCTAGGAGGTACGTGGTGTGGTAAGCCTATTTTGCACATGTGAATGCCAATGCTCAGAAAGGTTAAATAAACTCTCCCAGGCTCCTATCCTAGTAAATTGCAGAAGTGGCACTTAGATCCAGGTGCCATGCCTCTCATGGCACTGCCACCCTGCATTGAGCTGTGAACCTGGCTGAACCACTCACAAGAAACACTTCTGCCATTTTGGTTGCAGGGACCTCAGCTGTATGCCCTATCATTCCTCAGCCATCAGGCCTTTTAACATAAAAGCACCCTAATTTTGGAAGGCCTTATGCAACGCAGCTGGCTCCAACAGTCCAGTACCGCCATTACCAGGAAGGCTCTGTCACATATGTGGTACTGTATGTAGGACTCATGTATGTGGGACTCTATAGCAGTGGCTTCTTCAACCCTGGCTGCACATCCAGAATCACTTGTACAGTTTTTAAAAAACATGGATGTTTTTTTAACACCTGCACCCCAAGACTCTGATCTTGTTCCAGCAGAGAATTATTGATCGATAGGTTTAGAGATACAGGAAGTTTATTTTATTAACAAGAAAACAAAACAGGTGAATAATTTGTGCACATACCGATCTGTGCCTCTAGGCACAGTGGGCCAGTGCTATTTATTCTATAGTTGGGTACATTGTAAGTTAAAATGGGTCTTTGTGGGCCAGTTTAGTCGTGTAGCTGACAATAATCAGCACCTTTCTGTGGGAAAAGTCCCAGCCACCCAATCTGTAGAGTACAGTCCTCTGCGGTACACATCTGACCACCTCAGAAACCAGGCTTGAACCTAGTCACAGAGTCAAAGGAAGGAGAGCCATGCTTGCTTTCTCATTCTTGTTTGCTTTTCTTTTTTCTCCTTTTATGCATTTATTTTTCCATTCCTTTTTTTCCTCTTGTCTCCTCCTCCATAGTTTCTCCTCCTGTGTTTTTTCTTTCTTCCACCAGTCTACCAGATGTATCTGTCATCAGACTGTAAAGTATTTGAAGTCCTCCAGGTGCCTAGCACATAGTAGGTGTTCAAATGAACATTTCTTAATTTGTCTTAGTATCTGTCTTTCAGAGCAGTAGGCACTACCCTCTCATTGGCCAGAAAATTGTCAGATTTTGTTTGTGATCATCTACCCTAGGTTGAGTGGTTTATCTTGAAAATCTTAGCTAATTTAGCATCATGAATCTAGATAGATTGAGAAACACCAGGCTTCAGCCTAGGACCAGTACAGAATGTTGGGCAATAGGACGGACTTGGACCATTCTAGTGGCCACCATATATCAGGCTTTTAGGATATTTGCTGCATAGTTTTTAGAGTGGGAAGGTCCGAGGTCATCTGGGCTAGACTCCTTGTTTTTTGTGATGAGGAACCCACTCCTGAGAGGGGAAGGTACTTCTTCGATGCCCACTGCCAGTCCAGACTTGCCGCCTTCTCCTCTGTCACCTTAACTGAGTGCATGCTGGGGTGGAGAGGGCCGAGCCAAGGTGACAAGATAGCTCCTGCGGTTAACTGTCGGCCCCTAGAAATACTGGAGAAATAGAGCATCCTCCTTCTGCATTCCTCCCCCCAGCCCACCATGGAAACAAATGGTACAAGGTTAGGGCGAACTTGAAGGCAGGTGGAGAGACCCTCCTCAGTGTGGAGTCCGGGAAGCTTTGTGTGCCCTAGATGCCGTCAGGTTGGCCTCGGCACCACCGAACAGGCTGCCTTAGGCGTCTGGAGTCTGTTCTGATGGCGTATGACCCTGCTTGAAGCTTTTGAGTAGACTAAGAAACACACGGTGAAGGTATGGGGAAAGATATTTTTGTCATTCCTCAATGAAAATCTGCTCTAGCCAGAAAGGGAGTTAATGAAGGAGAAGTCGGCAACAAAATTGCTGTACAGTCAGGAGGAAATAACGGAAAACGTCTCCAGTTTGTTCTCATTTGTGGTTATTATTTCCCTGGGCAACCATGGCTGTGGGTACCATGGTGCTGTGTGACACACCTCAGAATCATAGGGTTTAGACTAGGTTTTCTACTTTCCACACACATCTTTAGGTGAGTTCAGAAATATTCCACATGGTGTAGACTATCATGTATACCAGCCACAAAACTTCTGTTATTCAGGTTTGAATATCCAAAACCTTCTTCTGTCTTCTGTGTGGATCCTTTTGTGTATTTTGCTCCTCTTGGCCCTTCATTTTTCCAAAGGAGAAACCTAACTGACTGTAACTTTTTTGTAATAGTGGGGAGAGGACTGGTAGAAGAGAAGGTTGACACTCTCAGTTAAGGTTTGGCTCTGGATTACGTTTACCTGCTCTGGTTCACCTTGACGCACCTGACACAAGTTCATGCACATAGTAGACTCTCAGCAAACATTAACTCTCTTTTCATTTCTCATTAGCCCAGGTAATTAAGAACAGGAGCTGATAGATTGCACGTATCTGTGCAGAGATATATCTGTAATTAAAGTTTTAATTAAAGAAATACCAGACCAGACAGATGGTTCTTATCCCTGCATCCTGTAAACCAAACAGCCGTGGCTTTTCGATCTTGCAAACAAGCAAAGCTGAGAGTAGCAGCATTCATGGTGGTGCACCAAAGGGGATAGGCAGTCTTATTTACTAACCATCATCTAATTTTGGTAGCATTGTGTGTGATGCCAGATCCAGGGATAATCACTGCACTTTGAAATGAAAGACAATGCATCAAAGTTATATCCCAACCAAAGCTTTTAAGCCTCAAGTCAAGGGCATTACCACAGCCCAGCTGGTAGATCAAAGGGCATGTGGTTTTGTGCTAGATCACAAAAGCTGACAAAGTGTTATTTAGGATCATCAGCTAAATACAGTATTAAAGTAGAGCACTATCCTGATTTTTCAGGTTTTGCCACCGTAAAGCAATGTACAATTGAGATGTGACTTGTGTCTACCTGTCTCATTCAGGTCTTCTCTGCCGTGTCACGGTGATCTTAATGGTCAATGAAGTGCAGAATTTAAAAAAAACATCTCCTGGGGGGTGAGAGAGATGCCTTATCTCAGATCTTAACCACTTCTTAGGGAGCTCTTCCCCCCATGAACCCCAGACTTTTGTTCTGGTTGCATCAGCATCAGCAGGAAGCTGGAGCAGTGCAGGGAGGTGGGTAGGTGGTGAGGCCCTCAGTAGTTCTCCTTGACCTCTTGGAATTCACCCGTTTCTTAACCCCCAGTTTCTTATCCTTCTTCATAATCCTTTACTTAGCCATGCACACAATTTTCAGGCACTCAGTGCAGATAGGCAGTTGGGCAACCGAATTACATACTAGTTGATACAGGTATGTTTTTGCCACCTACATCTCACTAATTCATTTTCTACCTGGTAGAGCCAGTACTGAAGATGTTGATTTCTTTTATCAGAGTGAAGTGTTTTAGTTTAGAGGTTAGGAGAGTAGTTTTCTACTTTGCTGAACGGTGGGTGACCTTACTCCATCCCTGTGCTTCTTTCAAAGGCAGTAGAGCCTCTACTTTAAAAAAAGCCCACATTACACTGGGTTGCATATAAGCATCTTCATGTTAAAAGACTGTGTCATAAAATGGTAGAGCCTGAAAGTATTTTAACTTACCTTACTATCATCTATAAATCAAAACTCAGTCACCCTAGGAGAAATATGTATGTGTAAGCATAAGGGGACATGCCAAACCCACATAAGAGCTCTGTGATGCTCTGTGAGTGAACTTTGTGTCTCACAGGTGGATGGAAATGTGTCCATCACCTTCTGGCTTGGGGAAGACTTCTGTTATTTAGTGAGATGTTCTTTGATTTTAGAAGAAGTCAATTAAATGTAAGCAACTTTGAATAAACAGTCTTTTGTGGTTGTGTTCAGAAAATATTCTAAGACCAGAATTGTGCTACTAGGTATTAAGTTGACATTTAACATGCGGAATTTGAACCTGACTATGAAATCTATTTCTTCTCTAATTTGGTTTAAGACCTGAACATGCAACCTTTGAGTATACAACACAATTTTAGATTGTAGGAGGCTTCTTACTCATGAAGTGAAACTACTGTTACTCAGAGGGGCAGTTATACCTTGCTTCAAGATGGAACATAGACTTGTTTTTCCATAGAGAGGAGAAACATCAGCAAACCTACCTGGAATGGTAGGCTTTTTATTTCTCTTTCTGTAGTGGGTTTTAAAAAAGGTTTTGCCCTACTTGATATCTGTGTGATGATGGGAGTGGGGGTGGTGTGCTCTGTTCACCCCAGAGTAACTTAAATTCAAGTATTTCTTCATTTGTTCAATAAATATTTATTGAATGCCTAGTATTACGTACTATCGTAGGCATCTGGAATAAAGCAGTAAACAAAACCATGCCATTCCGCTTGAAGAGCTTATTTTCTGATTGGGGGAGAGGGGCAATAAACAAACAAAAATAAATAAGTAACAGCAATCGAGTGCTTATACATGCCAATTGCATTTATTAACTCATTCACTCTTCAGAACACTTTGAGGAAGTAAGTGCTATTATTACCCCCATTTCACAGATGAGAAAACAGATACGGAGAAGTTAACTTACTCAGTGTCACACAGCTCATGAGTGGTGCTGGTGGCATTCCAACCCAGGTATTCTAACTCCAGGTTTCATGTTCATATACACAACACTATTTTATTTCTCTGTTAAAAAACTTTATGTCTAAATAAGGAAATCAGCGTCAGTGATAGCAAGTGTGATGAAGAACAATGAAGCAAGGTGAACAGGGTAAAGGGTTCCTGGATGTCTGTGTGTGTGCATGCGCACACTGTTTTAGTTAGCGTGCCTTGAGCAGGTGTCTCTCATAAGGTGATCTGAAGGAAGCAAGGTAGTGAACCATGTAGATATTTGGAGTGGGAGTTCTGAGCAGCAAGCAGAGGGAGCAGCAAAAGCAAAGGCCCCAAGGTAGGTGCAGGTTTGGCGATAGCATAGGGGAAATCCGGAGGGTGGCAAGGAGCCAGTGTCGCTGCACCATGAGTGTGGTGAAGAAGCAGGAGGCGAGGCGGCAGGGGCAGTATCCTGTGGGGTCTTGCAGGTCGGGGTACAGTCTTCTGATGTACTGAATGGGAAGGAAAGCCATCTGGGAATTTTTGAGCTGGAAAAAGACACAATGAAAAAGATCACTTCAAATGTAGTGCAGAGAATAGTCTAGGGCGGGGTCAGCAGACCACGGCCCACAGGCCAGCTCCGGCCTGCCACCTGTTTCTGGATAGCCAGCAAGTTAAGAAGGCATTTTACATTTTCGAATGGTTGAGAAAAAAATGAATAACATTTTGTGTCACGTGAAAATTAAATGAAATTCAAATTTCAGTCTCTACTTCAGTTCCCATTTTATTGGAATAGAGCCATACTCATTCATTTGTGTATTGTCTGAGGCTGCTTTTGAGCTGCAGCAGCCAAGTTGAGTAGTTGTAACAGAGATCATATGGCCTGCAGAGGCGGAAATATTTACTGTTTGGCCCTTTACAGAAAAATTTTGCTGATCCTTGGTTTGGGGGATAGGGATAGAACTGGAGGACCAGTGAGGAGGTGTTGCAAGAGCTGACGGTGGCTTGGACCAGGGTAGTAAGAAGTGGTCAGATATGAGTATGTTTCGAAGGAAGAACAGAATATATTGAAACAGGAAGAGTAGAGTCAGGGATGGTGGCAGTGGTTTTGCACTGAGTAACTGGAAAAATGCAATTTCCCCTGTACTGAGATTGGGAAGACCCTGGGAGCAGCAGGCTGGGGAGGATGGGTGAGGAGAATACAGGAGTTGTGTTTTGGACATGGGTTACAATGTCAAGTGTTGAATAGGCAGTCATGTGTTTGAATCTGTAACTCAGAGGGAGGCCAAGGCTGGAGCTAAATTTTTGAGTGTTTTCAGCACATGGGTTCTTCAAACTATGGGACTGGGTGAAGTCCTGTAGGGAATGTATGAGAAAGAAGTCCAAACATGGAGCCCTGGGGCACCCAACGTTAAGGGGGAAAGGGGGAAGAAAAGGAAGCAAAGGAGAATGAGAAGGTTTTCCTTCAACCAGAGAAGGAAAACAGGAGAGGAGTGTCCTAGAAGCATGTGTTTCACAGCAAGACACAGCCTGAGGATTCACTGTGGATCTGGCAGCATGGAGATCATTGGTGACTTTGATAAGAGCTGTATGAGTGAAATGGTGGGGATAGAAGCCCAGTTACAGCTGGTTCAAGTGAAAGCGGGAGGACAGAAAGTGGAGCTGGTGCTTTAAAGGAGTTACATTTTCTGCAGCCTAAGTGCAGGCTGGCAGAGAGCAGGGAGTTGGATTTAACCTGGGATTAGGATTTTGCCAGGCAAGTACAGTGGAGGGAGGAGTAAGGGAGCTGAGCATTGTGCAGAAGAGTCGATGTGATGATAGAGCATGTAGTCTAAGCCACAAAGGAAGGAGCAAAAGAGAGGCATGAAGAGCTGAGGGTAGTAAGAATTTGTGGGGTCAGTGGATTCAAGGAGTAGGATCCTGGAATTTTTAGAATTGGGGTAGTCAAAGAGTGGGGTGCTTGAAATTAATAGCGTGGAGGGGTGCAGTTAGGGTTATATCAAGGTCTAAGGCAGTACTGTCCAATAGCAATGTCAGGTGAGCAACATGTGCAATTTTTTAATGTTCTAGTAGCCATATTTTTAAAAAGTAAAAAGAAACAAGTGAAATTTTAGTAGTATATTTTATTTAACCTAATATCTAAGTTATGTGAATGTATAATCAATATAGAAATCATTGAGATGTTATACATTTTTGGCACGAAGTCTTTTGAAGTTGTATTTTATACTTCCAGCACATCCTCGTTTGGACTAGGCACATTTCAGGTGCTTAGTGGCTGCATGTGGCTCATGGCTGCCGTACTAGACAGCCATGATGGCCATGGAGTGTAGTCTGAGGTTATCAGAGGGTAAGTGGGTCAAGGAATGGAGAGGCCAGGATGTATGAGGGATTGTCTGTGTGGATCTGAAAAAACTTAAGACTCCTTATGAGGGAGTGGGCTTGCAGAGGAGGCGGGGAGGCCGTGGTGGTTAGCAGAAGGTGGGTGCTTCAGTGGTCACTACTGTAACCTGCGACCCACCAAGCAAGCATTTCTTGACTATGATCTTGTCCCACTTCTCAAAACATCTGTGAGATTCTGAGGGATTGCTTTTGCTTCATTTTAAGTCCAAGTGGTATCTCCTGAAATTGTGGGTTTTCCGGACAAGATTTCTGAGTCACAGTAAAATATCAGAACACAAACTCATAATTTTGACAGAATCTTCTGCAAGGGGCAGCTTTTTGGTTGGGTTTTTATTTTCATGCAGAAGTCCTTTCATTGAGTCACTGTTGAAAATATTAACCCAAATGTAAGCAAGTCATTACAGCCAATTTTTTTTTTTTGCCAGAAAAAAAAATATCCTTTAGTTTTTTATTTTTATTTTGGCAGGTCTTTAGATATCTGTTTTGATTTAGGCATAATCTTCAAATTCCTCAAATGCTGTTAGTTATACTTAACAGTCCTAAATGTATTTGAATCCCAGCAGAAGCCGACATTCAGTAGGTTTGAAATAGTCCCACGTGATACAGGCAATAACATACAAAATCTGCCTACCCCTCGGCTAACCTTTTGAAAGGGCAGATGTGGTGAGTCTTTTACCAATGCAGAGAATTTAACTCACTCTCACTCTATCTCTGTATGTATATATGTGTATATACATATATTTGTTTGGCTTCAATCCATCGATGTGTTTTTAAAGATTAATGAAACTTGATAATGATTTCAGAAAGATACTTTTTAGCCTCATAGGCCAGGAAAACGTAAAATATTTTGAAAGAGCAGACCGGGAACATCTCAGCAACACACATACTCTTACTACTTTCTGTACTGATAATGCATGCTGTTCATATGTGCCCCAAGGAGAAGGTAAATGTATACCTCAATTCTATACCTTTATTAGGTTTAAATTTACTTTCAGTTCCCTTTAGTTTGTTTCCTGCAGTATTAAGATTAACCAAAAAAGTCGCAAATTAACCGAAAAAATCCTACAAGTCCCAATATTTAGGAAGACAAGCCCATTTTGAGCCATGTGCTTGTGAACCCCATATTCTTGGCTGCTTTGTATGTTGAAGGAGTAATTACTTATTCATTTTGTAGTAGCTAAAGTCTCAGGAGTGAGGGATCTGAATAGTCTATAGCTTGTCAGTGTCCAGACTTTCCTGATCTTCTGAGAGCCTCATAGAGAATCTGGTTTGTCACTGTGTTATTTTACTCTCTTTTAAATAAAATGTTCTCCTTCCTGCATCATTGTATTCACATGAAAGAAAGCTCAGTAACTACCATTTAGTAATAATGAAAGCTTACTCATTACATAAGTTTTCTTAAACACTCTTTATTCTAATTAAAATGTTTCCATCTGATGGGAAAGTGTATGGATACCAAGAACTGGAAATTAAGCAAGAAATTAAAAGAACATTAATGGCTTTATTGCAGCTTGTTTTGAGGTTTTTCTCCCCACTAAATGGTGTTTTGCTTACAAAGTCACCCCTTCACACATAAATCTTTATGACGAATGGACTGGAATATATCCCAACAAAAGAAAAGCTATTTTATGATGCCACTTGTAAATTATAACACATGTTATGGAAGTATTCGCTTTTTAAGAAATATTAGCTTTTTAAAGGCATTGTTAGTGTAATTAATTCAACACACAGAAAATTCTAGTTATTTTGAAAGTGAAGGTCAATGTGTAAAGTATAGGAGACTAGGACAGTGAGTATTCTGATATTTTTTAATTTTTTTTTTATTTAGACCTAGCTCACTAGAATGCTCAAAAAATCTAAAGTATGACATTTGTAATTTATTTATTCTTTCAGAAATTTATTGCTGAAACTTAAGCTTTAGCCAGCATAGCCTTGACCAGGCCGAGTGGTCTGCAGTAGGCAAGCACTTGCCCACGCTTGTTCTCTGGGTACAGAGTCCACATGCATGTCCCCGCTCTGGTGGTTCTATTTATGGTCTTTTGGATTTGTCTCTACTAATAAAGTATTCATTAACCTGAAGCTCCCACCTCTGGATATAGATGAGGTGAAAGTAGAGGAATACCAAACCCCCATTCCTTCCTGATCAAGGACCACATGCCCCCACCCACCTGCATGTCATCTGCCTCCTGGCCTCCCTCAGTGTGTGGGCACTTCATGCTTCTGATCCTTCCCACTTGCTGTTTCTCTACTCCAGCCCTTCCTCCCCACTTCTGCTTGATTTGGCAGGCAGATTCTGAAGTCCAGCCCAGATGTCACTCCTCCCTGCACCCTTTCTTGGGCTATGTTCAGCACAGCCTGTGCCTTGGTTCACTCTTATCCTGGGCACTGCTTCCCATGTCCCTCTGAGGGCCTTTGCCACAGCATATTGTAATTTATCTTCATAGATGTCTTTAATCCACTAAACTGGGAGCTCCGTGGGGCCAGGTGCTGGGCCTCCCTTGTTTTTGTTTCTCTAGCTCGCAGCCTAGCATCTGCATGTGGTTATGGGTGGATGGATGGGGGACGTGAGGTGGGGTAAGGTACCTTCAAGCCAAAAAGGTAAACTTAATAACTGCTTTGGAGGAAGAGAAGAATAAATACTGTTTTTGTTTGTACAGGTCTAAAATTTTGGTAGCAGAAACAAATGTCCAAAGAGCAATGGAAAACAAGTCAGAAGCTGCTGTCTGATTCCAGAGGTGCTCATATTTTTTGTAAAAAAAAAAAAAAAAAAATGTAATTTACATTTGATCACTTTGAAATCTTCAGTTTGTTGTTTTTGTATCTTAATTAATTATTTAATTGAATTGCTCCTAGGGAAATAGGCCATAAATGTCATGAGTACTTTGAAAGAAGCCCACAGCTCTTTTCTTTTTACGACATGCCCTTTTTAGTACCATATTATAGGCTTGTGAAAGTGGCCTCTGAACATTGGACACGTGCCTAAATGTGGTGGTCCTTTTTTACTTATCTGGATCCGCTGGAATTAAACAGTCATGCTTATATTCAGTTGATTTGAGGTTTGGTTGGAAATCAGTCCCACATTGGGGAAACAAATGAGATATTATAGCATCCACTCTGTCCCACACATGCTCCCAGCTTGCCCTGTAAGACTCATAAGCATAGTGTTCAGGGTTTTACCTAAAATCACTCCCTTTTTGACTCTTCCCCCACAATAGTACCTGAGCGAGGGGAGGGAAATGAAAGAACAGATCTTCTGAGGCTTCCCTTTCTGCATCAGTGTGCATTTTGGTCATTTAAAGGGCCATTGTAGAAGTTGCCTGAGGCTTGTTAGAATCTTACATTAATTAGGAAGTGTTAGTCCTTTTACTCATGCAACCTGCAGTATCCCTTTTGAAATATTGTATTGTCCTAACCTAGGAAACTGGCCTAGGAAGTAACAATTGGAAGTGCTAGGAATTGATTTTAAGTAGTCCACCTTCTTAGTCCTATGCTTCAACAAATAGTGTCTACCAGGGGAGCCTCTTGAAGCATTGTGTTCTGTTATATCAATATGTACTTAGACATGTTAATCTGAATTAGAGAGCTGATTGTACATAATGACTCCCCTGGGATGCTATGTTAGAAAAAAACAAAACAAAAACTTAAGTAGTTTGCCGAATATGCATAGTAAGTAAAAAAAATTCTTCTAAAATTAGTGTTAATTGAATCTGAATCTTGATCATTTTTGAACTTTCAATTTTTAATTTGATCCTTTAAAAAAGTTTTGTGGCCTCTTAAAGATGCAATTTATAATCCAATGAAAGTTGTGCTGTAATGATTGCAAAAAAGCCAATTGTGCAAGACCCAGTTTCGAGTTATCATAGGGGAAGAAGTCCGATGTGTGTGGGTATATATACATGTGTATAGGGTGTGTGTGGGCTAAATATATACATGTACATATGAATACATATATATGTATTTAATAGATACTTTAGTTTGCCTTTACCCAGATGTCTCCTTCTCTTTCTGCCTCTGGAAATGGGGCAAATTTTCTTCAGTTAAAAACAGAAATAGAAGCGATGGTTTTGACCCATTTTACACCTGTTTATTTCAGGCTCTCACCACACACTTGTTCATGGGCGCAGCAAGAAGAGGGATCCACAGAGCTGGAGCTGTGAGGGCTGACACATTGGAGTGAAAGCTGGCAGGATTCGTAGGGGGAGCTTTACCATCCTGCCAGTCCCATATCTGGCTTCGAGACAATTCTATTAGTGAGTTAATTGTTCTCAAAACCCCAAATTAATTTGAACCGAATGTCACTAAACATGAAGCAGATTAGAATGACCTACCCTTGCCTCATCCGGCGTTACAGTGAAGCAGCTCTGCGGCCTGACCAGCCCTGGGGAGCAGGCCTCTGTCCACACGCCACCAGGTCCAGAGGCCTCCATGACCACCTGTGATGCCACCCTCTGTCCCCTCAGCAAGCTTACCTTTCTTACTGGCACTTACCCCAGCGGTGATACATTTTCCTGTTGATGACCACCTGTCTACTGCAGAATGGAAGCTCCATGAGAGCAGGGCCTATGTTATCTAACCCTGTATATCTCCAGTGCATAGGACAGTGCCTGGCACGGTGCAGTCTAAATAAATGCTGTCGATTGAATGCATGGGTCACTAGCATTGCATCCTTTCTGAATGTTTTCACTTTAACTTGCCTTTTGTATATACCTTTTCAAATGATAAAGCAGTGACAATTTGGGAGTAAGTACAAAACTTTTGTTGTGGTTGAAGTAACTGATGGCCTAGTGCAGGGTGCAGTGAGAAGCTGGAGCATATCAGGACTTTGGAATTATGAATTGTAAATGTGTTATGTGTTATGGTATGCATGTCTCCTGAAGAAGTAGAAGACATAGACGCAGGGGAAACATGAGTCATGTCTCTGGGGTACTTTAATAACAAGATACCTCCCAAGAGTCTAGAAAGAAACATTGAGAAATAAAAGTAGGGGGATAATAGGCAAATACTTAAGTTTCCTTAATTAATAATTTAAAATAATAAATTTTGGCATTAAATAAATAAGATAAATCAAAATATTTTCTAGATCAAGTGGGCATTAACAAAGATACAGAGGGAACTTCGAGGCAGTTATTTAGATAATACTGACAGAAGTACTTTTGTTCCAGATTACCTTCACACATGCCATAGTTACTCCATCTTTATTCTTTGTGTGTTGGCATAGGCCAGAGTACCAGTATTGTTCTTGAAAACATTTGAGGAGGGTTTTTCCCCCCATAGCAAAGAATAAAAACAAAACCAAGGAGACAGTATCCTGTGATGTAGGCTGTTATCTCAAGGTGAGTTTATTTGTAGCTCTAACTTGTGACGAATTGTTTAAAGAAGTCAAACTTATTTGTAGGTATAGTGTATTTTATTTGTCAGATTTTGTTCATTTCAGTGTAAACTTTGGTTATTTATTGCACACTGGAGGAAATCAACTAAAATCAAGAAAAAAAAAGGTCCACTTGAACTTGAATTTTATTTCACATTAATAAGTAATAATTTTTTTAATCAAATCAGTAAATATGCCTCAATTCCTTTTAAATAGAGTGTGAAAAGCAAAGGCCAGATTTTTATGTACCACAAAGCAAAGCAAAACCAAAAATCCTTTCCAGGCATAATACATTTTTCATTAAACTTACTGCTGTATTATTTTGATTATATAATCTTATACTCCCATGAAAGTATAAGAAGTGTGAATTCTGGAGTGAAGAAATAATTGCAAACTGTGGTTAATGAGGCAGAACTCACAAATCTGTATTTATAGTTTTGTGGACGAATAAATCAGCAGCAGAGGATACAAATGTAAAGAAAAATTCTTGATTGTATTCAAGAAATGTTAATACAAGGTTGAACTTTTTACTAAAATGGAATTTTAAGCCTCTCAGAGGGATGTTTTGAGTATTAAATAAGTGTAATGTGCTTAGAATAGCAACCTAAGACGTGATCACTCATAAATATAATATTTGCTATTTACAAATAGCAGTCTTACAAGGATTCTAGTATGAAAGATTAAATCATGTTTTAATCATGCTTAATAAACTGCACTATAATTTTATTATGGTGAATGTCCACTTCTAATTTAATGAAGAGTGGCTTTTTAAAGCAAAGAAGAAACCACAATGTTTTTCTTGGTGCTCTTACATTGTGTACATGTAAATGATGGTGGGACAGGCTATCCAGATGACAGCCCCTGTGACCAAGGTGCAGGGGCAAATGTGTCGTTCTTAGTTTTATTTTATGTTATTTTCATAAATCTGAAGATTTGATAACATTGTTTTTAGTATATCTTGCTACATGCATGTACCTTTAAGTTTTATGGAATTAAATTGGAATTTGTAACCAACAAATACTAATGCACTGTCAAAACTACATACTTAGCACTTCATTGATTTGAAATCTGGTTTTCATTGAACATTCCTGCAGTTTAAACTGTGTGACATTCCACAAATTAGTGCCCTCTGGTGGCATATGGGGAACCTCAGGCAGAGAGGGACAGACCAGGACTCTTCTAACGAGGAGCCACTAGGTACTTGGTTCTTATAGCTTCTGTTTTTGGTAGGTTTTGAAAAGTCCCATGGTAGTTGGTTTATGCCCATCTGTAATTTTATGTTTTTTCTTGTGTTTGGTGCTTGTCAGTTTCCTACTCCATGAAGCCATGGCCCTGGAGGTGACTCCATCACAGCCTTACTACGAATCTCCTCCAGCAACTTAGTGAAATTCTGGGTGAGAGAATGTTCAAAGTAGACTTGCTGTAAGAGGTATACTAACATTAACATTTCCCATGAGGAACCAGGACATCCATTTTTAGCTGCATCTCTTAACTCGCCTTTTCAAGGGAGACCATGTCACTTCCTGGATTAAGGAAGGAGCCTCCCTCTGTGATGACTTTTGGTGATTCACTGGCACAGCTTGTGGGAGCCTTTCTGGTGGATTAGTCTTTGATGGGTGTTTGTTTTCCCTTTTGGTATTCCCTGGATGGCAGCCCATCTTTGCCAGGTAGGCCCCTTGGCCAGATTTTGTTATTCTTGGACTTTAGGATCAGGCAGACCAGGAACTGAATCCCACCTCCACTTCTGAAAAGTTGTGGGACCCTGGTAAAGTCATTTTGTCTTTTACATGTTTCTTTAGCTGTGAAACAGGAATGATTTCTAACCTATGTTTCAAACCTATGTTTAGAGACAGTTGTGAAGATGAAATGATATGTCTAATAAGAGTCCTGAGAAACTGACCTGTGCAGACTGCTACTAAAGACATGTTTCCTTCTCTTCCTTGAAGGCAAGCCCTCCCCCCTTTTTCATTTAAAAGGTTATTAAAATAAACTTTATTTCAGAATAATTTCATATTTACAGCAAAGTTGCAAAGATAGTCCTGAGTACCTATACTATATATTCTTCACCTTGTTTCTTGTGCAAGCTGCACTTTTATACTGTTGAGTTTTCCTGGTAACTTTTCATGTACGATCCCTGTGAACTTGGATCAAGTTTGGTTTGTGTATTTAGCACTTTGCTAAGACTGAAACATTTGCCTTGACTCCTTAAATTCCACTGTGGATGTGGCATTTGCTTCCAGACCATCCTTCTGTTTTTCCCTTGTTCTTGTTTGTGACCATTTGGCATTAGAATAGCCACCTGTGATTTCCCAGGATCTTAACACCTACATTGTTTCCATCTTCACGCAGTTAATGAGCTGTGCAACCTAAGGAATGACGAGGTAGTCAGTTTACATTAGTATTTCAATTAGGCACTTTTGCCATCTCATAGCTACTTCTCATGCAATTACAATTTAAGTCAAGGTAGAATCACCTGCATCTTAAAAAATAATAGCCCCCTAAAAGTTTCTTATCTTTAGAAATAAAAACTTACTGAACTTCCCAATTATTAATAAAATCCACTGGCTAGTTTTAATACATAATATTATTATATGGAAAAATAGTAGCAACTCATATTTTATTAACTTTAGCAGTTTAAGAAAATGATACCACAGACAACATCTCATTTGGTTTCTTAGGAACCCTGAGAGACCAGCAGGGAGACTTGTTCCCTCCAATTTTGTGAACCCATATGAAGCAAGGGAGGCCAAGGAGTGACCTGGTAGAGACTACATGGCAGTAGTTAGAGTCCGAGTCCCGGAGAGTCATTCTACAGACAGTCGTGAGGACCTCCCGACCAGGCCTGCCCATAGCACTCCTGCAATCAGAAGTCTTTGCAAATGCTCTTGTTCTCCTTTTAAAGTGGCTAAACTCTACCTCAACAACCTTATTTATGCCATTCATATGCATAATAATTAATACTTGATAGACAACTTCCCTAGTTCATTTCAGCCCAGATCTGTACTGAGTACTATGAAATCAGCATTGTTGGGCTTGAATTAACAAGATGTCACCATACTGTGCCTTTTAGAGGAAACCCTGGACTGGGCAGGCCGGTGGTTCAGCTTGTGCCCTGCTCTGTGTGGGCACCGTTAGCAGGCTCAGGGTAACTGGCCTCTTCTGTGAGGCGTCATCTTGTTTGCGATCTGTGGGTTACATACTGTGCTAGAGATAAACCTTGACAGGAGAGGCATGTGTGACATATTTTTACAAGAGCCACTGAGATATTTGAATGAGAAGATGATGTAGTTTGAAAAAGTGATAAATGGGCCAGGTTCTTGAGAAGCTAGCAGAATGTCTTATTGAAACCTTGAAATCCAATCCAAAAACAGAAATGAGTCTCCCACGCAATTTTTTTTTTTTTTGCAAATATGGTGGGGGTAGATGCTTTTATATAAATTCCACTACCTGTTTCTGTGGTATAAAAATTAAATTTTGTTGTCACATGCCCTGCTTTGTTTGTCTCTTTTTTGGTTAGGTTTGCATTTCTAACAGCATCTCAGGTAACCTTTCTGAAAACATGTTCGGAGGAGCCATGTGCTGGTGGCTGTAGTGGCATCTAGTCCCAGACTTTTAAGTCTTATTGACCACTTCAGTGTATTTGGTGGGTGTTTTTAATCAATAACAGAGTTGAATCTACATTACAAAGCCAAAGGCAAATGTGTGAATTAAGATATGTCTTAATCTTTTGAAGTCCTAACAGCCTCATTAAAGAGCCATTGTGGTTTTTTTAAGCTTTGTCTGCTTTAGCCTGGCACCTAGGAATCGGGGAGCCCTACCGGAGTACCTCTCTGCTGGCCTTTTCTGCGTGGGTGGGTGCGTGCCTGCCTTCTCAACCAGTCTCAGGTGCCATGTGATAAAAATCTTTGTTGTTGTTTGGTTGCTCTCTTCAGGTGTGATGCTTTTAGGACGTTATAAAACAAATGGGACGTTATAAAACAAATGGGACGGTCTGGCTGGAATGAGAGGCTGGGTAGCCATTGATATGAGATTGTCCCTGTTGATAGGTTTGCAGAATTCAAAATGAAGATTTTAGGCTCTCATGCACGTTGTGTGTTGTCACAGGCTTCCATCCCATCAGGGACTGCTGATCCTTGGAGGGTGAGACTCATTCTTGGCTCCGTTGGATGGTGAACTTCACTGTGGACCACTTGAGGGACTGTTAACACTCCCCTTTCTTTTAGTATTAGACTATAATCTGTGTTGCCAGTCTGAGAGAGAGAGGTGTTTGTGTGCATTTGTAGTTTACTGACCTTGACTGGAACAGAGGTTAAGATTTTGGTTGTATAGTTTATGTAAATGTCCAAAAACATTAAGCCTACTCCCCACATACATAGATGATCCAGTTATCCCAATGTTTATTCAAATTACTAATTTCTTTCAGCCATAGATGGACAGTTTCCCTCTCTCTTTTCTTTACCCGCAAGATAGAGTCACACTAAAAAATAACACAGCCTCCAGTATTTAAATGTAGAAACTGAAGATCTGTGCTTGGAGGTTCCTTATGGCAAGCACAATTAAGTACACAGACAATTGGGGCAATTGTTTATTTGAAGGTTGGGCGTGACATATGAATGAGCCTCTCTTTTTATAGCCACCCATCCACCCTGAACTGCAGTAGACATTTGGAGTAGGTTTTGCATTTTTAGTTCAGTTTTGAGAACCAGCGATTCACTGTGAAAGTGAAGTTGCTGGGAAGTTTGTTTTAAAGATGATGCCACCCTCTATTTCTGTGAACCCCGTAAAAATAGCATGGAATAAAATTTAATTATGCTATACTGAATATTTCATGTGGAATTAAGGGGCAAAAGCTGCCTTTAAAAAGCATTAGGTTTGGAAAGAATAAAGGCTTTGTAGGTTCTTTGGAAGATACTATAATTAAAAGATTTGCTTAAATGTATTTTTCCCTTTTTGAAGAGTTTAAAGAAATCCATCCCTCCCTTCCTGAATTGATTACCTCTCAGACATCAGCCCTGCTTGGCAGTAAATGCAGTGAAGCTGCTGCTGTGCTGATTTGACGGCTTCTTTCTGTTAAATGTAAAATAGTTTTTTTAATCTTCTGATTTAGATGTTTAATAGAAAGTGAATGTTTGACTAGCTTTGGTTTCTGCTGAACCTGTATTTAAATCTACACAAACACTTTGAATAAAGTGAAAACATCACTGGACTAGCTATTTTAAACATTTCAGGATATAAGAATGCTAAATGGGGTTTCCTTTTAAAAATAGAAATGGTGGCTTGCATTTACATAATTACTGCTAACTAGCACAACATTTTAAATGGTGACAAACTCAGGGTAGAAAAAGTATCTGTTTTTTTAAAGCCTGGTAAAAGGAAGCTGAAAATGCTCTGTGAGCAGCTGCTTCAGATGGAGGGTCTTTGCAAAGCCAGGAAACAGACTTTCCAGTAGGGAGGGCAAGGTCACTGCCGGCTGAGAGCGGCTCAGGCAGACTTCTTACAGACAGACGCCAAGTGGACATGTAGGCCAGAACTTACCAACCTTTCATTCTGAAGCATGATTGTAAGTATTAACAGTTAAATCTGCCTTGCTATTTTGGACAGGGTGCAGTTTTTCTCTGTCAACTGTTAAAAGATGTCTGGTGAGGGTTGAAGTTCAATGTTGGTGAAAAGAGCATGGAAGAATTTTGGGAAAATGAAGACTGGGGTTGACTTACACCAATTTATCAGTAGTTCAAGCCAGAAGCTCAGGAGTATCCTTGACTGTGCTCCTTTTTTTCCTCCCAAACATCTCATTCTTCTGTAAGTTCTTTTATTCTCCTTCTAAGATACATCCGCATTGCCTAATCTCCACCGGTACCACCTAGTCCCAGCCACCCTCCTTTTCTTTGCTTGGACATCTGTCACATTTTCCTCTTTGGACTCCCTGCTTCTAGTCTTGTTCCCCTTGCAATATATCCTCTATGCAGGGGCTAGGGTAACCTATTAAAAATGTAAATAGGATTAGGTCACTAGCTTGCTTAAACCCTAAGTGACTTTCCATCCAATTGGAGTGTACTCCAGAAGTCAGCCTGAGTGATCTGGCCCTTACTTTCTCTCTCATTTCCCACCATTTACCCTTCCTTCCAGGAACATTGGCCCTTCCCATACCTGGAAGACACCAAGTGTGATTCTTTTTTGCATTAGCTGTTTCCTTTACCTGGGACACTCTCCCCTCCCCCCATCTTTGTATGCTGGCTCCTTTGTGCCATTCAGATCTCACTGTAGGTGTGGTCTCCTCAGAGAGATTCTCCCCAGATGGCCTGATGACAGATAGAAGATATCACTCTACCATGTGGCAGTTTTGTTTTTTCGTAGCATTTATTACTCTCTTGTCTTTTTCTTCTTTTTTTCCCCTTAGCTCCTTCCCACCCTACTGGCTCCTTGAGGGCAGGGACCTTGTCTGTTTCCTCCTCAGCTGTGTTCCCAGCAGCTAGAAGTGCATGTCTGAGCACAGATAGTCATGATTACATGAATATGGGAGAGGAGCTCTGAAGACCACTAGTGCCCATGGAAAGCGCTCACCTGGCGGAACTGGCTGCCTAGAAGGTGGACCTGAAGTCCTTGTTAACATCTCCCTCTGTTTTTTGGAAGCATTTGCAAACCACTGCTCTAAATCTGGCCTTTTAGGTTTGAAAGTTGAAATTTGGGGATTCAGAGAATGGCTGTACTTAAACAGAATCAGCCTGTGTCCCAAGAAGAACATGAAAGTGGTCTCACAGCTCCCCCAGATGAGATGGACAGGTGATATTCCTAGTGTTCTTGGTCCGTAGAAGGAGCTCGCCAGTGGTGGTCTGCCTCCTTGCTGGGGCCAGTGCAACAGCATTGCCTCCCTTTGCCAACGACTGAATTTGAACTCGCACCCAACTTGAGAGCCAGATCTGATCTTCTGTGATTTCATCTGTGGCATCTGTCTGACAGGGACACTTTCTGTTTTCAGTGTTCATTTTGGGGTTAGGAAACAAATCTGTTAAGATAGAGATATTTGTAGAAACCTAAATTTTGGTTAGCTACTTTTAGCCTCATTGGGTTTCCTCCTGGTAGCATCCAGATTTTTAGGAGGAAAATGTGGTAAGGATACTGATACCTAGAAAGTTGGCTGAGGTACTCTGAAGTAGTTAATTGAACTTTGCGTTCAACTTCCTTAGGGAAGAAAAGAATCACACTTACAACTCACTGAGTCTCAAATATATTATGCAACTCCAAGCAGTGTGTTTAAGCGTTTACTTTGGTCTTGAATATGCTAGTTGGGGACTGAGCTGTGACACTCAAAAGACCTGTCTGCTGGTTGCTGTCTTTACCAGGGCGTTGTTGCAGTGGTTGGGTTGCGCTAGTAAAAACAGTAACTTCTCAGTTACTTTATAGTGAAATGGACCTTCTTAGAACTGAGACCTAGGGATAAAGCCCTGGAGCTGGAGGATTTGAGTTGCTTTTCAGTGAGCATCAATTCATTGGACTAGGTTTAAGAGAATCTCTCCCTTCTCAGGTTTGATCAGAGCCTACTGCCACCCAAGCCAAGGCGCTTTGACTCTGCCTTGTTCCCCACTTGCCTGACTAGAGAACACGTCCAGTTGGAACAGCTGGAACAGGATGAGCACAGGCAGAGTCAGGAAAGGGCCTGGCCTGTTCAGCATCAAGATGAAATGAAGGTGGGTAGATGGGGCTGGAAAATGGGTTTTGATCAACTTGTGAAGGGTCTTATATGCAAGAAGTGGGCAGCTATAGCAGGCTGTTTTCCCATGGTGACAAACTGGTGAGCTGCTATGTGTTTAGGGTCAGCTGGGAGTGGGGGGAAGAGTTGGGAGTCCACATCAGTCATTGGTGCGCTAGTTAGTGCAAACTCAGTAAGCTTGTTTTTACTGGAACCCATTTTTCTCGTAAGAGTAACACTCAGGCCAGGTGCGATGGCTCATGTCTGGAATCCTAGCACTCTGGGAGCTGAGGCAGAAGGATTGCTTGAGGTCAGGAGTTCAAGACCAGCCTGAGCAAGAAGACCCCATCTCTACTAAAAATAGAAAAAATAAGCCAGATGTGGTGGCGAGTACCTGTAGTCACAGCTACTTGGGAGGCTGAGACAGGAGGATTGCTTAAGCCCAGGAGTTTGAGGTTGCTGTGAGCTAGGCTGACGCCACGGCATTCTAGCCGTGAGCAACAGAGTGAGACTCTGCCTCAAAACAAACAAACAAACAAAATTAACACTCTGAGAAACCATCAACCATCTACCACATGCCACCAGATTGTACTACTTTTCTGATTTGACCCCTTGGTTAATTGCTTTTGAATTTAATTTGGTAGTTTACTCAACTGAATGTTTTAAACATATTCCTATACCTGCCTGGCTACTGGTGGTCAGTAATCCTGGTTAGCATTTGAAGGGCAGTGATTTTCCCACATAGATTATTAGAAGTTATTGTGTGCAGTGCACTTGACACTGTGTGTCACACACATTCAGTATGTGGTAGTTATTATTTGTTTGAAAATGAAACAGGGCCCTCTGAACCTGAAAAAGTGAGATTGGCAGTCCTAGATGAACATACTAGTTGTGTTTAACTGACCTTGAATGTTAGCAAGGGAAAACTACCCACTTACTATTCTTCGTTTCCCTTTTCCCAGCCTTAATAGAGCCAGAATGATTTCCTGCCCACAAATGGCTTGGTTTTCTTTTCCAGCCTGTCTTTTCATGGCTAAGATATTTGCAGAAATTTCTGGCTAACTACCAGTCAGTCTGTAACTTTCCCTCTGCTTTGCAGATGCTGTGTTTAGTGGTATCTGAAAAACCTTATGAATCTAAAATTGTTATCCTAGGACAGCTGAGATTCCAGAGGTTCGGTTGACAAACTGCAGTTTCACATTTGTCTTGGTCATTTGGTTGGCTCCTTAAGTGTTTCTTAAAGTTGGTTGAAGAACTTAAATACATGTTAAAATTTTAGTGTCATGATTTAGATAAAACTATTATGTCCACCTTACCGGGTCCTTCTGTTGCCCTTTCCTCAGGTAGAGTGATGGAAGGAGATGTGAATTCTGTCTTTCAGACAGACAAGTTAAAGTTCATAGAGGGTGGGAGAATGGGCCGGTAAGTGGGAGCAGTTATCCTGGTGGAATTGGCTTGTGAGTTGGGCCCTCACAGCGGTACAGATACTTTCGGGGGATGTTCAGGAAAGGCATGGAAAAGGGTTTTCCTAAGGCCCATCTCAAATGGAGTCTCCTTGGCTTTAGCTGGCTCAGCTCAGCAGGCCCAGCTAGCCTGATTCCTGGAAGGACCTCTAGTCTCTCACCATGTAGCAGACCCCAAACAGGTACTTGGTTGATGTGGAGCCCCTGGTTTGTTTTATTTGAACTATGATTTCTTTCAAGGGAGAAGTGGATGATCTAGACCTAGTGCTAAGGTGCCCCTGTCTGCCACCATCTTCGTGTGCCCACGTGCCCACAGTGAGCTCTTGTGTGGATCTGTAGGGAAAACCAGGTAGGTCTCCAGGGTGTGTGAGGTCATCTGTACCATGGATGCTTCTCCAGTGTAGGGAGGGTTAGCGGCCCTGGGCAGCTCTGCACCATCATGGAACGTGCCTGGCCTGTGCATCCATCTTTGGTGCGCTGTGGATGATAAATAATCGTCACCGCGTGCGACGGCTGAGAGGCAGACTCCAGCCAGCGTGTGCTGGGGTATGGTGTTTTCCTGATGGATGGAGCCTATTCTGGGAAGCAGCTTATTGTCTCACGTGAACAGCCTTTCCAAAATAAATGACTGCTTTCTTAATATTTTGAATCATTTTCTTCAGCACATGTTTTGTTGCCGTGGTTTGAAAGCTTGCCAAATATATGCCTTTGCACAACTGCCTGTAGGGCTGGATATACAATCAGACCAAACAGTGTGATTTAAGGTTGAACATAATTGGGAACTCAGCAATCACTTGCCTTGCATTTGATGGAATGGCAGTGGAGTGCTTGAGAGTTATTTCAGTGAAAAAAATTATATCTCCCTCTCTCTCTCACTCTCTCTCTCCAGTGTTAGTGTCTGTTCTAAAAAAAAAACCTAAAAAAATAAAAAATTATATATATAATACACATACACACATATAGTTTTACTACCTCATAATAAAGACGTTGTATCTAAACTACTGAACAAAAACACGACTGTGATAAATAATTGCTTCACTTTTGTGATGGAGGCAGTAATTAACTTCAGCAAATCCTAGGAGTTGATACTATAGATGTGTCTAAGGATCTTAGTCAAATTATATAAGGTTGCAGGATGGAAAAAAATCAAATGGTGGCAGAAATACATTTTAAACTCAAGCCCTTACCAAATCTTTCATCAGTTGATTTGTTTCCTCGTTTCTCTGTACTTCAGTAATTGAACCATAAACTTAATGAACTTGGTGTTACCTCCCTGTTAAACAAGAGTCTTTGGTTTTTCCATTTCCAACTCTGTTGTGTGCATGTTACTGTTGGATAGTTGGTTACCTGTAATTGAAACCTTTTCCTGTGCCTCTGTGCCGGTGGGAAAAGTGCTATCAACAGCCCCACTCCCCGGAGCTGTTTAAAAGATGAAATTGAGAAGTCACATGTGAAATCCAAAGTTTGTTTACCAGGCCGAAAGGGATCATATTACTAGAAGCTTATGGTAAATATCCAGATGATAGAGCGTAGAAATACACTGTAACATCTGCTGCTTCATTGCCTGGCGCTTGGTCGGGCTTGCTGCCACCACCACAGTGCACAGGAGGAAGGTGGTGCGTGGAGGGAATTGCTTGAAACTGTGTCTAAGTTACGGTAGCCACCAGAGTTGGTTGACGATGCCATCCCATTGCTGTGCAGTCCGACAGCTTTCTGTCATCCCTTGTAAGACAGTGTGTTAATCTGATAAGAAAAGGAAATGAAACTCTGAGGTCAAAATTTTGTCATCTCATCTTAGGCAATTAAAGTGAATTTTCTCTAAGTTTTCTCCCCTGGAATTTTGGACACTTTCTAATCATTGAAAAGCACCAACTTTTGGAGTTTCAGACAGTCAAATTAATCTAACTCCAGAATTTAACCTTTATTTACAAACAACATGATTATGAAAAACCTTGTGGAATTTATTTTTGAAAACCTATGAGAATAAGTGAATTCAGCAAGGCTATAAGGTATAAGATCAATTGTATTTCTATATATTAGCAACAAACAATTGGAAGATGAAATTAAAAAATCAATACCATTTATTATAGCTTCAAAAACATCAAATACCTTAGAATAAAACTAAGGAAATGTGTACGACTTCTACACTGAGAACTACAAAACATTGCTGAGAGAAATTAGAGAAGATCTATATAAATGGAGGGATATACTACATATTGAAGGACACAATATTGTTAAGATATCTATTTTCCCTAAGTTGATGTATGAGTTCAGTGCCATCCTAGTCAAAACTTAGACAAACTGCTTGTAAAGTTTATATGGAAATACTAAATATCTGGAAAAATCAAATCCATTTTGAAAAAGAACAAAGCTAGAAGATTGCATTGCCTGATTTCAAGGCTTCTGATAAAGCTACAGTAATCAAGAGAGTGTGGTAATGCAAAAGGATAGACCCACAGATCAATGGAACAGAATAGAGAGTCCAGAAATAGACGCACACATACATGCTCAATTGACTTTTGACAGAGGTGCAAAGGCAACTCGACGGAGGAAGGAGAGTCATTTCAGCAAATTGTAATGGCAGGTCTGGATGTCCACATGCAAAAACATGAGCCTCAGCCCATACCCTGAGTTGTATACAAAAATTATCTCAAAGTGGATCATAGACCTAAGATCAGATTCTAAAACTATAAGACTTCTAGAAGAAAACACGGGAGAAAGGTTTTTAGACCTGGGGTTAGGCAACAATTTCTTAGGTAGGGCAAGCAAAAGCACAACTGATAAGAGAAAAAATGGATATCAGACTTAATAAATTTTGGCAATTCTGTTCTTCAGAAGATACTGTTTAGACAATTAGAAGACAAGCCATAGACTAGGAGGAACCTTTGCAAAATATGTGTCTTAATAAAGGGCTTGAATTCAGAATATATGAAGAACTTTTAAAACTCAGTAATATGAAAACTCATTTTAAACATGGGCAAGAGATTTGAATAGACATCTTAAGATATAAAGATGGCAACTTAGCACATGAAAGATGTTCTACCTCATTAGTCATCAGGGAAATGAAACTAAAAACCACAGTGAATACTGGCACACACTTAGAATGTCTTTTTTTTTTTTCTTTTACTATTTTTCTTTACTTTCAACTGAACCCAATTGAATGTCTTCAAAACAAGACAAAAACAAAAAACCCAGACAATCCCAAGTGCTAGTGAACATGTGGAGCAACTGAAACTCTCATACTTTGCTTGTAGGAATGCAAAAATGGTACAGCCACTTTGGAAATGACTTTGATAGTTTAAATACACACTTAAAATCTTTTAAGTCTGCACTTACAGTATGAGCCAGCAATCCCACTTCTAGGTATTTACCTAAGAGAATAAGAAGTTACATTCATACAAAAATTTGCATTTGAATGTTTATAGTGGCTTTACTCATCATCTCCAAAAGCTGAAAACAGCCCAAATGCCATTCAACTGGTGCATGAATAAACAACTTCATTGGAATACTACTCAGCAGTAAAAAGGAATGAGCTGACAAAGTGTGGATGAATCTCATTATGTTCTGTGAAAGAAGACAGACTGAAATGCTGCTTACTGCCTGGTTCCATCTATATTACATTCTGGAAAAGGCAAAACGATATGAAAAGAAAGTAGATAAGTTGGGTGCTATGGACGGGGTGGGATTGGGTTGACACGAAAAGGGCACAAGGGGTACTTTTTGGGATGATGGAAATTTTCTGTATGTTGGTTGTATTAATAGTTGTAGTTACATTACTGTATATATTAGTCAAAATGTATGGATCTGTGCTTCACAAAAGAACGTATGCGAATGGCCAAAAACGTGGAAAAGGCATTCAACATCTTCACTCATTAGGGAAATACAAAGTAAAACCACAATGAGATACCATCTGTTAGAATGGCTACAATAAAAAAGACCACCAACATCAAATGTTGGTGAGATTATGGAACAACTGCAACTCATACATTGCTGGCAGGTGTATTAGTACAACCTTTTTGGAGACCTGTTTGGCAGGACTTTTTTTTTCCCCTGAAATTAAATGTACGTCTACACTATAATCCAGCAATTCCACTCTTAAGTATTTACCTTAGAGAAATGAAAATGTTCGCACAAGGACTTGTATAAGAATGTTTATGTGAAGCCCCAAACTGGAAACAGCCCAAATATCCATGAACTGAAAAATAAACACACAAATCATTATAGTGGAATACTACTGAGTAATACTAGAGAATGAACTGCAGTCACAGCCATGAGGATGGAGCTGAAGAGCAAAGGGGAGCATCCTGTGTGTGTACGTTTAGGAGTCTGTGCCACAGGAGTGTGTTCAGGTACAGTCCAGGAGCAGAGGAAACCACTCTGGTGATGGAAAGTGGTTTCTTGAGAGTAGAGAGGGGAATTGACTGGGAAGAGGCAAGGAAGCTTTGGGATGATGGAACTGTACTAAATCCTGTTTTGGGTGGTGATTACATGTGTATACAATTGTTAAAACCCATCCAACAGATTAAGATCTATACATTTTATTGTATGTTAATTATAAAAAAAATCTTTAAAACCCACTTTCATAGATGTTGTATTGATTCCTAAGTTGTTTAATTGTTCATTCTATTAGTCATTTCGTGCATTTTGCGTAACCCGAGTTTCTATGTGGTACATCTTGTTGGCATTACCCAGTATTCTACTGAGGCCAGAGGAAAGGCTCACTTTCCGATTGAGCTGTTGGACATGGCTCAGTGCTTCAGAATGTCAAAAGAACAGGTATGTAACTCACGTTTCTGACTCTTAACTCATACAGGATCTGCCTTTGTTTACCAGATCACCACTTGTATAACCTCAGTGTTGCAAAGAATTTGAAGACTTTCTATATGCCTAATGTTAAGGGGCAATTCCTTCTAGAAACTAATGTGGCTGGAATTCAGCATTATGGATCAAGCTGAATGGGTGGGGGGGAAGGAGCTGTGGGGACAAAGGATTGGAAGAGAGCCCTTGCTCTGGCTCCCTGTAGACATCACTGTTCTTGCTGGTCTGTCCTTTCTCTCTGCTCTCTCCATGGCCAGCGTCATCCCTGGGCAAGGCTTCCCCCACCATTCTGCTGATGATTCCTGAATTATCTGCAGTTTATCCTTCTCTCCTGAGTTCAAACTGCACATGTAGATGTTTGCTCTATCTTGCACTCTCTCCTCTCTGCTCACAAATGTGCTGTTCTCATTTCATGTGCAGTTTCTCTTTCCATCCCCTTCCCATTCTTTCCTTAACCATAGAAGTTGGGCATCTGCCTCCCCACCCCATTCAGTAGATACTTCTCATTTTAGAAATCACTGAGAACGCTTAATTACTAAATCCTATGGCCTGTTTTCAGCCCTCCTTTTCCTGGCTTCTCTCTGGCATTTGTTGATATTAATCGTCCTTCAGCTCTGGGACACCATGCTTCTGCCTCACTACCCAATCCCTGCTGCTTCCCTGGCCACCCTTTGGGATGGCTGCTCCTGAGGTTTTTATCCTTGGCCTTCTTTTCTCTTACTAAGAGCACTCTGGACTGTTTCTCTTCTGATGGTTTAAATTTCTATTTATCCACCAATGACACCCACATCTGTGTCTTGAGTCACTCTCTCCTGAATTTCAAGCCTTTACTTCCTATTGCATGCTGAGCACTTCCAACTCACTGTGAGAGTCCAAAGCCAAACTCATCATTTTTTTCTGCAACAGGTTCTTTGTCTGGTTCAGGATGTCCTTTGAGGCCAGTGGCCCAGGCTAACAACTCCAGGTCTTCTGATGCCCTTCAGCTCTCCCTGGAGTGAGTGAGTGGAGATCTGTAGATTCTGTGAACTCTATGTTCTCGCTGTTCTTCTCCATCTCCCCCACCACTGCCCCAGCTTGGGCCCTGGAGACCCCCTGAACTATTCCTGGGTCTTCCTGCCTTGTCCCTCCTCTCTCTACAGTTCTTCTTCTGCCTTCAATTAGCCAACCCCCCAACCTGCACCAGCAGCATCAAGCTTCAGCTCCTTAGAATGACAATGAAACCCTTTGTCCCTAACCCTGACCCTGACCCTGACCCTGACCCTGGTTCCTTCTGCACTTGGGTGAAGGGGGCACGTTCAAGTTTCAGTTAAATTCTCTCTCCTCTCTGTATTATCTGCATCTTCTCCCCCAGCAGAATGATTTATTCCCTGCTTTGGGTTTGCATGGTATTTTGCATCTCTCTTTATTAATAATTTGTGCATGTGTCTACACACTGAGCTCCTTGGGGATAGTGCCTGGATCTCTCACTTGCATTCTCTGGGGCCAGACAGAGGGCCCTGTACTCAGAAGGTGCTCAGTACAGTGTTGCTGAAGAGCGTAGTTCCTGGTGGTGGAGCCTGGTTGAAGCCGTGGAGTCCTCCTGGAAAGGCTTCTGCTGCTGGAGGCAGAGCTGATGTTGCCCGTGTGAACGTCTAGGCTCTGGCCACAGGAGCCCGGCACCTTCCTGGGATCCTGAGCCCTCCCAAGCCGCCCATGATCTTATCTGACAAGCTGGGAGGGACCACTGTATGATCTGGGGGCTTTCCAGTGTGTGATACTAAGACGAGGGATTCCCTCTCTCATGTCATATCAAAATGATCCTAGTGGTTCATTCTCCCAGGATCTTCCTCTTCTGGGGAGAGGGAGGACGAAGGCGAAACCCCCGCTTAATGGGCTCTCCAAGGAGACGGAGGTGCCAAACACCTAATGAAGGAACGTGTCTTCCAGTGCACAGCCCAGTGCGTTTGCTCTGCCTGGGCTACTGAGGCTGGTTAGAGATGGCAAGAAGGCTCTGTGCCTCCTCCGTCACTGGCAGGGCGGTGGGCAGTGGCCCCTCTTCTGGCCTTAAAGAGAAAAGCTCCCTCCTAGACTGGCTCTACCCCACTGACACGGAAAAGGAGGTGGCGGCAGGTGCTGCAGGGAGGGCGGAAGGTGTGCCAGGGACCTCGGCCATGGGAGCGGTGGCACTGGGCACCTTTAATTGATGATGCCTTTAATATTAAATTACTGTTTAAACAACAGAAGGCAAAGTGAAATTGTTTCAAGGGCAAATTGGAGCAACATGAGTTTAGAAGTTGGCTCAGAAATTTGTGCCTCCCTTCCCCGCTCTGGCTGTTATTCGAATATATTTTTTGTTTAATTTCACTCCCCCTCGGTTCTGAGTGCAGCAGTCTTTTCCCTAAAGGGAGTGAAAGAGGACGGTGCTAAATGAAATACTCTCATACAGTTATTATTTGCCTGGGGCCAGTTCAAGTTTCTTCAGTAAATCAAAATATGCATTTTAGCTAAGTTTACTAAACTTACTGCCCAAAACACTGTGGGCAGCTGAGGAGAAGCTGTTGTGACTCCCACCCCCACCCCACGACACAACCTTTGTTCTCTCGCAGGGACTCTGGGTCTGAAGAAGAAATTGAGATCCATCTTCAGAGTAGACAGATGATGTTTAAGGGGAAGGTCTCCATATTTAAATATTTGTGATTTGTCTGTTCTAATTGCTTTCCAGTTTGTTTGCTTTCTAAAAATCCGGTGTGTGGTTTCCACTGTGTCCTTGAGTTGGAGAAGCAGCAAGAGTTATAGGATGTCCCGGAGCCTGAGCTGGATCATCAACATTCACTGTTTGCTGAGTCGCCAGACATCTGGGCTCTGGGATGGATGGAGGGACACAGTCCCTGACCTCTAGGAACTTTGCTGTAAGGAGACAGAGCAAACTAACTTGCAACCTCAGCAGCCACCGTCCCTGGCGCCCCCTCCTGTCCCAGCCCCCAAGTTCCCATATTTCTGGATTTTAAAGTGGCGGAGGGGGTGGCTGCAGCTTGATTCAGGAACACTTCCCAAGCGAGGCATGCTAGAGGCAACCGAGGAGTTCTGGGTTTTGTCCAAACTGCCACTCTGACCTTTAATAAGCCAGGGCACCTCTCAGGGGCTCATGTGACTCCTGCCAGACAGCAAGACTACTGTCCCCTGGGTTGACATTCCCTTCCCAGTGAGCCTGAGGGTTCTGTGAGTCAAACAGCAGGTACAGGGTCAGCCTTCCGGGAAGTAAGCGTGGCCACCCCAGGGGCCAGAGCCACCTCTGGTGCAGGACGAGTGCCTTCAGTCACCCCCAGGACTGTCTCGGGCACGTGCCTGGTGACTGGCACATCAGCCCTCAGCAGGGCCCTTCCTGTCCAGCCCTTCTGTTCCTGCCCGACCAGGGCGCCAGCGCGGTCCTCAGACCCTGCCTCCCGCTCCTTCCTGGCTGCCCGTCAGGCTGCCAAGATCCTCCCCTGCCCTGCCGGCCCCGCTGGTCTGGCACCCGGCTGCCTCTCCAACCTCGTGTCCTGTCACTTTCTTCTTGCTTGCTGGGACCATACAAGTCACTTGCTCTTCCCAGACGTGCCAAGTTAGTTGCCGTCCTTCTGCCGGGGACTCTGGACAGGTCTCCGCTGTGCCCTCACATCAACTCTGCTCAGAGCCACATCTTCCCTCATCCCCCTTTCGGAAGAGCCCACCCTGATCCCTCTCTGCCTGCTTTACTTTCTTCCAGGCACTCAGCGCTCCTGGGCATTGTCTTACATCTTTGTCTCCTCTGCAGGATGCTAAGCAACATGAGGAAGAGGCTCTTACTCTCGGGTCAGGACTGTGGCCCCAGGCCTGTCGTGCCTGCCCAGAGTGGGTGCCCCGTGTCCCTGTGGTAAGCAGGCCAGCCGGCTGGGGCTCTCGCCTCCTTCCCCCACCCTGCCCTCTGCCCAGAGCTGCTTTCCTCTTGGCTCTGGAAACGCTGTTTGCTGCTCACTGCAAGTGTTAAGCCCAAATATTCAAGAAGCATGTTTAAAGCAAAAGTTTAGCATACTTTTCGCAAGAAAAAGTCTTTATGTCAGTGAATTGGCAACTTGATCACGTCCTGACCGTCCCCCGTCAGTTGGAGGCTCTTAGGAAAGGGGCTCTGTTGCCTTCTCTAGGCCTGGTGCCGTCGGGGTTTGTAGTCTCGAGCTGTAGTCCTTGTTCATTTCGTTTTCTTGAGGTGGAGAGTTGGGAAAATGGACATAAATTTTTAAAAAATACACTTGATTCAACTTTGACAGACGCCTCTTCACGAGCGAGGCACTGGGGGTGTGGCATTGTGAGATATAACCAAGAGAGGGGGTGGTTACAACTCCAGAGCGAGGTGCCAGTCTGTGCCGCGTGCCCTTGCGTTGCCCTCCCTGCAGCTGCTCAGTGGGACAGTCTTTGCTAGGGCTCCTGAATGTGCAGTTCTCCACGTTTTTCACCAGGAGTTGTTATTGACAGGTGAATGAGCAATGTTAATTTGCAGATTCTGGCATCTTCAGAATCACACATGAGTATTGAGAAGTCATTGCTGAAACTGCTCAATCAATTTAAATTTAATTAAAAAGCATCGAATCAAAGAATAACACGGTAAAGTACAATAATAACCGCAAGCATCCAGGTCATTTTGTATCATAATCCTTTTTTTATTTTTTCAATGGAGACAGGTAGGATTAAGCAGGCTGACTTGCCACATTCTCTTTTACTCCAGGAAAACAAGGATTTCCTGCCCTCTAAGAGAAAACTCAATTTATTTGCTTTATTCATCTGAAGTGTTAGATGTGGGCTGGAGAATCCTTGGGATTTTGAATAATGTAGATGAAAGGGCACACACAGCCACCTAATACGACCTAATAATAATACCTAATATTTGGATAGGGTATTTCTGAATTAATTCAGAATACATGTGAATGGTCAGTTTTGTCTAACTGTCCAGCTGCACTTTGAAAAGAAGCCTATGGATGTTCTAAGCTAAATCATAGTTGTTTCATTCTTGGGAATGCCCTAAAATGACAAATGCCGCTGACCCTCGATGCAGGTTGGGAGCAGACATAATCTGGAAATTCATGGCCAGAAAAGGCCTGTCTCGGGGCTGCTGGGCTGTGGGGTCTCTCTAAGAGGGGCGCAGTTCTCAGATGAATGGGTCTCCACCCTGAGGGGCTTAGAGCAGACCCTTGGGCTGGTAGACACAGCTGGGAGTGGGGTTATACCTGGCAGAGGTCCAGCTGTGTGGGATTTGTAGGGGTGTAGCAGCTCTAGTCTTCTAAAGGGCTGGTGAGGAGGGGTCCTGCCTGTCAGTTTGCAGCGTGGGCCTAACTGGAGCAGGTGAAGTGGCCCGCAGGAGGCAGCCCCATCACAGGGAGGCCTGGGTTCATTCACCTGCTGCCTTGGGCTGATTCTGTGATCTTGAAGATGACCCAGCTACAATTCATCTGTGTGCACAAAAAGGCTTGTGAAAACCTCTCCTGACGGAACTATCTGGGTCTCGTCTTTCAGGCTCAGCTCCAAGGAGGGATGGTAGTGACTTTGGCTTCCTCCCCTCTGGAGTTAACCCAAAGCCAAGGAGGGTTTCCTACTTGTGTGTTTGCTTCAGCTGGTTGCCTCGAGGGCAGCCCAGCCTGTATCAGACTCTCTGGAGCAGCCAACCTTGTCCAGCTCCCCAATCCCCAGAATCAATTGGCCTTTCTCACAATGTGCCATCGTGGGATGTGCGCAGTCCTTTCCGGCTTTTGGCTTTATCTGCATATTGACTGTGTCCTCGAGTCCAGGCCAGGCCCCCTGTGCCCTCTTGGAGCTGATATGCTGAGGCAGTGGCACCTGTTGTAGGGCCTGGGTGGCTGCTCAGGGATCCAAGGGGCACTTTGTTTCTCTCTCTTCTGCTGGTCATGACTAAGGTTCACAACTCAGATGATCCCAAAGCGGCATGGGCTTTACCTAGGTGCCCTGCGGGTGGAAAGGAAGAGCTGTAATCTCAAAACGCCAGTATAGCAACTTTTTTTTCTTTTTATCCTAATTTCTTCCAGCTTCTACATGGGTACAGAGTCACCTGGGTGACCCCACACCTCTTTTTAGCCAGGCCGGAACATAACTTTTCAGGGTTAACTCTACAGAAATGTGTCAGCTATAGTGGAAGCTCACAAGATAAAACCAGCTCAGTTTTGTTTTTTTTTTTTAAGGGAAAATACTCTTCTTATTTCTTGAAGGGAGAATGCTAATATAACTTGATGTGTGCTTGGGCTGTGGGAAAGCGGTTCTCTGCATACCTTGAGTCCCTCCAACATGTCACTGTTGGGGAAAGTCATCATGTCCTCACAGTCCATCTTGTGACTTTTCTGTTTACAGAGCACAGCAAACAGGGTCAGCAACCCATGTTGAATATGTAATGAGGAAACGTTTAAAAGACAAGGTGTGTTCTCTAGTTACCTAGCAGTCTGTATCTGGAACCAAGCTTACTGGACTGAGGCGCTTTGGGCCTGGTCCTTGAGCTACCAGAGCCTGCCGCTGGGCTTCGGCAGCTTGGAACCTTCTGCTGGGAGTGCTGTGTTCATAGCTGCTCAACAGTGAGGAAATCGAATTGGTGGGCCAGGCATGGACCTGAAAGGGAGCGTGTGGCCCCACTGCTGTCCTCCAGGATGTCATCCTAAATTGCAGCACATCTGCTAATGAGGAGACAAGGTGTTGCCTTCCGTTTGGAGCAGCTGCATTAATTATATCCTCTCAGGCATCCCCTGTGCCTACCACTCCTGGCTAGCTTCCTTTGTTTTAAATTAATAGACCAAATTAGAGGGAATTGGGGAGGGCGTCCCTGGAGGCCAGGTGCCCTCTGCTGCGTGGACGTGGTGAGGACTTTAGCTCAGGACCGGGAGCTGCTGGGGAACTGCAGGCTGGCTCTGTGAGGTGGTGCTCGGAGGGCTTGGGGCCCCACAGGCCACTTGCATGAAGGAGGCCTGTTGAGCTGAGAGGGCTCAGCCCATTGTCATTTCCTTTGACTTCCCTGTGCCCTTGTGGGGGACAGGGAGAAGGCACTGAGCGGTCTTCCTCCTGCCTGTCAGTAATTGTCTCGGTGGAGACTGAGATATTGGTGACAAAACATGAAACCAGGAAACAAAGCCCTGTGCACAGTGTCTTTGTGCGTGTTTTGTCCCACACGGGGGTGGGGAGGCCTCCTGCTTGAGGGCAGAACCCGCCCCCACTCCCCTTTCCCCATGGCCCTGCATCTCTCTCCCTTCCCCACGGCCCTGCCTGTGGCCGCAGGCACCGCTGAGAAGCCTGCACTCCTCATCTGCAGAATGGGGCCGCTGACAACCACCTGGGTCTGCTGGGAAGCGGAAACCAGCAGCTCAGGGATTCCCTCCTGTGCCGCCTTTGCTGTCTGCGGGCTCCCTGCCGGCCGGTGCTGGGCACATTCCTGGCACACACTAAGGGCTTGGTAGATATCTGCTGAGCAAATGAATGTGACAGTGATCTGCGCAGTGATAGCCAAGGACAGCTCCCTTTGTCTCCCCAGTCCCTGCTCTCCCTCCCTCCTTTATCTTGCGTCCATCTCCTCCCCCCCCCCCACTTCTCTTCAGGCTGTAGCTGAGAGGTGGAGGTTTTAGGATCCCCTACTTGGTGGGTGGCTCTGTCGCCACAGGCCTGGGGGGACCCTGTGAGCCTGGCTTAAGAGGCACAGAAAGGCTCCTTTTCCAGCTCTCGCGTGGCTCTTGACCCCCGGATTAACAGGTTTCGTAGGAGCCTCCCTGGGAAGTTTTGCACAATGGAGTTCTTTGGCTTGAATAGCTGTAACCCTGAAGGTCAAGTTCTTTCCAGCTGGCTGCTTCAGGATGCTTAGCAGGCCAGTGGGGTAAGCAGCAGTGGCCCCCCGTTTGTTTCTGAATGAGAAATTATTCCCAAGAAGTCACCAAGTGTGAAAATGTGTGTTGTCTTGCTAATGGGACACTAATGAAATATTAAAGTGCCTCTTCCTGTTAGTCTCCAGGGGCTACTCTCTCCTCTCCATTTTAGTCTATCTTTACATGAAGAGCCCCAGGGAATTAACATTTCATAGTACTTTTCAAAATAACCTTGGTATTTTTGATGCCGTGGTGTAGAAGTTCATACTCTCTGCTTGGTGACTGGCTCAGGGAGAGGCAGGGGAGGATAATTTTGTTTGGCCCTCCCAACAGCCTGTCCTCAGGGCTGGTGACACCTCCCCAGTCCCTCATGCCCCACCCCTGCCTCCCTCAGCAGAAGGCTTTGCCCCAGCTCACAGGGGCTGCACTGTCATAGCCGCCCCAGACAGAGCTCAGGCTGGGAGCTCAGCACGTGCCTGTCACTGATCCACCCAGGTGGCAGGTGGGGAGGCATGTCTGTGCCCACTTTGCAGGGGAGGAAGCTTGGGCGTGGCGAGGTTATGTGGCAGTCTCTGGCTCCCAGCTGGTCATTCACAGGCAGGATTTGAACTCCGGTGCTCATGCACGGAACTGCTGTGCTGGGCTACCCTCCCAGCCCTCCGGCCCTGGCTACGACTTGGTCTCCCCAGGCCATCATCAACGCGCTATGCTTCAGTTTCCCCACCTCTGTAAGGGTGCCTCAGTGCTGTCCTTCCTCATCATATGGGTAAACGCTTGTGGGAACAAAAGGAGGTGGAGGAAAGGGTCGTATTTTAGGGGCTGGTTTCTCTCATTGGGCTTTAGATCCAGGCCCTTGTCTTTGCGCTGGCTGCCGCTGCTTGGCTCCCAGTCCCACTGGCTGGATGCTTGGGGAGGTTGAGTTAGCCACTCCACCTGCGTGCTGTCACCAGTGTGTGCTGTTCCACACAGCCAGCCTCTCCCATCAGGTTGTTCAGAGCTCTGCTGAGGAGTCTGCGGAAACTTTCTGGGTCTGCCTGCCTCTGGGCTTCCCTGGCCCTCAAGCCTTGTCGGGCAGTCTCCCCCCAGAGCTGTCCTGGTAATGGGGGCATTCTGCCCCGATGGTCAGTGCCCTGCTTGAGCCCTGGGAGCTTTTGTTCCCCCTAGGACCCTGCCTGGGGTACCTTGCCATGCTTCCCTCTTTGTGAAGCTTTCTTCTGCATGGACTCAGATCAATGACTTCTGGAAGCTTCCACCAAGAAACTTCTTCCTGCCCTAGATTCTGATCTCTTCTTTTCCTGAGTATCTTGCTTCATGGATGAGCATTTCTGTTTGACCCCCTCAAACTGCCATACCCAGCTCTGTGCTCAGTGCCAGAGATAGTGTGGAGCACAGTACAGAGGACAAAGGTTGTCGGGGGAGGGGATCACTGGGGGCATCACAAAAGGGGTAGCATAGGATTGGCTTTTTCAGGCAGAGTAGGATGTTTCAAAGGTAGTGGGGGCGGGGGGCCTTCCTGGTAGAAGGGACAGCAGAGTACAGGCATGGGAGCAGGCAAGGATGAATTTGGAGGCAAATGAGTAGCCCTTTTTTGCCCAGAGTGCAGGATTCCTGTCAGCATCCTGAGAAAGGGGCAAAGAGGCTGCATGAGGGCCAGGTTCTTTGCTTACATCATCTCATACTGCCTTTGGGACACTGGGCATAATCACAATGTCATAACCAGCTAATTATTTCTGAGATGATCCATTTGATACGTGTCTTCCCCACATGAATGTAGGTTGCAAAAGGTTAGGCCCCATTGCTGACTTGTTCACTGCTAGGATAGTAGCTGATATATTTAACAGATGCTACATAGGGTTTTCAAATAAATGAATATGTACAAGATGAAGCAAATTCACACACATACAGCTACAGACTGCCCTAGCTAGTGGCCACACTACAGCCATTTACTGTGGCCTGTGACCAGTGGGTAGGCTCTGTGGGGGGCTGTCTGCCCATTTGCAGAGCCTGTTCTCAGGCAGACCCATGGGGAGGGGTGGCACATGTGCATGGTTGGCTCAGGCCTGGCTTGCAAAAGTTGATTGCTTTCAGTTTAGCAGGTCTGAGGAAATGGGGAGCTCCAGTCAGCCAGGGAGATACTGGGAGCTGGCAGACTCCGGGGCATTGTGCCGCTGCTTTCTCTCCCCTCCCCAGAAACACGTTCTTGCTTCTATCTCACCAGCTTTTTATCTTAATTTATGGGCCTGCTGTAGCACCAATGAAGACATACTGTACTGCCTGAAAAAAACACGGCTGAATTCTAATTCTGTGGAATTCAAAGGGATGCCTTTGGCCGGGGCTGCTTCAGAAATAAGCAAAGCAGAAGATTCAGCCCTGCTCTGGCTTCGTAGGCTTGTCAGGAAGCTTTGCCCTGGCTGTCTCGTATTGGCCTCAGGCTTAATTAAGCCTTCTGATTTATTTTTCAATTCATTATTTTTTGAAAAAAGAAAAGCCGCTTTAATGGAAGCTTTTAAAATCCAGAAGCTTTGGATTCCTCTACTTTGTCAGGCAAAAGTGGATTCATTTAAGTAGTTTTTGTTAAAAAAGAAAAGCATATATTTATGAAGGTTTCAAAGATTAGATTTTTTCACTTTAGGAACCTAAAAGCCAAACTTGGAAAATAATTTTTGTAGCTGGGTATGTGCATTCACTCAGCCAAGAAATCTGGTAATTTTGTAAGTACTCTGAGTTTCTGCATTTTGTAATTTCCCTGTCCTGTCCTCTTGGGGACGTGGGCTTTAATTCTTTTCCTGCCCAGCCTCCTGGTTTGGGGGCATTAATCAGGCTGTAGTTTGAGAAGTTTCCTGGGGAGAAGAGAAGCCAGTGGGAAGGATTTCAGTAGTGCCGAGTGAACGCTGGTGTTTGAGACGGTGGAGACCAGTGCTGCTTGAAGGTGGAGGGAGGGTGGCTGAAGTAGTCTAAAAGGACAAGACCACTGGAGAAGCGTCCCATGCAGTGAGGACTCGTCACTTGGGCCTGCAGGGGATGGAGCCATGAGGCAGAGCCATGAGGTAGAGCCTGGGAGCAGGAGGAGAATCATGGAGGAAGCAGCAGCTGTGGCCACTTGGCGTGGTGAGGAAGATGGAGTCAGTAGTGCTCGTGGCCTCTAAGCAAGATAAGAACCGAGCCCTGCTGCTGCCCAAGCCCCCTCTGATGGGCTTGCAGACAGGATGGCCCTGGTGACTTCTCCCCAAACCTCCATCTTTAAACAAAGTCTGACCCCACCAGCAGTTGCTCTTAGACTCCAGCACTAAGGATGGATGCCCTAGTGTCTGTGCCTTTGGGTTTTTTGCCCTGGTTGCTCTCTGGTGGGTACATGGCACTTGGAATGGGCAGTGGAGCCCCCAGGTCCCCAGGGCTGCCCGCGAGGCCCATTCCTGCCCTCCTGTTCTCGGCCCAGGCACCTCGGAGACAGCCAGGCTGCCAGAGAAGGGGACGGGAAGGGAGCTGGGGCATGTGATGTCTCTGTGTTCTTCCTCTTTGCTTTCTCCTGCCACCGGCTGGGAATCCCTAGTACCACAGAGACCTCCGGGTCTCACCCTGCATGGACCGGATCCAGCTCCCCAACCTGTCAGCACAGAGCCCGGGGTGCTTCCCAGGCGACACAGAGTAGAAGGAGCATCCGTTTTCCAAGAAAGGATGTGGAGAGAGATGGCCAAATGGAGTCAGGAGTGCCAGGAATCCAGGCCCAGGAGCGGCCATGCTGGGTTCCTGTAAGGCCCGCCCCGCCCCGGAGTCCCAGCCGCTCTCCTGGCATTTGCGGCTGCTTGATTTACAGGCCTGCATGTTCGCTGCGCACTTCACACATCAGTTCTCTCTCCTTCTTTAAACTTTTAAGATTTTGCCTTGAGGAGGGGCCACTGATTTCCTGTAGGTTCCATGTGTTTTTATATCAGGAATTTTTTTCTTTCCTAGTTTCTCCATAAACATGTTCTGGACACCTGCTCTAGCTCCATGCGAGACCCATGGCGGCTCCCCAGGAGTCCTGGGGTGAGCTGGTCACAGTTCTGGGCTTCAAGGAGTTGGCCTGCTAGGAAGGGGTGGGGAAAGGTTAGTTCTCTACTTTGTTCACCCACTGAGCAAATAGGTAGTGGACATGCTGTTCTGTGCAGGTGCCACGGCAGGTGCCAGGCTGTACGTGTGATGAGCAAGACCCATGCGGATCCCAAGCTCACCTTGAGCGTCCCCTGTCGGGGAGGCAGAGACGTCTTGAGAGGTGTGAGGGGAGAATTACAGGCCATTCTGGGAGCCCAAAGCAAAGCCCCTGTGGTCTGTGTGTGGGGGGTCAGAGAAGACTTCTCTGAGCAAGTGGCGTCTAAGCTGAGACCTGGAGGAGGAGTGGGAGTTAGCCAGGAGAAAGGGGCTGGGGAGAGGAAGATTGTTCCAGGCAGGGGGAGTTGCGGCACCCAGAGACAGCATGACATGTTCAAGAAACAGGAGGACGTCCAGGGAGTGCAGTGTGGCCAGCGGGGGTGAGGCAGGAGCTCTGTGCCGGGGCCTGCTAAGCCATGGTGGGTCATACACAGTGCCCAGGAGGGCACTGGGGGCCAGCAGACATCTGTGACTTGGAGAAGAAGGCCGGTGGCAAGACTGGATGCAAGGAGAACGGTTGTTAATCTAGGTGACAGTTGGCCCAGACTGTGGCAGTGGAGCTGGAGAGAAGTGACAGATTCAAGAGACTGTTAAGTAAAGGAATCTGTGGGATGTGCTCATCAATCAGACACTGAGGGTGAGGGCAGGAGAGGAGTCAAGGGCAACTCCAAGGTCTCCATCTCGGCAATCTGGGGGGGGGGGACAGCATCCACTGCCACGAGGACAGTTGAGTTGGAGGCCGCCATGAGTAAGCCACATGTGGTCGCAGAGTAGGATTTATGGAACTCAGAACCAACGAGGGCCTGGGAAATGCAGATTCGGGCGTCATCAGCAGTTTAAGCCCTGGGAGTAGATAGAGGCACCACGGTGAGAGTGTAGGGTTGGAGCCCAAGGGGGCCCAGGAAAGACACAGCGCTGGAGGGAAGGGCAGAGGCAGAGCCACAGAGCAGTATCACAGGGGCACATCTGCGTGCCCTCGTGGGTACTTTGAACAAAGGACAGTATTCCAGCAGGTGGAGATCCCAGGTCATGGGGGAGGAGGTTCCAGGTAGCTGGACCACGGGGCCAAGGTGGAGAGGCAGGAGGCATCTGGTTTGCCTGGGACCTCAGCTGGGTGAGCCGAGGTAGGCCCAGCACCCAGAGGTCCTGAGGTCCCAAGCCCCTGGGCCTTGCTCACTTGTCTCTAACTTTCCTTGTGTGGCCCCAGTGGTGGTGGCCTCCCCGGCTCTGTGTGGGAAGAATTACGCAGTTACTCCTAAATGGGGTGCATGTCAGCAGCCCTGACACTAGAGAGGAAAAATGCATTTGAGGAGGAGAAACCTTTCACCCAGTCCTAGATCAGCTGCTTCTGGAGAGTACTGAAGAATAATATTTTTTTAATCTAAAAGAACTTTACATTTATGCTTGACTGAAGCACAGACCACATTTGTCCTGGGAGCCAATGAGAAGCCAGAGTTTGGGTAATCTATGCAAAGGCCCCTTGGCTGCCCTGCATCCATCATCCCAAGTGACAGAATTTACATCATTAATCATTGGCGGTAATAGAAAAGTCATTGGAATAGAATGTTGTCACAGGATAAATGTCTCCCAATTGCATATAAATGTCTTGGCTTTACTGTACTATTTGTGCTTGAGAAATACTGTGGCTTCAGAACGGTATTTATCTGGCAATGGGAAGCCGTCAGCACAGCCTGTCCCCCCAACAGCCGCTCCCGAGGACCCTGGACCCTCCCCAGTGGGCCTCAGGCCTGGGGCATCGCACACATCATCTCTGCCCGCAGCAGGAGCTGGACGAAGCGAGGGCGCCTGGCTCCTTGGTACTTTTTGGTGGACGAAGCCGCGGGAGTTAGGAAACACGCGGTTCAGTACTCCCCACCCGCTGCGTTACCCTGGCCTGTCGTCCCGTGGCCAGAGGGATTGGCACCCTCTCAATGGCTTCCTGCCATTAGATGCAGAGAAGAAAGGAGGGTCTGAACCTGGCCTAGCCATGTGGGCCGCTGTCATGGCCTCAGATTTGAGGGTGTAGCCACTCCAAAGCCACCGCAGGCCACAGAGATATGAGGCAGACACAGCGAGCCCGGAGCTAAACATTTGAAGGCCTCTTTACCATTTTAGAATTGAAGTCCACAGCGTTTTTTGGCTGGCGTCTTTCTGTTTTGTGACCTGAAAACACTCTGTTTTTGGAAAGTGCAGATCTGCTGACACCTTTTTCCGGAGGTTTGTGTGTTTCTCTCTGTGGTGAGCCGCCCTGCCTTGGACAGGGCCAGATGCTGGCTGGAGGAGGCACGTGGCTTAGGGAACAAGGCGTTTTTTGCTGGGGTTTGAAGGAATTCTTTTTGTTTGAGCCGTAACCGCCCCATCCACTCGGGGGTCTGGCAGCCCTGCTGGATCCAACAGGAGTGGGCGCCAGAGGCAGGGCAGGCATGACGAGGCCCCCGGGCAGGAGATGCAGCCTCCGCTGGAAGGGTCTGTGTGCCCATGACCAGGGGGCTGTTTTAAAGCAGAGCTGACAAGCCAGGGCAGGGTTTTGTAGAGTATATTTTAAGAGGTAGATACCCCTTTCTATACGGAATTTAATAAATGATGGCCTGTTGGATGTGGAAGTGATCTGAGACCATGTGTCCAGCTGTTCCCAGACTGGACATCCCAGGCCAGCCCAATTGCAGAAACGTTTGTGGGGCTGACACAGGCCAACTTCTTGAACTCCTGGCCTCGAGCGATCCCCCTGCCTTGGCCTCCCAGAGTGCTAGGATTACAGGCGTGAGCCACCGCGCCCGGCCTGACAGGCCAACTTCTTATTTGACCAAGTGAGGCCATGAGAGGCCAACTGCCAGCTCCTGTGTCACCGTTTCACAAAGGGCAGAATATTTTAACCAGCAATATAAGAGGGCCATAATTTCAAGGTAAAGACTATTTCTTCAATGGAATAAATTTAGCTTTATGAAGGATTTGGTCCATTGTACCTGTTTTACCCACCTTTTTTCCTTATTTCTCTCATTTTGTCAAAGACTCGCAAAAATCTGTTCCTGGGTCCTAAGCCTGTTGTTTCGGATGAGCAAAGGGAGGGGCCGAGGGAAGGGCCTGGCCAGGGCCCCGAGGCCAGTGAGGCTCGCGCTGTTCCAGCTACTTCTGGTGAGGAACAGCAGCTGTTTATGGTTCGCACCTGGCGTGGTCCCGGCGGCAGGCTGCATGGCCCCCCCCCCCCCCCACCCGTGGCTCTCGGTGCTGTTGCAGCCAGACGGTGGCCGGCCCGAGCCATCTTCAAGGCTCCTCACTCTCAGTGAGTCTGGGAAGATGCAAACATTTGGGGACTCCCCTGTGTGGTCTCCATCCTGGCAGCTTCTCAGAACAGCCAGACTTATCACGAGGGGCCCCAGCGCATGTCCCGAGAAAGCAAGGAGGAGACTGTGGTGGGTGCCTGGACGAATCGGCTTGAGAGTCACACGGTGTCACTTCCGCCAAGTTCTGTTAGTTACAAGTGGGCCATTAAGGCCAGCCTGTATTCAAGGGGAAGGGAATCCGACTCCACTTCTTGGTGGGAAGCATGCCAGAGGACTCGCAAACATCTTTTAAAACCACCATGTGGATCCAATAGGCTAAATCCAAAGCTCCCCTGGGACAGCCAAATTTTAATTTGAAGTGCTGGGATCTTGGAACAGCCCCCCCATGCCCCTGTCCTCCCCGGCACCCCGCCTTCCTTAAGTGTTCCAGGAAGGAGTGTGCTGGAGGATGAGGAGGCTGCTCTCGGTGATGGTGGCAAGCTCCGCCTCCTTGTCCCTGCTTGCACTTGTGTGAAGTAATAAATTTCATGAATAAGGTAGATTCCATCAAATAAGTATCAATTAAGCTCTTTTATGATCATAGCAGAGATGATGAATTAAAGTCAATTTAGAGAAATAACCAATAAAAGAACAGAGACTTCAGAAATACAGCATCGACTCAGCATTCCAAGCACTCTTTGTAAGAAGGCAGAAGGCAGGCTTCAGCCCTTGCTGAGCGCTTGCTGTGTGCAGGGCAGTGGCTGGTGCAGCGAGACCCAGTGGTGGCCGCGGTGGTGTGTGGATGCTTGAGGGGCCCAAGTCTGCACTCTCGAGGTACCCGGGATCCGGTCTGCTCGTCCCCACCCCACCCCGTCGGGACCCAAGGACGGGAATGGGCGAGCACTGGCCCTTTTAAAATCCCTCTTCCGGGCTGTGGGCTGGTGGGCTAGCTGCTTTCAGTCCTAGGGGACAGAGACACACTCGTGTTTCCTGGTTATAGGGGTTTATCGTAAGGATTCTTGGGAAGGTGAAGAATCCTAGAGCATCCCGCAACCACACGGCCCAGCCCCTGTCCCCCTGCTGCCAGCCCTCCCTGTGCCCCCACCGGAAGCCTGGCCTGTTCAGGGTCCACAGGTGTGAATGGGAGGTAGCGGGGCTGGGAGGGTCTTGCATGCAGGAAGAGGGCAGCTGCGTGTGTGGTCTCCTGTGGCGGTGAGCTGGTGGGTATTTGGGGTCGGCTGGGGAAGGGGAAGAGTGGGAGTCCATGCCAGTCTCCGGTGTCCTAGTCGGTGAAAACCAGGCCTTGGTGGTGGTGTGCCCTCCCCTTGGGTCTGGCCCAGCGGCCTGCTCCGCGGCGGCCCAGGCCTCCCCACCTGCCAGTTCACTCCTCTCAGCCTCTCAGCGCCAGCATAAAGCCTCCTTGAGCTTCCCTGGGTCTCTGCCCCAGGCTTGCTGACCCCATGTCCCCCTCTGGTGGCAGACAACCTGGAGAGTTTGGTCCTTTGCAGCCTCAGCTTGCCGTCCTTCAGTGCCTTCTTGTTGCCCTTGGAGTGACAAGCCATCTCCAGGAGGTCCTCCAGATCTGGCCCTGCCAGTCTCACCTGCCCCTTCTCTGCATTTCCTGAGGTTCCCTGGGAAAATCGAGTACAGGGGCCTTTGCATTTCTGCCCGGCCCTCAGCTCCTTCTGAGAGAGGGAGTCAGGACGGCTCTTCGAGGGAGGTGGGCTGCCGCCAGCCCTGGACAAAGCCCAGCGCCGGTCTCTGAGGCCGACAGGGAGCCGGTGAGCGGGACCTGTGCCGGGATGTGCCTCTGGGCCGTTCAGATCCTCCCGTTCACGGAGAGAGATGAAGCATCTGTCACGTGCCAGGCACACTTCTGGGTGCCAGGGACAGAGCAGCAAACAGACACCCTCACCTTCCCCATGGGACCGCCAAGAGGGTAGTTTTCTCTCTGAATCCTGTGGACCTGGTTTGGTGGATAATTGTTTTACATCACAGCTCTTACCAAGAGGAGGGGCAGAAACAGTTCCCCAGGGTATGGAAGTCACAGCTTCCCAGTGAAGGGGCTGCCTGGGTATGTTCATAAAAGAAAATGGAAGCTCACCTAGAATCAGTAACAGACTGTTACGGAACCAGGCTGCGCCGGGCCTGGCCACACGGTCACGATTTGGTTCATTTGATGAATATTTATCGTGTGGCTGCCACAGGCCAGGCACCATTCCAGGGCCTGGGTGAAAACAGTGTGCAGAAGGGAAAAATCCCTGATCTCCCGGAGCTCACTTTCTGGCTGGGGAGACAGACGGGAAAACAAAGGCCGGATGGAGAAAAACCAAGCTGCCGGGAGGGGCTCAGGCCTGGAAGGCGCGCTGAGCTGGCCTTGGGCAGTGCGGCAGGGGCCGAGTCGGTGGGCCCTGTCCACCCCCGGGCCGGGCGCGGGCCCTGCGGCTTTCATCCCCTCGGGCGCGGGGAGGTGACCAGGGGCTGCCCCTACCCCGGCCTGGCTTCTCCCTCTCTCACCTACTGAGTGTCGACTCCGATTTTCTGATCTGGGTCCCTGTGAGGAGGAAATATATATTTAGACTCTTCTGTACTTTCCGTGGTAACAGTCGCTTTATTCCTGGTGAAGAATGAGGAAAATGGGTCAGCTGTATTTACTAAGAAGCGTGTTCCAGCTTCTTTTCCGAGGCTATTTATAAACTTTAAAAAATGTGAGCTAAGTTTTTGCGTCTTACTGGCAGCCGGAGTGCCTATGAACACCCTTCCCATTACTACACCGGGGACCTGGCACCTCGGGATTGAAACGCGTCAAGTAGGGCAGATAGAAATCTTGCAAATAGTGATTTTGATGAACTCTGGCAGCCCAGGTTTGCCTTTTGGTCTGATTTCTCTGGGCGTCTTTTCCATGTGACATCTGTGTCGCTTTCTTGGGTGTGGCGGGCACTGTGCTGCGACTGCAAATGCCAGCCTGGCCGCGCTGGGCCCTTCACGGGGCGGTGCTGACAACGGTATCTGGACTGTGAGCCTTGAAGAGTGGCCACTGCTGAGGACTGGGCCCCGCTCTCGGCCAGCCTTGCCTGCTGGGCAGGGTGGTGGGGCCCACGGAAGGTGGGCTCCTGGAGCCTGGGGACTTGGGGAGGCTCATTCTGAGCCTGCCCCTTCCATTCCCTGCCCCCAGGTGGAGCAGGACCATGGGGCTCATGCCTCCTCTGTCCCTGAATCCCTTGCTGGGCCCCTGGCCTCTGGCCTCCCTCCTGTGTCTGACGCCTCGCCTATGTGTCCTGGGGTCACATGTGTACTCACACTACGCCCCCACCTGCAAAGAAAATGCCACTTCTCTCTCTAAGTGGCCTGGTCTTTCAGGAAGGAAAGGCTTGGGGTCCTAAATTTTAGGTCCACTCCGGTGAGTTTAATTAAATGCTTGCAGTAGCCCCTCAGGGCCACTCCGTTTTGAGTTGATGTTCAATCTTTCCGAGGGTCCCCAGCCCTGCTCCCCTCTGCACCTTGGTACGGGGAGGAGTGTGTCCTTGTGACCTGGTGGTAGCTGGGGGAGAGGGCCTCTGCACTCCGGCCACTCCTGGGGACCCCTTGGGTCCCTGCTACAGAGAGGCTGGAGTACTGAGCCCTGGGAGCTACCAGCCCCATCCAGAATTTTTGGGGGGAGTCCCAGCACCCAAAGGTGGAGCCCAGTCCTACTGCTCATCTTCTTGGCTTTCCAAGTCTCCATCCTGGTCATCGGAGGCCTCGGCCTTTCAGCCTCCCCTCGCCAAGTCACGAGTCTGCAGGCCACAGGGTGTTGAGCTGCCCCGGGGCAGTGGGGGCAGAGCACACACATGGACCACTCCACCCTCCCCTCTAAAATACCAGCACCACAGCCACCACGGTCACTCAGTGAGCACTTGCTCTGTCCCGGCGTGTTCCGTGCTGTCACGTATGAGCTGATTGAATCCACTAGGCAAAGAGGGTCATGAGGAGCATGAAAAAAGTCACTCAGGACATTATGTCTGTCTACCTGCTGCATGTGGGGAGGGGCCTTGGGCCAACTTTCCCCCAGAGCAGAAGTCCCAAATCTTTCTTGGTTCTTGGCAATCCAAATGCCTCAGTGATTTTTTTTTCACAATGTCCCTAGGCCAAAATAAATATCTGTTTATTAAGTAGATACAAACACCTTAATAAATATTTGTGTCATAACAACTTAATAGCTGTTTGAAAATATAATACACATAGTTTTTTAAATGTCATTCTTAAATAACCAAATTACTCACTGATGGGATATATGTGCTGGTCGGGCACTGACAGCTTTTTAAGCCCTGGAATCAGATTAGACACCACCACCCTCATTTCCTGGTCCATATTGATTTTTGCAAAGTTCTTGCTTTTTATCTCAGCAACCATTGAAAACTCAGCTTTACGATCGCATGACATCCTCAAAAGGGGTGTAGGATGATCTAATGGTGAAACTGTAAACTGCCCCAAGCTGGTATTTCCAGCAGTGTCCGACATGAAGTTCTGCTTGTTTCCCTCAAAAGCTTAAATACCCTGCAGGTTTCCTGTGAGCTGAGGCTTCCCAGGGGGCCTTGGTGCAGTTGGGGAACCATGTTCCTGAAGACCTGTGGCTCCCCCTCGCCCTGTGACCCAGGAAGCAGATCACTAGCCCTCGGGCTCTCAGACTCCTACACACCCACCTGGGGGACGCAGGAGAGAGGAGATGACAAGGATCCAGCTGTCCTGCCTTCTTCCTCCCTCCCAGCCCTCCCTCGATCTCTCAGGATGGGAGGGCGGGCTGCACATTCTTCCCTCCTCTGCGTCCTTTTCTCATCCTGCCTGGAACATCAGCTTGGTGACCTAGCCACTGGGGGCGGAAGCGACATCTTCATGTGTAGAAGAACTTGGTGATCTGAATCCTCCAGGATATGGATTCAGAAAACCCTCCCTTCCAACAAAGCGCTTTCAAGTCTGTGGCCATGCTGCTGATGCTAGTAGAAATCACTCTTGCCATTCGGAGTGGAGAACTCCCTTTGTCCTTTCGGTGGGTACGTGCCCTCTGCCTGAAGTACTGCAATCATTGCTTCAAAGGGCAGCGAGCTCCCAAACTACTAGATTTGCAGGACAGGGAGTCCGACAAGATCAGAGAGAGAGCCAGGTGTTCTTTTTGTTCAGCAGGTGCCTGTGCCTTGGGTACGGGCTGATTGTGAACGCAGGTGGGCAGAGCTGTCTCGTATGAAGCAGGTGCCTCTGCTGTTGCAGTCCCGCACACCTCCCCTCTCTCCCTTCTCTCCCAGCTGTCTTTGCCACCTTAACTCTCTCCCAGGGAGGACGCCCCTGGCTGCCTTATTCCCAGACAGGCCCCCACCTGCCCTTCCAGACGCCTGCTGCTTCACTCTCCCTCCCTTTCTGACCTGTGAGTTCCAAGATCTCATCCAGCTCATTTGCACCTCAGGACCTTTGCACTTGCCATTCCCCTTCCCTGGAGCCCTCTGTCTTCAGCCTCTCCCGTGGCTGGCCCCAGCTCACTTTAAATGTTACTACTTAAGCAGGCCAGCCCAGAGACCCTGTCTAAAGGAGGCCCCCAGCTCTTCTTTTTCCTCTTGGCCCTTTAAATACAAGCCTTGTTGTGCAGGCAGAGATCACATTGTCTCTGCATCCACGTTGTTTGCTGTCTCAACATTTAGCCCCGTGCCTGGCCCATCCTAGGTAGCCGATAAGTATGTCTCCAGGAGTGGGGCTTTCACAGAGCGGTGCGCTCTCTTTTTTAAATTGAAAAGACTTGTAAGGCCAGCAACTTTTAATTCTGCCAAGTAAGACTTAGAAAAATTCCAGCTACCATATATTATCAATGTTTCATAAAAGAAAAGTTGGAAGGACATAATCTCAGAATAAAGTACAGTTCTTTCAACGGAATACACTTAGCACTGTTGAAAATGTTGCCAGGCACAGTGACTCCTGCCTATAGATCCAGCTACTTGGGAGCCTGAGGCAGGAGGATTGCCTGAGGCCAGGAGTTTGACCAGCCTGGGCAACATAGTGAGACCTCGTCTCTACAAAAATAAAAGAAAAAAATTAGCCGGGCATGGTGGTGCACACCTGTAGTCCCAGCTACTAGGGAGGCTGAGGCAGGAGGACTGAAGACCTTCTGTGTGTGCATACTTGGGCGACACCACATTTGCCCTCGGCAGAACTAACAGCTTCAATACCTTCTTGATACTGTTCTTGTGACATCTGTCTGCTTCACTAAGTTGTTAGCTCCTGGTGAGGAAAACCATGTTTTAGGCTAAGTTGCCTTTGCTTGTGATATTCCTTCTGCTTCAAGTGCCCGTGTTGATCTTAGGAACTTCCAAGTTTTGCCCAGATGGCCCCCCTTGCTCTTGGTCATCACTGCCGACTCACCTGTCCCCACTAGGATCCAGGTCCTCTTCCATTCTATGCCGTGGGGCCTGGTACGCTGTGACACGCTGGAACATGAGCAGGGTTGACTGGTAGTGACTGTGAGTGTGTTGCAGGAACCCACAGCCCGCAACTCGGGCACTCGACACGGAGCCTTCTCCACCTGTTATAACTGATTTTAATTTCCATTTTAATCCTCCATTCCACCAGGTTTCAGAAACACAATCTCATTTAATTCTGGGTTTTCTCAGCCAACTAAAAGTTCCCCCGGCAGGGGACCATTTGGCTGTCCCCAGCCCCCAGCAGCCATCTCTAGTCCCTAGGGCTCAAGGCAAATGCCCATCAGCTCCACTAAAGGAGCAAGGCTCAGCCGCTGCTCCAGAGCATCATTCTCTCTGGAGGTCTCAGCTCACCCATCTCCAGGTGCGGCGCAGGTGGTGTCTGGGTCCTTGCTCTCCCCAGCCTGGCTCTGGGCAGCAAGCGCCCGCCCTCGCTGGCCTTGGCTTCCCTTGCCTCTCTTCTGCACACACCTGGGCCTTGGCTTTTGAAATTCTAAGGCCTTGGCTTTGATTCTTTTGTTCTCTGGTTCCCTAACAGCACTTCCCTGGGGCGTAGGTGCCCTTGGTCTAGTTAGAATGAAAGGCTATAAGGAATGGGGCAGGAGAAACCCCTATTCACACCTCGGCCTGTTAACCTGTGCAGGTGTGTGGTCCCAATCTGCGCTGTTGTGGGGAGATGCTAGGAGGTCTGCTTAGCTGGGGAAGAGAGGGCGTGGGCTGCACCCCCAGGGAACTGCCCTTAGAATGTGCCGGGGTGCGGGTAAGTAAATACTGAAGCTTGTTTGTTCATTTGGACATTTTTATTTACTCACAGTTTTAATTTTCAGAGGCAAGACATGTTCAGTGAGGAAGAATAAGAACGTACAGGAGGGCAAATAGAGTCAGAGGCACTTATCTGAGCACCTGAAGACGACCCTTTGTGTCTGGATGTGTGTCTCTGCAGGTAGTTTAGTGATGAAAGTGGTGATAATTATGGTACTAACTGTGGCACACACTCATGAGTGCTTCTGAAGTGTCAGGCATTTTTCTGAGAATCACACAGATGTTAATTTTTTAAATCATAACAACCCTATGAGGTGGATATGATGATTATCCTAACTTTACAGATGAGGAAGTTGAGGCACAAGCTGTTCGTGTCATTTGCCCGAGCTCAGCCAGCTGGGCCGCCTGGCCCTGTCCACACACCCACAGCCTGCAGGCGTGCGCGTTTATGGCCAAGGTGTGGAACAATTGGCACAGTCACCAGTCAGGGTTCTTGCTCTAGTTTCTTTCAGGAGAGAAAGCGTATCTTTGTACCCTCAGGACTTGGTACTGCATTTTCTGAATGAATGAATGAATGAGTGCCTGAATGGAAAGCGATGTTTTTGAATTCCAAAGCCGGCTTTTCCACCACCGGTTCCTGGGCTCGTGTAGTACCTGTGCACCCTGGAGCCTCCTCGCACAACCTCAGGGGGCCACCATTCACATCGTAGTCTTTTTCTAAAAACAGCTTTGTTGAGGCATAATTGACATGTAATAAACTGCATGTATTTAAAATGTACAACGTGGTGAGTTTTGGCATCACCATCACCAGGTCAAGATAACGGACATATCCGTCACCCCCAGAAGTGTCCTTGAGCCCCTTGGTGACCCCTTCCTCCAAGCCCTCCCCGCCACCCTCCCCAGGAAACCACTACTCTGCTTTCTGTCAGTATAGGTTAGTTTGCATTTTCTAGAGTTTTCTATAAATGGAGTCATACAGTATGGACTCTTTTTTTGGTCTGGCCTCTTTCAGGATAGCTATTTTGAGACTTATCCATGTTGTGTGTATCTGTAACTCATTTCTTTTTATTGCTGAGTGGTGTTCTGCTGCAAGACATGGGACAGTTTGTCTGTTTACCTGCTGCTGATGGACATCTGAGTTGTTTCCAGTTTTTGACTTTCACAAATAAAGCCGCCATGAACATTTGTGTGCAAGTCTTTGTATGGACGTGTGCTTTCTTTTCACGGGGTAAACACCTAGGAGTGGGATGGCTGCACCAGATGGAAACTGACACGCTGCTCACTGGGGGACCAGACTCCCAGTTCTCCACAACCTCGCCAGCCCTTTGTACGGCCCATCATTTTAATTTTAGCCATTCCAAATGGTGTGTGGTATTGACAGTATTTTGTATGGGTTTAATTGGTATTTTCCTGATAACTAATGATGCTGAGCATATTCGCGTGCACTTATTTACTACCCATGTATCTTCTTCAGTGAAGCGTCTGTTCGTATCCTTTGTTCATTTTTAAAAATTGGGTTATTTATGTTCTTATTGAGTATTGAGAGTTCTTTATATATATATTCTAGATAAGTCCTTTATCAGACATATGCTTTGCAAAGATTTTCATCCAGTCTGTGACTTGTCCTTTCATCCTCTTAACAGTATCTGTTGAAGAACAAAAGTGAATTTTGATGATGTCCACTTTATCAGTTTGTTTTTATGAATCATGCTCTTGATGTTGTATCTGAGCAATCTTTTTTCCCCCTTTTTAGAGACAGGGTATTTCTCTGTTGCCCTGGCTGGAGCGCAGTGGCTATTCTCAGGTACGATCAGAGCTCACTGAAGCCTCCAACTCCTGCCTCAGCCTCCCGAGTGGCTGGGACTACAGGTGCTTGCCACCACGCCCTCTGTCTAAGCAATCTTAGACTCAAAGTCCCAAATATTTTCTCCTCTGCTTTCTTCTCAAAGTTTTATAGATTTTAAACTTAGGTCTATAATCCATTTTGAGTTAATTTTTGCATATGGTGTGAAGTATGGATTGAAGTTCATCTTTCTTTTTTTTGCATGTAGACATCCAGTTATTCCAGCACCATTTGTTGAAAACACTCCTCTTTCTCCACTGAATTGCATTTTGCCCCTTTGTAAAAAGTCATCTGTCCATATATATGAGGATCTATTTCTGGACTCGCTGTTCTGTTTCATTGGTCTGGTTGTCTGTCTTTAAGCCAAACCATACTGTCTTGACTATTGTAGCCTTATGGCAAATCTCGAAACCCCTCTGAATGCAGGCAGTGCTGGCTCTGCACCTTTGTTCTCTCTCACGTTGTTTTGGCTACTCTGGGCCCTTTGCACGTCCGTTTGGATTTTGGCATTGGCACGTCAGTTTCTCCAACAAAGCCTGCTGGGATTTTGATCGGGATTGACCTCACATCGTGTTCTCTGTGGATGGTCTCTCCTGGAGCAGTGCCCCCTGGTGTTCCCCCACCCTGGGTGGGTGTGGGACCAGATGAGTGACTGAGTAGACGGTGCCCGTGGCCGGTGGAGAGCGAGGTCACCAATATTTAATGAGGCATTTTCAGAGACACTTGCGTGGACCTTAGGGTTTCAGGACGTGATTTGTCTGGCTGGGCCCAGGACCCATCTGAGGATGGGGACCAGAAAAACTTAGACATGCTTGTGGACGTTACCATTGCCCTGGTCCTCGGCCGAGGCCAAAGGAACAGTTCTGCTTTGGAAGAAGTGTGCGTGGAGCCCTCCTGCTTTAGTCTGCGCCATGTCACCTGCTTTTAGTGTTAGTGTTTGAGGTTCTACAGACGTTGGCGAGTGGGCCCCCTGGGAGGCTGGGTGAGGGCAGTGTGGGAGGGATTTCCTTCCCAGAACATTCCTTTGAAGAGGAAAGAGAAGAAACTTGGTTATCCTGGCCCCGCTCGGTCTAGCCGCATGTGTCTGTGTGCTGCTGGCTGTGATGTGTGCTGGGGACTCCCTCACCTCCTTCCAGGGGTGGCTTGGGGCGGCAGGAGCTGCCTGAAGCGCCCGGGCAGGGCCTCACCTCCCTTCACCAACCCCACCGCCCCACGTCCCCTCCTCTGCTCCCCTTGAGTTTTACCCAGACCTGCTCTTCAGCGAAGGTGTTTTGCAGAGGACGTGTCGTTGGAGAGGAAGGGAAGGCTCCGAGGAAGCTGCGACCTGCCATTTCAGTAGCTTTTCTGAGGACTCGCTGGAGGCTGCCCCTGGGGAGAAGGAGCTGTTAAACTGTCAAAATAAAAAGTCAACCAAACTCCTTAGGCCAATCGAAAGCACTTAACTCGGGCTACAGGCAGCAAAGGCCACAGATTCCCCTGCAGTGTGTTATAAGGGGAAAAAATGGCTATTGGGGAATTTAAAGAATGCAGGAAAAGTTTGAAAATATCGGAAAATACCTAGTCAATAATACATTAAATTTGGGATTCATAAAAAGAAATAGTGGTGAAAATCTTCCCAAGTTAAGTTTTTATTCTATAATTTGATGACAAATCTCTCGGAGCACTGGTTACCCCGTAGGTGTGGTATTCTGAAATACAACCCAAGGCATATATATTGTCAAATAATAAAGTATTATGAAACCAATCAGCTGTGAGCTCCCCACTTGGCAGTTTGGAAGTAAAACCCTTTCTCCTTTACAAGGCCAAGTGACTCTTAATTCCTCCCAGGAGATTTCACGTTAAAATGTGTTCACTGCCAGCTGACAAAAGAGGCGAGTCCAGATTTATTACCCTGGCACCTGCAGCAAAAAAATGACGGATGATGAAAATATATTTAATTATCATTCAGTGCCACATCTCTGTCTGCTCCAGTCGCAGGGCTGCAGCTGTTGGCACACACTTTATTTTAAAGTCAATGTGCTTATCTGGAGAGAAGGCTGCTCTCTGAGTAAATTGACTTGTGGGAGGAAGGAAATGGCGATCTCCTCCAGCCCCAGCTGAACAAATGCAGATTTGTATTCCGTGCGCCTGCTTTAATTGTCTAATCCACCCCGCATCACATCAGCGCTGGGATTTGGCTTTTGTAAAGAAAACATTTGCAAAAAGTAAACTTTTCTGTGGCCTTTCTGAGCCAAAATGAATGATTTTCCTTCCTGGATTGAAAAGTGCCTGCTGACGGTGGCTGCTCACGTTTCTGCTGTAGGCACGGAAATCACTGGCAGTTGCATCTCAGAATGGAGGGATCCCCAGAGAGCCCCTGGCTGGACTGGCTGCTTCACCACAGGGGGACCCCACAGAGTCCAGAGGGGTGGGCTCAGGGGCTCAGAAGGGAGCAGATCTGGAACTGGAGCCTCGGACTCCGGGTTCCCAGGAAGCCACTGTGTTCTTGTAACTTATGGCCGTCAGCGGTCTGACTGTTTGGGGTGATGATGAGCCTGAGCCTAGAGGATGACCCCACAGAGTTGCCATCCTGTTTGTCTTCTGTGAAAACCTTCTGGAAAATGAAACCCTGGGACGGAGCAGCGGCACTCTGACTTTGGTGGAGGGCATCAGATTTCTCGGAGTGAAGTCTGCGGGGACTCTGGCTTGGCTCGTGGGAGTCTGTGCCATTAGTTCATGCCTATGATGTGTCGTTTTCAACAAAAATAGCCCCAGATAATAGGCAGTATCTAATGTGGCAATTTTCCTGCCGTATCTCTTCTTATCAGGAGAAGCCACTCGATGTTTTGTATATGGTGAGGTTTAGTACAAAGTGATGGAATTTCCACTGAGAGTAAAATACAGTAACGGGCTGAGCAGTTAGGACTTAGGGACAGGAGATGATGCTGAGTGTTTCTGACAGTGGCCAGAGGCGCATGCTTGTGGATGGGGGCGGGAGGGGGTGAGGTTTCTGTGACTGTGAGCTAACTCAGGGAGGGGCTCATTTCCCTGACCTTCTCTTTGATGAATAAGGGTTCAGGATCGCATCTGCTGAGCCTGCAGGACCTGAGACTTGGGGGAGGAAAGAGAGCTCTGGCTTGTGCATTTGGGCTGTGACCAGAGCTCTTTAAGCTACCAAGCTTTTTGATGTATTGATCAGAATTTGCTTATAAACCAGAGAGAGGATTTCATTGTCATGATTATCACTATTACCATCATCACCACCATCATCATCACCATCATCACCACCATCATCATCATCATCATCATCACCGCCACCATCACCACCACTATGGTCATCACCACCACCATCACTACCACCTCACTTAATAATTTATATATTACTTATTACGTACCAGACCCTTGGATAAATCACTTAAATTGGTCATCTCCTTTAATCTCGTGGGGCAGATATTATTCTGTCTATTTTATAGATGAGAAAATAGAGGCTTAAGTAAGTGAGAGAACTAGGACTTGAGGCCAGGCCTTGGAGCCCACTCTTTTAATCAGACCTTTTCACTTAGGGACTTTGAATATATATAGTATTTAAATATTTTTGTAGGATAAAGGAAGGAAGGGAAAGTCAACTCTGTGCTTTTGTCAAGAAAAATGTTTGAGCCTGTCAACAATTTTGAGTTTGAAGACCGGCCCTTGGGGATTTCCTTTCCTGTGTGTCTGGCAGAGAGGAGGAGAGGCACCCCATCCGCCCGGGAACTGGGCTGCAGAGAGAAAGGCTGGCAGGTGCGGGGGGAGGGCTGCCAGGGAGGAGGGAGCAGGCTCAGGATGTGCTGGTCCTGGCACTTGGGAGCTCATGGTGGGGGTGCCAGGCTTTGCCCCATCCTGGCAGCCCTGGGACCTTTGCAGCAGGGCAGGGACCAGGTGTCTGGGAGGGAATGGGGCTTGGCCGGCTGGCCTTGGGGGTAACTCAACCATGCAGTCCTCCCAGGTCTCCTATGCTGTGCCATCAGCAGCATGGCCCTGTCCCTATTGTGTGTTTGTCCTGATGGTGTTGCCTTGTTTTTACGTGGTATGTTGGAGCTGGTGGGACTGGCCCAAGAGGCCTGCGCTCTGACCCCTCTGTCTTGGCTGCACAGCCTCCAGGAAGCCTGGCCTTTGTATTTCTGTCCTTTCATGAGCTCCCCTGGCCCCAAGGGGCCCATATGGGCTCTGGGTTTGGTGCTTGACTGCAGTGTAGGCTGACCAGTATTGTGTCTTCATGCCTCCGGGCTGAGCTGCCTGGACACATGACAGGGCTGTGATCACCATAGGATGGGAACATGTCACTTTCTCCCCTGCTGTCCTGCAGCTCTATACTCACAGCACATCTTGGGGTTTATGCCAGTTCTCAGGATGTTTGGGCCTGACAGGTCTGAGTCTCTCAAAGAGCAGCTTTCAGCAGATGCTTGTTACATGTCTGCCCTACGCCAGGCATAGCCCTCGCACTGGGACCCGGCACGGACGTGGCCTGGGAAAACTCAGGAGTTGCCATGACCTGTGGGACTGTGCCTCCCACGCATGCATTGTTGTGAGACCCTGGGGCCGTCGGATTTGAGGTTGTCGCCAGGGGAACAGGCATCCCCCAAGTGGATTGCATCAGAGGTCAAGGAGATGGATGCGGCATCACTAGCTCATCAGGGTGACTGTGGGCAAAGAAATTAATACTGATTTTATTTCCAAGTGAGGTTGATGACTCTCCTTTTTACATTAATTTTTATTAAGCATTTTATGTATTATTCCAAAACCACATACTATGCAGAGACAGTTTAGAACACATTATGGGGTGTGCGTTTTGTAATTATCATATGGCCTCAGTCCAGAATGTAGAAAAGAAAATAAACACAATTGTTTTCCAGTAGAAGGGAGTCGCCATGGTGATGTGTGCACAGGCTCTGGGGCCACCAGCTCCGCCCACGGGCTTTCGGCTCAGGACCCAGAGCCACCTGATGCACCAGAAAGTGGCTTTAGCCCGTCCTCCTGGGGCAGCCGCCTGGCCCCTCTGTCTCTGGGGGCAGGGCTCCTGCTCAGCCTGGGTCCCCGTGTGACAGTTCCTCCCTGCCACCCTCTGCTGCCCAGGACCTGCTTATTCTCCAGGGTTGGACACAACACACAGGTCCTTCTTTCTACTCATGTCTCACCGCAGAGAAGCCTTCCCTGCCTGCCCTGACCCAGGTGATCCTGGTCACCCTTCATCACAGCACAGGGCTGTGTTTCCATCACGGCGCCCATCCCCTCTGAAGTTTCGGCTTAGCGCCTGTCTCCCTGCTTTAGTGCAAGCTCTGCGAGAGCAGGGACCTCATCTGTCTGTTCGTGCCAGGCCCCCAAGCAAGTAGGAGAGCGCCCAGCACGGAGCACACACGAGCAGATACTTCCCGGGTGAATGAATGAATGACTGAGTGTCTCCTCCACTGGCCTGTGAGCTCCTCAAGGGCAGGGACAGCTCACTTTGGCCATGTGGCCAGCACCAAGCACGTTGGTGCAGAGCAGAAGTGTGTTGAGTCCTCCCCTTGCGTCTGTGTGGGGCCTGTAACAGCTCAGCCAGAGGCTGGGGTGGAGTTTAGGGAGGCCAGGATCCGCTAGAGAAACAGAACCAATAGGAGATATATGTATGTGTATGACATCTGCGATTTGCAAGGAATGGGCTCATGTGATTATGGAGGCCGAGAAGTCCCATGATCTGCCGTCTGCAAGCTGGAGACCCGGGCGTGGTTCCAGTCTGAGTTCGAAGGAGCACGGACGGTGTAAGTCTCGGTGTGAGGGAAGAAGGCCGAGGTCCCAGCTCCGCGGTCAGGCAGAGGGAGAACTCTGCCTCCTTCCACCTTGCTGCCCTGCTCACACCCTCGGTGGACTGGATGATGCTCGTGCGTTGGGAGGCAGCCCGCCTGACTCAGGGCATCCATTCAAAGGCTGATCTCGTTTGGAAGCACTCCCACAGACACCCTCAGAAATAATGTCGAGCCAAATATCCGGGTACCCTGGTATCCCGTCACGTTGACACATAACATGAACTATCACAGAGTCCCTGCCGGGGATCATTCAGCATAAAAGACATGTGCCTTCCGGGGAGCCCCGAGTCCAACATGAGCAACGATGCAGGGACTCCAGACGCGGGGGAAGCCGGGGGCCTTGGGGTGCTGGGGGTTACCGTAGCCCTTGGAGTTTAGGGAGGTCTGAGCAGGCTGCATGGCAGGTGTCCAGTCTGCAAATACTATCACTGCCACTGTCTCCTTCATCACCATCGTCTACTTCTTCACCTGCCACCGCCAGGCTCGGCACTGGCTCCCGTCCTTGTGGACTCTGTGGAGCAGCCTGGCAGGTAGGCCTGACCCTGACAGGTAGGCGTGACGCTGAGGGGTAGATGTGACCCTGAAGGGCAGGCCTGACCAGTCTCCTCTTACTGCCGAGGGCCCCATGCAGCCAGGAAGTGCAGCACGGGGACGGGGCTGAGGCTTGCCCGACCCCGAGCCCTGGTGTCCCTCCATCCTACGCTGCTGCCTTTCTGGGTACATTAGAGCCCCCCCAAAGCTCTCACAGCTGTATGTGGGGCTCCTGCAGTGACTCCTCAGTCAACTTCAGTTGTGCACAGGGCACCAGGTCCAGCCACACTTGAAGTCATAAGATGCCATTGGGAGACCATAGTGTCTGCAAGAGAAAGACTGCCACCAGCCCCCAGCTGTCTTGGATCCCACGCCTTCCCCCGCTCTGCAGCAGCTCTTCCCGCACCCAAGTCCTCAGAGGTCAGAAACTCGGGTGTCCATGCAGCAGTGAGGAGACTGTGACTAGAGTGCAGGGACTTGATACCTGCATGTGGCTCCAACCCTGAGGCTCAGATTTGGGTGCAAGTAGCCCGTTTGGGAGGTGATCCTGGAAAGCGAGTCAGGAGGGGTCAGCAAGCCCTGTGGTTATGAGCAGGGTTAGCACTGTGGGCCCCAGCAACAGTGCGGCACACCACAGAATGTCCCCCTGGGGGTGAGGAAGCTCCTGTCCCTCAAGGGCTGAGGGGCGCTCCCAGGGCATTAGCAGCCAGCACTTCTGGACAGCCCTGCGGGCCGACTGAGCCCCTGCTGGGGAATGGGCTTGGGCAGAGAGGCAGGAAGTGGTCAGGTGCCCCGGAGGGGTCTGTGGGGGACCTCAGTACAGGTGTGCCCCCTCTGGTTCTGCTCCTGTGCCCGGCCAGCCAGTGCCTGGGATGGGCTAGAAGCCGGTAGATCCTCTCCAGCCACAGCCTGGGCTCTCTTCCAGGACTCCAGAAGGAGAGGTTGTGATAAATGCAGCCACTGAAAGCATGAAAACCAGGGGACACATGCCAGGGACAGAGGACAGACACAGGCCTTGCTCGAGTGGCAGGGCCGGGGGCGGGCTGGGGCCGTGCTGTGTCCTGGGACAGCCTCACCCACAGCGTCGGCCTCCGGGGCTGCCTCTCTCGGTGGCTTCCTGGGCTTCATGCGAGCCTGCTCTGTCTGGGCGCTGATTCTCTTTTTTCACCTTTTTTTTTTTTTTTAAAGAAATCTCATTTTACAAATGGTTTTCTGCACATTCCAGGTGCTGTTCACAGCGCTTACACCCTGTTTCATAATTGGCCCGTACAATACACCCTGTTCAGAATTTTTAATCAGCTACAGCAAGTTGCCCCAGCAATTTAAATAAAAATATATAAATGAATTTAGTATTTTAATATTACAATGACATTAGCCTTATATATATACTTAGCAATTTTGTACAATATTGCAATTTTATAAAATATTCTTCATCACTGGGCTGGCGGGTGAACCCCAGAGTTAAAACCGTGGGCTGTTTGCGTGGCTGGCAGAGCCGGGGCTGGGCTGGCTGGGGAGCCGCACTGCGCCCAGGCCCGTCCCTAGGGGCCTGGGAGTCTGGGCGGCCCTGCACCCCCGGTGAAGCCAGCGTGGCCAGCCGTGGTGGGCAGACTCTGCGTGTGGGTGGCAGGGACTTCAGCCTGTGGCTGACTCAGAGCGGCCCCTGGGCAGCCTGCTCTGCCCGGGTAGGGCACGAGAAGGTGCTTTGCGGGGGACCCCCAGAACGAGTGTGCTAATGGGGGGACCCCCTCTTTCAGCATCCAGCGATTTCTATGGAGGGCATTCGACGTGCCGGGCAAGGTGCTGCAGGTGTTATCGCTGCTCGGGGTCACCAGTGACCTGCCTGTGGCTGGTGCAGTGGCTGGTTCTCATTCCTCATCTCATGGGACACGTCAGCAGCGTTTAACATGCACCTCCCTCCCTCCTCCCAGGACAGTCTTCACCTGGTGTCGGGACGCCACGGGTCCCAGTTTTCCTCCCTCCCTCAGTCTCCTCAGGGCCCAGCCGTGGTCCCTTCTCTCCCTCTGTCTCCGTGGGGCCACCACAGTCTGCAGCAATGTCGGTCCCCGTGGCAGAGGGGAGGGCGCCAGGGGCGTCGCGCTGGTGGCTCTGGACTTCGGCGGGTGGATGTGCAACCTGTCCCGTGCCAGAAGCAGGTGGCACTCCGCAGCTCCAACGCAGTCCCAGCTCCGCCCTTGCCTCCCCCAGCCTCCTCTCAGCACGGCCACCAGAGCGAGTCCCTCCCTTCCTTTCATGCTTTTATTTTTCATTGTGGTAAAATACACATAAAATTTTAACTGTTTTAAATGTCCGACTTAGTGGCATCAAGTACGTTCACATTGTTGTGCTATCGTCACCACCATCCATCATCTCTAGAACTCTTCATCTTCCCTAACTGAAACCCTGTCCCCGTTCAACGCTAACTCCCACGCTCCTGTCCCCCAGTCTGTCCCCCAGCCCCCGGAGCCACCGTGCTGCTTTCTGCCTCTGTGAATGTGACTGCTCCAAGTACGTCGCGTGAGGGAACCACACAGTACTTGTCCTCGTGTGTCTGGCGGATTTCACTTGGCACAGTGTCTTCAAGGTTGCACATGTGGCAGAATTTCGTTGTGTTGAAGGCTGAGTAACATTCCGCTGTACGAATGGTCCCCGTCGTGTTCGCCCTTCGTCTGTGCACGGACACCCAGCTTGCTCCGCGCTTGGCTGCGGGGAGCAGCGCTGACTGACGCGGGTGTGCGAACACACAGCGCTTGCTGTGCCAACAGGTCGGCCCACGACCGTCCTCTGCCCGGCCACGGCCTTCCGTCCCCCAGGGGAGCAGCCCAGGCCCTCCTCCTGGGCACCCCAGACCCGGACACCCCACCCGCTTGCCCTCCTGCGGCCGCATGGGCTCCCCGCTCTGCCCAGAGGACAGGTGCCCTCCTGCCTCGCGGCTCACGCACAGGCGGTTCTCCCGCCCCCCTGCCGGGACGCCCTTCCCAGAGCTCCCTGGCCCCCCCACCTCCCTCAAGCCTTTGCCCCGGTGATGCCACCACCTGCCCCGTCACCCTGTCTGACATCGTGCCATGCCCTCCTCTGCACCTCAGACACTCTTGACTGTGTCCTCGTTTTTAAAATTGCATTCGTCACCTCCTCACGTATGGCAAATGGCCCCCGACCTGTGATGGTTTGATTTACGGTTTTTCGACTTTACGATGATGAAAGTGATACACATGCAGGGGAAACCATATTTTGAATTTTGGAGTTTGATCTTTTCCCAACTGTAGGCTGATTTAAGTGTTCTGAGCATGTTTAAGACAGGCTCGGCTAAGCTATTCTGTTCAATAGGTGAGGTGTGTTAAATGCATTTTCAACTTATTTTCAACTTATGGGTTCATTAGGGTGCAACCCCGTCGTAAGTTGAGGAGCATCTGTGCATAATTTACTTTAAAAAAATTTTTTTGAGACAGTCTCACTCTGTTGCCCCAGGTAGAATGCAGTGGCATCATTGTAGGTCACAGCAACCTCAAACTCCTGGGCTAAAGTGATCCTCCTGCCTCAGCCTCCCGAGTGGCAGGGACTACAGGCACACACCACCGTGCCTGGCTAATTTTTTTATTTTTTTTTTAGTAGAGATGGGGTCTTGCTCTTGCTCAGGCTGGTTTCGAACTCCTGGCCTCAAGCAATCCTCCCACCTTGGCCTCTCAGAGTGCTAGGATTACAGGTGTGAGCCACAGCTCCCAGCCATAATTTACTTTTTTATTATGTTTGTCATCTGTCTGCTACTCCTAGAGGGCAGAGATCTTGTCTTTTTCGTTTGTTGATGTATCCTGTGCACCTAGAGCAGTACTTGGTACATAATAGGTGCTCGGTAAATACTTGTTGAATGAATAAATGAATCTTTTTGGGTAATAGCTTTAGTGTGCTATAATTCATACAACATAGTCACCCATTAAGATGTGCAAATAAATGGGTTTAGTGTATTCATGGAATTGTGCAGCCATCAGCACAAACAATTTTTCAATATTTTTATAACCCCCAGAAGAAACTCTATATCCTTTAGCTGGCACTCCCTAATCTCCCCAATCCTAGGAAACCACTTGGGAATTTTCTGTCTGTGTAGATTTGCCTATTCTGGACATTTCATATAAATGGAATCACGTAATATATGGTCTTTTGTGACTGCTTTCTTTAACTTATGTGGTGTTTTCAAGGTTCATCATGTGTATCATGTATCAGTGCTTCATTCCTTTTTGTTGCTAGGTAACATTCTGTCGTACGGATATACTATGTTTCATTTATCCATTCGTCAGTCATGGACACTTGATTTGTTTCTAGTTTTTGGCTATTATGAATCATACTTCTATGACCAAGCTTGCACAGTCCCTTTTGTGGGCACATGTTTTCAATTCTCGTGGGTATGTACCTATGAGTGGAATTGCTGGATCATACGGTGACTCGTATGTTTAACCTCGTGAGGAACTGGCAGACGGTTTCGCAACGTTGCTGCACCACTTAAATTCCCGCTGCCTGTGCACAGTTCCAATTTCTCCACATCCTCACCAGTATTATTGTTAATATATTTCTTCTTGGTTATAGCCATCCTATTGGGTATGGGGTGGTATCTCACTGTGGTTTTGATTTGCATTTCCCTGATGATTAATGATGTTGAATATCTTTTCATGTGTATCTGTGTATCTTCTTCTTCATAGAAATGTCTATTAGATCCTTACCCATTTTTAAATTGAGTTACTTGTCTTTTTATCCTTGAGTTGTAAGAGTTCTTTATATTATAGATATAAGTCTTTTATCAAATAGACCATTTGCAAATATTTTGTCTTGTTCTATAGGTTGTTTTTCACTTTCTTGTTGGCGTCTTTTGAAGTGCAAAAGTTTTACGCTATGATGATGTTCAGTTTATTTTTTCTTCTGTTGTTTGTGCTTTTGGTGTCATAACTAAGAAACTATTGCCTAATCCAAGGTAATAAGATTTACTTCTGTGTTGTTGTCTAAGAGTTGCATAGCTTTAGCTCTTACATTTAGGCCTTCGATTTACTTTGAGTTAATTTTCGTATATGGATCCAGCTCCTTTCTTCTGCGTGTAATGTCCAGTTGCCCCAGGACCATTTGTTGAAAAGACGATTCTTTCCTCCTTGAATTGTCTTGGCACGCTTTTTGTAAATCAGTTGACCATAGGTGTGAGGGTTTATTTCTGGACCTCTGTTCTATTCCGGGGATCTCTGTGTCTATCCTGATGTCAGAATTGCACTGTCACGATCACTCTGGCTTTGTAGCAAGTTTTGAAATTGGGAAGTGTGAGTCCCCAAACTTTGTTTTGCTTTTACGAGATTGTTTGAAATCTTGTTTCCAGATTGTTTATTATTTGTAATAAATTGTAAACATGGGATGTATTTCCATTTAGATCTTTTTAAATTTCTTTCAACAATAGTTTTCAGAGTAGCAGTTTTGCACTTCTTTTGTTAAAATTTCCTAAGTGTTTAATCCTTTTGATGCTATTACAAATAGAATTATTTTTTAATTTTCATTTTCAGAATTTTTCATTGCAAATGTATAGAAATGCAATTGATTTTTTGTCTACTGGTCCTATGTCCTGCAGCCTTGCTGAACTTCTTTATTAGTTTTAATAGTGTTTTTGTGGATTCCTTAGGATTTTCTATATGTAAGATCATTTCATCTGTGAGTTGAGACAGTTTTAATTCTTTCTTTCCAATCTGGATGCCTTTTATTTCTTTTTCTTCCCTAATTGCCCCAGCTAGAGCCTCCAGTGCAATGTTGAATGGAAGGAGTAAATTAGTCTAAATTAATCCTCATATCAACTCAGTAATTACCATTTCTAGTCCCATTTTACAGACAGGTAGACTGAGGTTTAGAGAGGTTATTTAAGTTGTCCAAGGACATACAGCTGTAGAGTTCTGAGGCCAGCCCAGAACTGCTACGTATAGTCTCCTTTTTGGAATGCCTTCTTCCCAGCTGAGCCGTTCCTATTATGGTGGGGACTCTGGGTGAGGATACCAGCCAGCTTGACTGATGGCATGTAGAGGGTTGAATGTCAAGCTCTGAAAGTCTCGTTGGCAGCACTAAGCTCCTCTCTGGGGGGCTGGATGCTTCCACCATGTGCGTGTGTAGGTAAGAGCAAGGTGGACACTACGACACTGGTACCTTCCACTGAGGGCTTTGTCACCTGGTACCTCTTTTCATCCTCTCAGCAACCATGTCAGATAGGACATGTCTGCATTTCACTAATGAGTAACTGGTATCCAGAGAGGCTGAGTGACTTGCCTGGCCTTCAGGAAATGTTGGCACAGTGGGGACTGGGTGGGACATCGTGTGGGCTGAACATCTTCCATATGCCTGGCACTATGCTGGACAGTTTATGTACAATGTGTCGCTCAACCCTCACTCAACATTATTATCCTCTTGCTACTGCTCAGAAAATTGATGCTTAGTGCGGTTAAGTAAAGCGCTCCATGCACGCAGTCATACGTTGTGGGGTCTCCTTCCAAACCCAGGCATTCGACCCCAGATTCTTCCTGCTCAGGCACCATGAGGCCCGAGATGATTACGGAAATTTATTAAAGGGAGACAAAGATGGAAAAAGAGCAATTCCCACAAGGCCAGCCCTGGCAGGTGCTGCTGCTTCCTGACGTGTGTCCCCTCATCATGTCATCCCCCACTTGGGTTCAACTGCTGCCTTGAGAGGCAGAATAATCTTCCAGGGAAAAGCAGGGAAGACCATCTGCCGAGGCAAAGACCTGTTCATGCAAGCTCCTGCCTCTTCCAAGATAAGTCTGACTAATCCAGTCCTTGTGACTAATCCACTCCGAGATTTTATCTTTAGAACCGACGATTAATTGAAATAGGCGAAATCGTTCCTATTTCAGCCCCCATGCCTGGGTGCTCCTGGGGGAAGTGCGGCCAGGGAAGGAGGGTGGTACCCAAGGGGCCTAGGGGTCTTTTAACTGCTGGGACCCCACCTGGGAACTGTGGCCTCTTCTGCTGACATCACAGGGACTCCACTTGGGTGCCACTGGGGGCAGACGTGTGCAGGTACAGACCCTTTGTACAGACCTCGTGGTTGATGCTGTGGGTGAGAGTCCTGGCAAGATGCCGCCGGCCTCTTTGTGACTTGCCTTTCCTGTTCCACCCCAAGAGCTGGCATCTTCCTCCAAGAGTACGCAGCTTCCCAGAGGCAGGGACAGAGAGTTGATCAAGTCATGAAGTGCTGTAGGAAGGCTGCTGGTGAGGAAATGGGCCGATGCAGCCGCCTGCAGGCCTCACTGCCTGAAGACCCAGATCCCAGTGGACAGAACCTGGATGTTGGAGTCAGACCCCTCGCAACTTGCTCTCCGTGTGACATGGGGCAAATTAGTTAGTATATTTGAGCCTCAGTCTTCTCATCTTAAAGCTTACCTTGTCCAACAAGTTCATTTTTCGAAAGATGGCACTGAACCTTGGAATCATCCCAAAGCTACACACAGGGATGCACCAGAGGGACGGGCAGTGGCCTGGATCAACTGCCTGCAGGGCACCAGGCCCAGCTGTGGCATCGTCTCACTGGTCCTCACCACCAGCCGCAGAGGTGCTAGCATTGTCCCCGTTTAATATGAAGGAGACGGAGGGAGACTCAGCTGGGTGGCTTACTCTGCCAAGGCCACATGGCCAAATGTGGCAGAGCCAGACGGGATCCATGTGTGGCTGACCCCAGGCCCCATGCGGGTGCCAGGCACCCAAGGACAGATAAATCCTTGGGCCTTTCTCTCTGCTGTCTGGCTCTTGGTCCAACCACCGGCCATTCGTTGCCTCTTAGATGCTGAGCAGGGGCCTCGTCTGTCCAGGGGCAGGGGACAGTGCTGGCTGGGCCAACAGGAGGCCAAGGCGTCAGGGAAAGGGGTGGCCTTCTCCTCCCAAACCGCCCCACATGGCCTTGCGCGTGAGCCTGAGCTAAGAGGAGCCTGGGGCTTTGCAGGCTGTTGGCTCCTGCAACATCTTGGCAGCCTCCTATCTTGAAGGGGACATTCTTTTGTTATATGTTCGAATTACAGACAGTGGAGTATCCCCTTGGCATCCAGGGCTGAGGGCTCTGGGACTCGGAATGGCGCGGAAAGAACCCAAGTGCTTCTGTGCCTGGGCTTCCTCCCCACTGCGCATCACAATAGACTACAGGAAACAGCACCCCAAACCTCAGGGGGTTAGAACAGCAGAGGGTGATTTTTCACTGTTCACTGCAGGGGGTGGGGGCTAGGCTCATCGCGGCCACTGAGGGGCTGGCTGGTGGGGCATTGTTGGTCCCTGTACCAGAGGGAAGGGGAGCCCGGGAGGGCCTTGAACTCGCTAGTGACCATTCCAGCCAGAAGGATGTGCTCCTTTGCAGCCCCTGGCCCAACCGCAGGGAGGGGCACTCCTGCCACGTGCCACAAAAGAGGGAGAAAAGGTCATAGCACTAATGGCCACCACAGCTGGCGAGAAGTAGGACAAGGGAGCTGTAAGGCTGGGTGCCCTGGGCCGGGGGTCCCTGTCATGGGCTGTCCACAAGCAGGGCTGTCCCCTGTGTGTGGCTTGAGCGGGGCTCCTGCAGGGCATCTGTGCCGTCTCTGCTGGTGGAGAGGCTGGGCCGGGGGCCCGGCCTCCGCCTCGAGTGGAAGGAGGAGGCTGCAGAACTGACTTCATTTTGCTTTTCCTTGTAGTTTTGGGCTGGGAGTTGCGGACAACCTTTCTGTTGCTGATTTGGGGTCAGAAATCCCCGCAGGGCCCAAGACAGGTTTTGTGGGGTCAAACAGTGGCGTGGATGGGGTGGCAGTGAAAAGAGGAGTCTGACGGTTGCCTGCTGGGGAGGCCGCAGGTGTGGGACCTGGGCCAGATGGGATTCCTTTCTCCCTACTTCCCTCCCTCCTTCCTGCCTTTCTTCCTTTATTAAATCCTAGGTTTATATCTGACCAGCTGTGTGATTTTAGGTGAGTCACTTAACCTCTCTGAGTCTTAGCTGTCTCGTCTCTAAAATTTGGGAATTATTCCCTATCTCAGAAGATACGGTGAGGATTAAATGGGATAATGAATGGAAAGTCCATGGTAGAGGCCTGGGCATACTGGATGCAAGAGATTCCTGTTGAAGGAACGAATGTCTCAGTTTTCTTCTCTGTAAACAGGGGTTATGATAAGCGTCCTTACCCCCTGGGACTCTTGGGAAGACAAAAAGAGATACTTTCTATAAAGCTCCAGCCCAGCACAGACACTGGGGAGACCTTAGTCTCCTCCTGGGGTTCCAGTGTGGGGCCCTGGTGGGGACCGTTATCCCTCCTCCTCTCCAGCTGGGCTGTGGCTCACCGGAGGAGTCCAGGCTCCAGAGCCTTCCTGGGCCCAGCAGCCCATCCAGCCTGTGCCCGTGGGTCCCCCCTCTGTCGGCCTGCTGTCTGCGCCCCACCGCTGACTCGGTGGTGATAGTTGTAGAGAAAAGAAAAACAACATTGGGTGGTTTAGATGCATCAAATGGCATAACATAGAGAAGAGTTTTCTTTGGGAAGAAACAGTATTTAAATATTTACTATATTTTAACATATTTCCAATTGCAAAAACAGTTATTCAGCAGGAAATCTGGAACACACAGAAAGGAATTAAGAGGAAAACAGGGATCACCCCCAGATCTTACCACCCAGAGGCCACCATCGTTGACCTTGGGGTTTATTCCGTTCTAGCTCCTTTCTGTACACTTAGGTGTGTGTTTGCTTTGTTTAGTTCCGTAACATTAGGATCTTATTTTTTGTAGCCTACTTTTCCATTTAACACCATATTGAGAACATTTCCCCTAGTCATTAAATATTCTTTGCAAACATAATTTTTAATGTTTGCCTAATAGCCCGTCCTGCGGCTGTCCCGGCATTTTCTGTCTATATCACTGTTTTGGCTTCGAGGGATTCAGCATATTTGCCATTTGTGGAACCCAGCCCAGTCTGAGAGAGAGAGCAGATTCTAGAAACCGTGGAGAGCATCCTCCCTTCGCCACGCGTGTCTCTGGCCCTTGTGAGCCGTGCGGAGGCCTGGAAGGACGGGTCTGGGCCGGGATCCCACCTCGGGACGGTGGCCAAGACCGCAGTGGTCACTGTCCTTCACTCCGCGCGCGTCCCCTCGCTCCGGCCGTGCCCTCGCAGCCGCGGCGGGGCTTCTCGGCGTCACACCTGGAGGCTGAGACCTCCCGCGGGGAGAGCCGGCAACAAGGCCGCCCCGCGCTGGCCGCCTTGCTCGCGGAGGGCCGGCTCAGGACCGCGGCCCGCGCCGCAGGGAGCCGGGCTGCTCCGGAATTTCCCGTCTCCCTGACCTTGGAATCCACTTTCCTTACCTCCTTGTCACCTCCTCGTGCCCAGAGTCTGCTTTGATTGAGGAACTCGCTAATACGAGATGGAAAAACCCAAGGGTATGAAAGTCACTGCACTTTATAGCTTTTTAAGGGCCTTTTAAAAACAATGTTCATTCAATTTTTTTCTTTTTTTTTTTTTTATGATCTTTTTGGTACATACAGCACATAATCCTACATAAAATGGCTGAGCATTACACTGGCATAAAAACCCGGCGATGATGTGAAAGTCCACGGAGTTACGGGTTAGCGTGTGCAGGAGCAGCCGGTCCTTCAGCGGCGAGGGGTTTGGGGTTCCGGGGCTGAGGCTTGCTGGGGCTCCCGGTATTGCCCCCACCCGGGGGCAGCGTGGGGGCGGTTGGGCCCTTGCAGGGGGAGGCTCAGGCCCCCTGCCTGGGGGGTGATGCTGCCAAGGCTTGACCCTTGACCTCCCTAGTCAGCAACGCAGGCTGTCTGGGACTTGTCCATTTTCTCATCATTTCATGAAAAGCTTTCCTCAGCCAGCCGGGGAGAGCTGGTCCCATGTCCTGGCTTTCTTAATGACACCCCTGGCTGGTCGCTTGCTGACGGAGCAGTGTGCAGGAGGGCCGGGTGCCCTGTGGGGGGCGCGGGCTGGTCTCAGGCCCCAGACCCTTGTAGGGTTTGAGGGGTTTCTCCCACAGGAGAGCCCCGTGCCAGTCAGACGCTCCTGCTGCTCAAGGCCACGTCCGGGTGTGGGCAGGGGAGGCCCCAGTTTATTTATCCTCATAACCATAACTCTTCCATTTATCATCACAAACCGTGGCACTGCCCCGTCTGTCCCACCAGTCCCAATATTTCATTGTCCAAAGTGGATCTCCTAGGCCACCTCTCAAACCCCAAACTGCACATCATTATTTTGTTAGATCTTGAAGTCTGAGTTTTGCTTTGCAGACTAAAAAGAGCCAGGCTTGTACCTGGTACTCTATCAGTGAGACAGCAAGAAACTCAGAGAGGTTAAGCCACTTGCCCAAGGCCACACAGGAGACAGGCTTTGAGCTGGGAGCAGGCTGGCTGTAAAGACCAAGCCCTTGAAGACCATGAACCCCTTTAGAAGCCCAGCCTGGACCCTGGGCAGCTGGGAGTGGGGACAGTCCAGGCAGGCGCTTGTTCCTGAGCGTGCCCGGGCCAGCTGGAGCTCTGCCACGTCCACGGATGGACACCGCCCGCCCTCCTCTCGCCCGGGCCAGGACGGACTCCTCAGCTCGGCAGGCTGGGCGCAGCCTCCTCGGCGGCCTAGTCCTCCTCTTCTCGAGACCACCCGACCTTTCCCAGCGTGTGCCTGTTTCTCAGGTCACCGTTTCAATTTCATTTCACTTCATAGTCTTTATTCTCCTCCGTTAGAACAGCCTCGTGTTTATTGATTGTTGTCTCCACACCTTCAATTTTTCTCCGCGGCTCCGGCAGTCTGGAAATGGGTCTTCCGGCCTCGTTAGCTGCCGTGTTCTGAAGAGCATCCGACCTTTCCCTAATCAGCTCCAGCTAATCCCGACCGGGGCTTCGGATGGGCTGGGCGGGAGGTTGGGGGAGCAGGGATGGGGGCTCCCTTGGGGAGACAGTAATGATGGCCATGATGACACCAGGTACCAGGCTGGCAGCCACTGCACTCTCACCACCTCTCCTGGTCCCCTCCACCCCTCCTGCCCTAGGGCCAGAGGCACCTGTCGCTTAGCATGTCAGGGGCTGCAGCGGCTCAGAGTGAGAAGCGGTCAGGCAGGGGGGTTGCTGCTTGTCCACAGGGGACAGCACCCAGGGTGTAGAGCCAGGGCCTCGGGTCAGTTAGATCTGGGTGGAGTCCTGGCCACCTGGCCCTGGACACGTTACCCACCTTCTCTAGAAACTGGGGAGAACAAGAACGCCTCCAGGCTGAGAACCTGCCAGGTGCGTGGTGGTACCAGGACTTCTACTCTTGTTGCTGGGATTGCTGAGTGGGACTAGGCTTCTCCTGAGGACCCTGCCTGGAGCCACGTCTCTGTCCCCAGTCCCTCACCCCGTGCCTGGTACTGAGCTCTGACCGGGCACGGGGGTGGGGTCCCCATTTTGTTGCCTGTGGAGAAAGAAGCCATGGGGATCGGGTGGGGGTTGGCTGCTGGGACTGTGCCCCTGAGCTCCATCCTGCACTGCGGCCAGTGGCAGAAGAGTCAAGGCACTTGGAGGGATTTTCTCCACTGGGTCTTTCTGTGCAAATCAATAACCCTCCAGGTGACGGCAGGGAGGACAGCCGTGCACCAGGGGAGGCGAGGTTCAGGGCTGCTCCTGAGGTTTCCTTCCACTCCTGTGCAGCTGGGTTTTCCAGTATCTTCTGCTTGGGGAGGTGCTGCAGCACAGCCTGATTTTGGGAGCCAAAGCTGGTCCTTTCCGCGGAGCAGATAAGTACCGAGCGTCTGCTCAGTTCCGTGCACGTTGCCTGGGGCTGCCCACTCCGAGTCCAGAACCATCCATGGTTCTGCCACATCCTGGCCCCGGCAGCTGTCTGTGGAAGCAGAGGCAAACCAGCAGGCCAGGGCCTCTGGCTGGGGGGAGGCCTTGACCTCCTCTCCGTGCCCCAGTCTCTAGGAGGAATTTTGGAGGCCGACAGTGTCCCCCCACTTGCCTCCACCAGGTGAATACTCAGGAGCATACCACATGCTCGAAGTTCACGGTCAACCTCGCGGCTGACGGGCTTGCATGGGCTTTCCAAGGGTGTCCCTCCCTCTGCCCCTGCTGGGTCTACGGTTTGTTAGCGCTCACTCTGGCTGGTCCTCTACCCTCTCTTGTTTACCATTCGCTGTTAACAACAGTAATTACAGTATAGTTGTGAGATGAAAACATGACTAAATTATGACACTGCTTGTGTAACAATCTCTTAAAACTGACTCAGAAGGCAACAGCTGCACAATTAGGCTATAAATTCTCTTAAATGAACTTGTCGGCGGCAGCGGTACCTGTGTGGCTATGCTGTGTAAGAGATAACCAGGCTTAATGGGCTTGGAGAGGAGCACCAGGATGGCCTCCTAAAGAAGGAAACTTTGTTCTTTGTCATAAACCACTTGTTCTCTTATAAAAACAAAGGGCTCAGCGTTGGCCCATTAACTCCCTCTGTCGGGGACCGTGGGCGCAGAGCACCCGTTTGACAAGCTGACACCAGGGATACTCTCTGCCTTGAGGTGTGGCCTTGTCCGAGCCCCCTGTGGAGGTATGGCCAGCGAGTGGCGAGAGACCAGCCTGGGTGGGATCGATTGGTCAGCAGTGGCCAGGAGAGCTCGGCCTTGGTGGGGGCCCAGGGGAGCCTCTGCAGTCCTCCCAGTCTGGCAAGGGCTGCAGTTCTTACGCTTAACAACTCTCCAAACAACACAATCCGGCCCCTTGGATGTGGGTCTGGGCCCTGGGAACCACACGATGCAGTGGGGGACCATGGAGGAGGCTTCAGGTTTGCTCTTTGGGAGAGAAGCTTGCACACCACACTCCAAGGAGAAGGATGCGGCTGGTAGGTTGTTACAGAGTGTTTTTACCCCACCCACTCTGCATATGGTTGGCAATGTGACTGGTGAAGCTGTCACGGGAGGCCCTGCCATCTGCCTCCAGATCAGCTATTAGCAGCGTACTCACTTCCTATTGCTGCGATCTCATATTACCACCGACTCCTTGGTGGCTTAAAACAACACGAATTTGTTATCTTACAGCTCCGAAGTCAGAAGTCTGTCGTGGGTCTCACTGGGCGTGGATCACGGTGTCGACAGGGCTGTGTTCCGTTCTGGACTCCGTGGCAGAATCCATTTCCTTGGCTTTTCCAGCTTCCGGAGGCCACCTGTGTGCCTTCATTGGTGGCCCCTTCCTCCACCTTCGAGGTGTGATAGCGGCTGGAGTCCCTTTCACATCGTATTTCTCTGACCCCTGCATCATTTCTCTTCTGTCTCTTCTTTCTCTTTTATTTTTAAGGATTTGTGTGATTACATGGGGCGTATCTGAGTAATCTTCCCATCTCAAGGTCAGCTGATTAGCTACCTTAATTGCATCTGCAATCTTCATTCCCTTTTGCCATGTAATTCTCAGGTTCTGAGGGTTATGACCTGGAGAGCGATAGGGGGCCATTCCTCTGCCTACCTCAGGCGGGTAGAGAGCAGGGCCTTGGGCCAGCTTGTCCTCTGTACCCTCTGAGCAGGGCACAGGCAGGGATCAGACGTGAGGAAGGGAAGCTGAGCTGGTCCTGTAGGAAATCAGAGAGAGAAGCCTGGACCAATAGCATGGCCTGTCCACGCAGGGGACAGCCTGTGCCTCAGATGTCACTTGGGCTTCCCAGGAACTTCCAGTCAGAGATCGGATATGAACTTGCGTGAAAAAAACCCAGGAGCAGATGTACCCCACGTTCACAGACTGTGGGAATCTTCCTGAGTGAAAACTACAGGTGGGAACCTTTCCCTCGCGGAGGACCTGGTGCTAGTGCCAGCCTTTCCCAGAGCCCCTCCCTGGAGGAGGTGCAAATCAGCAAGCTGCCACCTTAACCATGTCCGGAGTGAATGGCCGGCACACAAGCTCCAGACGTTGCACAGAGGCACTGGCAGGGAGTCCAGGCCATGGGTTTTGACAACTTTCACTATTCTGGGGCTGCAGAGTGCCCCACCCGCAGCTGTGGACCTGCCGGCTGCCTACACTCTCCTACCCCAGCCTGGCCAGGAGGCAGCCGGGGTCTCCTCTTGGACAGCTTTGTGATGATTTGCAGGCAACTCCCTGGATCTGTCCACACAACAGATTTCTAGAGCTCGTCCCGAGGGACCTCCAGTTCCAGGCCTATTACTGAAGTCTGTCACCCAGAAAATCTGTTGACGGAACCGTTCTCCCTGAACTGCAAGCAAATTGGGAAATTTGAATGTGATGCAATAAGCCTGCAATAAAACAGAGCCTCCCAGACGCGCATGGAGCGGATCTCCTCCCAGCCCGAGTTCACCGCCCCTCTGAAGCTCTGAGCTGTCATCCTCGAGGGTGGCCACATACAGTATTTATTTTTTTTAATTAAGCGCGTTGCTGTGTGGCTTAGCCTCCACAGATGCTTTATAAAGCCCAGCCTTATAAGTTGCTGAAAGTTTTTATTTTTTTTAATCGGATAGTAAAATTAAGCAGTTATTAGTATTCACGAAAAATGCTCGTGGCAGGCTTTGCACACGTAATGAGAAGCCACCTGCAGTTCAAAGCAGTACTTGATAATGCTGTAATTAGATTTGAGATGCAAAAAAGCTCATTAAAATTAAATAACATATTTGTCACTGTTTTAAGAGGTACAGATTGCCTAGAACCATGCTGGTCTCTTGACCTTGAGTATTTTGGTGAAGTCCTTGCTGCCAACAATTCAAAAATAACATCAGCAATTCTACAGAGAGTCCTGAAAACATGTTCATCCTTCGGTTCAGTTTGTGTTGAAAAACATTATATAGATATCCAGGGGAAATCACGGATTTGTACACAGTGTGTTCTGGGAGGAAACGATGACTACAGTCCTCTCTGAACAAGTAGTTCAGATAGTGCGAAGGGGAGATGAGTGCACGCATGTGGGGGGTTGGGGCCGGTGAGGTCCCCCACAGGACATGGGGACACTGTGAGGGGGTCTTCAGGAAGCAGCAGGATTGGGCACCACTGCTCACCCCTCTGTCCCAGGCTGGATGAAGCCACTCACTCAGAGCAACAATCAGATGGCCAGCGAGTGTTTCCCAGGTGCCTACTGACGTCTGGGTCCTGTGCGGGGCAGGGCAGGGATATAAGTGCCAGCGAGATTCGTGCCCAGCTGCAGAGGAGGTCACAGCCTCGCCAAGGACATGAGGCATAGAAAAGTCAGGTGCTGGGAAAGTATTTCCTGTTAATAAAAATCGCTAATGTTTACTGAGTGTGTTTCGCATGGTAGGTACTAATCACGTGGCACGACTATCTTAGGAATCATCTCTACAGTCTGTGAGGCAGCCCTGACTGTCCCACTTTCCTAGAGGAGGTTAAGTTGCTTGCCTGAAGTCACGTAGTAAGCCCATAGTTGAGCCAGGATTCAAATCCAGGTCTGTCTTCCTGCAAATCCCCCGCATTAATCCCAGAGTAGCTTAGGTCTGCTGGCCATAGAAGAGACCCAGGGTGGGAGAAAAGACACATGAAGGCGCCAGAACTCCCCAAGGGCCCACTATTTACCAGATACTGTTCTAAAAACTTCACGTCTATTAATCATGCCATCCCCATAGCAAACCTGTTACTCCATTTTACAGATGAAGATATTGAGAAATTAAATAACCAGCCCCAGGTCAGCAGGTAGTTGGCAGCAGAGCTGGGATTAAGCTCTGACCTTGAATGTTATTCTATATATTTTTTTCTTGAAATCTATAAAGCCCTCTATAAAGGTAGGATGTAATTTAAAAGCAATTGTGATTACTTTTATTCTTGGAGGAAGAAAGTGCAAGTTGCATTAAAGGGGAGTTTGCCTGGAGCAGAGAGCTCTTAAGCTGGAGGCGAGTGGATGGGGCCAGATGGTGGAAAATGAGGCCAAGTCGTAAACAGAGACCTAGTCCAGCTCCTAGGAGGGTCTGGGCACCTATGGCCGGGGGGAGCTGAGTGTCCTCCAGGACAGGGAGTCTTTGGGAAGGCAGCCTGCGGCCCACTGCTCCCCCTCCGGGTGGCTGGATTGATTTTCGAGGCTGACTCTTTTGGCACTGGGTCCAGATTTAGTTCTGTGGAGAGCTCATCTTTCAAAGTCCAGCTCAAATGTCACCTCCTCTGCAAAGACTCCCCACTGCCCGAAGCAAAATTAATCACTCCTCCTCTGCGCTCCCACAGCACTCTGTTGGTACCTCTAGAATAGTCTTATCACATCGGACTCGGATTTATGTGTTTACAAGTCCGTCTCTCCAGCTAGACAGTGACTTCTCGAGGGCAGAGTCCACTCTGCCTTTGTGTCGTTGAGCCCGGGACAGTGCTGTGCGTGCAGTGGATGCTCAGTAATGACGTCAGAGGAAATGAAGGATCAACGGTGATTTGATTTGATGTCATGTACCAAACACATACAGACCTCTTACTGTGTGTGCTGGTCATACATGAATGCATTAGCCTTTGTAACAACCCTGCGAGATCCGTTAGTTCTGTAATTATCTCCATGTTACAGGCGAGGAAATCGAGACTCAGAGAAGTTGTGTAACTTCTCAATATCACACAGCTGGTAAGTGGTAGTCTGGCATGGAAACATCTGCTTGAAGTGATTTTGTAGATAAGCCCATTCCTGTTATAGATAGTGATTCTTACTAGCGGAGTTTCTGGAATTAATTCTCATTTCACTTTTCTTTTTCCCCCTGACTTGTCTGAATTTAGGAAGGTTTGGAAAAAGTACTTGGACTCTGATGCAGTTAAGGTTCCTTTGTTGTAAGCCACAGAAACCCACTTTGGCTAAATTAAGCAAAAAGGATTCTATTATGAGGATATGAGTAGCTTGCAGAGTGAGCACACTGGAAGGAGGAGCTTTGGGAAGGCCAGAGGGACCTAGTGGCAGGAACTGAGGACAGTCTTGCTGGGACGAGCTCTGCATGTCACATCTCTCCCGGTTCAGATGTCACCATCACGACTGTGCAGTGAATCGTGCTGCTGTGAGACTGGGAGGCTGGGCGGGCAAGAGGGTGTGCTGCCCGCCTGGTGCTGTGTCCCTGCTCTCCAGGAGCTCCGTCAGCCCTGTGTTCACCCTGGCCAGTGGCTGCAGGGGATGAGGGGGCTTGAGAGCCCAGGGCTCTCAGTCATGTTTCCTTGACACTTAGTTCTGGAGCTTGAGGGGGGAGAGGGTGTTGCTTCTGAAAGGAATATTCACTGGCAGTGACCTTTTTTAGGTTTTTAACATTTTGAGGGGATTGATTGAATTGATCCAAGCCCATGAATACCAGGGAGCCAGCCCAGCTTGGACGTTTGAAAACTGGGGTGCCAACGAGGGTTAGATTGATTCTGTCTCACTGGACCAGCACCCAGCCTCTAAAATAGGAGAAGGTGGGGTCTGGCTGGGTGTCCCCGGTAGGGTGGGCAGAATGGACCTTTCCCAGAAGTTCTTGCACTGAGGCCCCTTTTCCAGGGAAGGGAGGGAGGGAGGGCGGCTGTGCGTCTCTCCCTTGCGCCAGTCTGTGTCTACAATCATTTTGCCCGCTGTCAAATCCAAGCACCCCCCAGCCTCAGCTGGCTCTCCCCGCCGCCCGCTAAGGTGGCCCAGACCAATGTGCCCCCCTCGGTGCTGCCCTGGGCGACCGCGGAGCCTCGGGGCTTGCTGGCCTCACCGCCTTCATGCCCCTGCCCGGGCTCCTTGACTTGTTCATGACACACAGATGCCCTGAGCCTCGGACACGTGGCGGGCACAGGCAGGGTCCTGCTGCCTCCCCAGTCTGCGCAGCTGGGACGCCCGGCCATCCCCAGCCCTCCTCTGCGGCCGCCTCACCGCGCCCCGCCAAGGTCAGCTTGCCCGGCGGTGGGGTGGGCGCCCCTGGTGGTCCGCGGCGAGGAGATGGTGGGTGGAGGAGGGCGCCTGCCCCTTCCCGCCCAGCCCCTACGCCCATTCTGTACGTCCCGCCCTCCCCGCCAGGCCCCTCCCCTTTCCGGTGGCCCCGCCCCTTCCCTCCCTTTTGATGCTTCCCTCCCTTCCAGGCCCTCCCCCTTGGCCCGCCCCTCCCCTTCTGGGCTCGCTGTCGTTTGCCCCGCCTTCCCCCATGGCCCCGCCCCTCTGGCCCCGCCCCAGCCTCCTTTTGGCCCCGCCCTGCCGGCCCATCCTCTTTGGGTCCGCCTCTCTTCCCACCCGGGCCCCGCCCTCTCCGCCCCTCCCCCCGAGGCCCCGCCCCCTCTTCCCGCTCCCTCCGCGGCCCCGCCCCCGCCCCCCGCCGGCGCCCCCGCAGGAGCGACCGTGATTTAGGGGCCGCCTGAGCCGTGACCTATAAACCCTTTTCTTCAGAGGGGGCCTGTTCTTGGATTAAATGCCTCTGAAGGGAGCCTGTCTCAGAAGCGTCACGTGGAATGTTTCCGCTGACGGAGAATGTGACCTTTAAAACCCCAAATAAAGGAATCCGAGCTTCCAGGAGAGTGGGGCAAGGCGCTGCCTGAACCCGGGACCCCTCCCCAAGCCGGACGGGGCCGGCTGCGTTGCCCCACGGGCGGGGGAGGGGACGGTTGTGCCCTGACCCCGCTCCTGAGAGCGGTCACCCCTGACCCCTGACCGCTGAGTGGGAAAGAGGGCCTTCAGTTTTCTTCCCTTTGTCCCCGTGGGGACAGAGGTTCCTCCTAAAGGCTGGGGTGCCTGCTTCATTCCTGAGGCTACTAGAGTTTAGCCCGACTGTGGGAGTGGGGGCAGCCCCCTGGACGTCTGTGTAGGGGGGCAGCCCCCTGGACGTCTGTGTAGGGGGGCAGCCCCCTGGACGTCTGGGTAGAGGGGCAGCCCCCTGGACGTCTGGGTAGAGGGGCAGCCCCCTGGACGTCTGGGTAGGGGGGCAGCCCCCTGGACGTCTGGGTAGGGGGGCAGCCCCCTGGACGTCTGGGTAGGGGGGCAGCCTCCTGGATGTCTGGGTAGGGGCGCAGGCTCCTGGGTGCTCTGGGTAGGGGCACAGCATGATGGCTGGTCTGGGTGTCCTGTCTGCATCAACCTAGAGGACGTCATGGAGCCTGGGAGAATGGTTGTCCTTATGTCTTGGATTTCTTCTGGAGACCAGTCTTTGTTGCTTGGGTAGAAAATGCCATGGCTGCCTCCCTCCTGTGTTGGAGAAGGCATGCTCCTGGTAGTGGCCACTCCGTGGGTCCACATGGACACTTTATACTAAGGGGCTACAATTTCTTATTCTTGTGCCCCCACAGGCTAATGGTCACAAATAGAAAGGTGACTGATTCATTCCTTTGTATATTTTTGTAAGAAACTCTTGCAGGCCAGGCGAGGTGGCTCACGCCTATAATCCTAGCACTCTGGGAGGCTGAGGTGGGTGGATCGTTTGAGTTCAGGAGTTCGAGACCAGCCTGAGCAAGAGTGAGACCCCGTCTTTACTGAAAACAGAAAGAAATTGTATGGACAACTAAAAATATATATACAAAAAAAATTAGCCAGGCATGGTGGCACATGCCTGTAGTCCCAGCTACTCAGGAGGCTGAGGCAGGAGGATTGCTTGAGCCCAGGAGTTTGAGGTTGCTGTGAGCTAGGCTGACACCACGGCACTCTAGTCTGGGCAACAGAGTGAGATTCTGTCTCAAAAAAAAAAAAAAAAAAAGAAAGAAACTCCTGCAGACATTGTTTCTCTTTTGTTCCTTAGAAGTGCTTAGAGGGGTGGCTGGATTCTCCTCTCCAAGGGGCTTCTTGGGGGACAACAGTTTGTGTGTTGCTTGTGGAATGCCACCAGGAATTCTCTGGGAGGAGGACCAGGAGGTTCCATGCAGAGAAGAGTCAGTTGCGGGCCTGTGGGCCCTTGTGGGCTGAAGCAGGGACTGTCCTCCATGTTTCTTCTGCGAGAGCTGGGGCAGGGGAGGCCGGTCACCTGGGAAAGAGCTATCTTGTGTTGGAGGGGCTTTGAGGCCCTCCTCCGAGGATCTCAGAGTGCTTGCATGTGTGTGCACATGGGCATGCTTGGGTGTGTCTGTGTGTACCGGTGTGTGCTTGTGCGTCTGCACATGTGCATGAGTGTGTGTATGTGTGTCACACAGGCAGCTCTAACCTGAGGAGCAGAGGCATTCTGTTGTTATAAATAAGGCTGGTTTTTATGTTCCCATTTGACCAGAAAGTGCAACCAGCTGACTAAAGGTAATGCATTTCGGCTGCCCATCGGGGACGGTAAACGTGGTTTATAAGCCCCCCTGGCTCAGAGGGGGCTGGGCAGTGGTGGCAGCTGAAGCAAGGCATGCTCCAGATGGAAGGAGGGGACAGGTTGGTGATTGTGTGCCCTGGTTTCTCTAAAGGAAAAAAAAATGATGTGCCGCCTGTTAGCTAATCAACAGTGAGAAGAAAGTCCTGACAACAAGTAAAGAAAACTTAGCTGGCAATAAAATAAGGGACTTTTTATGGTGGTTTTTATGGGAACATTTTCACTTTGGGAGTTATTAGAGTTAGTGCCGGTTGTGACAAAAGCCGCATTTGCATATCGCTCGTGATGGAGGCTGGATGGAACCTGAATGCGGCATTAACTGCATATCAGAGACCCTTTCAGAAGCCAAACAGGATGACATTTATTGCAAGCTAGATGCCGCGTGTCTGGCATTAGTTACTGCTTGTTGTGTCCTGTGGAATGTAGATTTTCTGTCTTGGGATCTTTCCGGGACTTGTCGAGGCAGCTTCCTGTGTCAGTAGCAAACTAGAGCTTTGGGAGTGGGGGCCCTGGGAGGTGAGGAGGGGCGCCCTTGGGAGAGAGGAAGGGGCTAGGCTTTGCAGGGCTATACATTGACTAAGTGCCTGCTGCAGGCTGACCTAGGCAAGACTGTCACTCAAGATTCAAGCCCCATACCAGCAGTAACAGGAATTTCTATCAAATACTTTTTAAAATTCACCCATTTTAAGTGTACAATTCAATGGCTTTTAGTATATGCACAGAATTGTGCAACCATAGCCACGGTCAATTGTAGAACATTTTCATCACCCTCAAGAGAAACTCACCCCTTAGCCATCACCCCAACCCCCTCACCCTCCCCAGCCCTAAACGACCACGGATCTGCCTTCTGTTTTTACGGAGTTGCCCCTCAGGACATTTCATATAGATGGAATCACGCAATATTTGTCCTTTTGCCCCGGCTTCTTTCACTTAGCATAATGTTTTCCAGGCTCACCCACGTTGTAGCATGTGTCAGAACCTCCTTTTCATGGCTGAATAATATTCCGCTGCATGGATGGATTCTATTTATGTATTTAACAGTTGATTCTCCCCAAACACTTTTAAAATGTATTTCCTTTTTTATTTTAAAAGGTACTTGTGAAAAAAATCATGATTGAGCCTGTTGGACCCCCCTGGGGTTTTCTGCTGGAGTGTCGGGGTCCGGATTGAGGGGAGAAGCGGAGGGAATGTGAGGGAGGGGGTGGAACTGCCTTTCCTCTGGCAGACACGGAGCCGGTGCCGGAGCTTCACCATGGCCTGGCCTCGGGGCCGACACCAGCGCTGATGCTGGGATCCTGGGATGGGCCTTGCTGCTTGCCATTCGGAGAGCTTTCTCCATCTTGCAGGGGGCCTCCAGCCTCTATGCTTGAGGGTTCCCTGGGGGATGCCAATGTCGTTGAGGGCTCTAGGGCAGCTCAGATTGGTGGCTGCGTGTTCCTGCCTCTGGCTGTGCTGTGTGGTTTGAAGGTGTGGACTGAGTCTGCTGAGGAGGGGCAGTAATTATGCACTTCATAGATGGGCCGTGTCCTATGGAAGATTGGGGGTCTTCCTGGGGGAGGCACACTGGGCTTCCTCCTGGCTGAGATTTAGGGTGGGCGAGAAGTCAGAATGTCCTATTTTTTTCTTTCCCAGAAAATCACTAGGATCTCTGAGTGACTCAGCTTTTAGTCTTAATTATGCTGCTATGTAAATATTTCTGAGGTCTCTTGGTTTTCTCAGTTGGCATTATATCACCGTTAATAACTAGAGGGCACATTATAAATATGCAAACTAATAATAATGCATTAACTCGAAGAACATCGATAAATTGCCAAACTGAGCCTGAAGCATTTGGCAGCTTGTTCCCTTTGCTGCAGAGACCAGTCCCTCTGCTCCAGAATCATGGGCCCGGCATTCCAGCGGCTCCTCCCTGCCCCAGATGGCACCTCGGGAGCAGTCGGCTGCCCCCCTCGTGGGCTGAGAAAACTGCTCCTCATGTGGCCCAGGGTGTGTTCTCCATCACCCAGAGACATTCTGCAGAGAGCCGGCTGGGTGCCTTCTGGCTCACCCCTTGCTCTGTCTGTGCTGGGACAAGATCAGAAATTAAGGCGGGAGGATGACCCCTGCCCTTCTCCGCACCCTTGGTTAAGCTGGAAAGATCCTAGCCCCCAGGGTGGAGATGCCTGAGCTCTCATCCCAGCTCCCGCCGGCAAATGTGGCCTCAGGAAGTCAAGTCAGCTTCTTCTTCTGAAATTCATTAATCTGACAAATATTTACTGTGTGCCTACTGCGTGCCAGATGCTGTGCTGGGCAGTGCATATGGTCCTTGTCCTCATGGAGCTGACGCTGGGGTGGGAGAGACAAGCAGGCAGTACTAACGATACGACCAGCGCTTGCAGCGGAAGCAGGGGGTCACTGGAGTGCCTGTCCAGGGCCTAGAGCCAGGCCTGGGGGGCAGGGACGACTCCCGGAAGAAGTGCTCAGTATGGACCTGACAGATGCATTGGAGAGGCCCTGGCAAAAGGAGACAGATAGATGAGAGTGGAGGTGCGAGTGGGATGCAGGGAAGAGCATGCTAGGCAAAGGGAACAGAATGTACAAATGCTTTGAGGAGAGAATGCAGAGTGTGACTAGGGGGCTGCAAATCGCTGGAACGAGAGGGGAGAGGCAGGGGCAGGTGGGCTGCAGAGTCAGACGGGGGTCTGTCTCCAAGGGCTTGTCTGTCTTGCCAAACTGAGGGACATTTAAGGGGTCTGGACTTTTTCCCGACAGGGAGAGGGGCCAATCTTGCCTTAGAAAGCTCCCGGTGTGGTGAGTGGACCAATGGGGCCAGAATGGCCCCTGAGATACACGGGGAGACCTTGCGCGGCCTCCGTGGGCGTTTGCGGTGAGGGCTACGCCAGCTGCTTCATATACTGCAAAGTGCACTTTGTCTGGTCAGCCCCAGCTGTGCTAAATTCGGCACCTTCTGAACAGGATGCAGGTGAAGGCCCTGAACGTGGAGTCCGGGCAGGAAGGAGGCGGTGTCTGTGGTTTGTGGAGGCAGCAGCAGATGCCTGTGACCCAAGTGGAGCCAGAATGGGGTTGGGGGCACCGTGGAAGTGAGCGGCCAGGTTGGGGAGGAGTCCTGGGCCCCAGTGGCTGCGCTGCCACTTCCCCCAGGACCTGGTGGGAGGATAGTCACACCTGCTTTAGGCCGGGAGGGGCCAGAGGACGTAATGGAGATGGCGGTGCCCAGGTGAGACGAGCGTTTGCCTGCAGACCTCGGACCACAGGTTGGTTCTAGCTCAGTGTCCCCATCTGTATGTGGGTACCTATCTTTCGATTTCTTTGGGGGCTAAAAAAACATGGGAAAGTGTGTGCTCTGAGTCTTTTTGTGTTTAAAAAACAAATACTGGATGGGTGTTTATTGGCCTTCAAAGCCAGTTTAGGCCCACAGTTTAGACTTCATCCTCATTCCTCAGCATTAGGTATAGAGCGTAATTAGATCTAGTTTAAACTTTTTATTTGGAAATCATTATAAAATTACAGGCAGTTGCAAAGACAGTAGAGAGAGGCCCCATGTTTTCTTTGTCCAGTGTCCCCAGTGCCTCCGTCTTACCTAACTGCAGTGCAGCATCACGGCCAGGACGCTGGCGTCAGTGCGATGCATGTGTATAGCTCTGTGTCATTTCATGTCACGTGTGCGGATGCATGTAACCACTGTGCCATCTCCACAAGAGTCCTCTGTGAGCCCTTTGCAGCCAGCCTGCCCTCTCTCTCCCTCCCTCCATCTCTGACCCTCATCAACTATCTCTGGAAAATGTGTTCTCTATCTCTGTAAGATTACTTTAAATTATGAATTTTTTTTATTTTTGTTATAAAAATATATAATAATCTTCCAGAAATTTAGGGACACGAAAAGAAAAAATTTCCATTTTTCTCCCACTCTCAAGCAGTCATTTCAGCATATCTTCCATGCCTCTTTTCTTGTGCCTATGCATATATTTGATGTATTTGTAATCCTAATGTGCATAGGACCTTATGTCCTGCTTTTCTCGCCTGACACGCCATAAGCATTCTCCATATGAGTTGGAGCTGAAGAGTGTGTGGAAACAGCATTCCAGGAGGTGGGATATGGTGGCAGGAAGTGGGGTGCAGCAGGAGTGGAGGCTGGGCAGAGACCAGCTTTGGTGAAGAGGTGATGAGGGTTCTTGCCAGGCCAGAGACGCTTGGCTTGGAGGGCGTCACTCCAAGGGCCTGGCCCGGTGACTTTCGTGAGGCCCGGAGAATACAGTGAGTCTGAAGCCTCACTGGTCACAGTGGCTTCTGAGCAGAAGTGACCCACCTACCCCTGGAGAATGGCCAAGCTGGGTGTGCCCTGGGGCCAGCAGGCAGTGTCTGCAGGGACCGTGGCTGGCTCTGTGCCCATTTCCACGTTTTCCTTCCCTGGACCTGGCTGGCCCATCAGCCTGGTTCTGAACTTCACTCCCTGGGCGTTGGGAGGGAAGGCTCCGCAGCTCGGGCCTTCCCGCCTCCCGAGGGCTTGGAAGCCCCGTTCCTTTCCAGAGTGTCCTGGCTCTGTCACCCAGCTGCTGGCTGGACTGCGGTCCTGGGAGTGTCAGCGAGCACAAGAAGTTCCTGCTGAGGAGGAGCACACAATGGCCCTCTCCTTCCGCGCGCTCCTGGCTCTTGATGAGTAATTACACGTAGGTGTCTGGGAGTGGGAGTATTTATAGCAACGCCTCTTTTGCTGGAGTGTCGAAATCTCTTCTTTGTGGCACTACATTTATAAAAAGGTAATCAAATAGCAGACGCCACAATTGTATCCGTGTCATTCTGCTGCAACTTTAATGAGGACTAAGACTAAATAGAAATCCCGAGATTGTAACATCCCAAACAGTTTGCAAGCCCGTCAGTGGAAGAGCTTTTCTTTTCTTTCTTTTTTTTTTTTTTAACCACCCCCACCCTTGCTACTAATTTTATGTTGTCTTTTAAGCTGCTCCGTGGCAAAAGTGCTTTCTAGGTAGGTCTCTAACTGAAGAACAGATCCACAGGCAGGCCTTTTATTCAAAGGCAGTTAATGCCTTTTAAATCTTTGTTGTGTTAGAGGCGGTTTAGTGCAGGCTAATGGTGTCTGTGTCCAGGACAAGAACCCGCATGACCAGCCTCCATCGTTGCCAGGTAAGTGGTCAGGATGGATTCCTGCTCTCGGAAGGAGAAAGGAAAGAAAAGAAAGGACAGAGCTGTCTTGGAGAATCAAGCGGCTTGTCCGTGGCTGCCCCAGGGTCTGAGCAAGGGCATTATCACTGCTAACCCAGGTGCGACTTGGCACATTCTGCCGTTAGCATTGGCTCTTCCCCTGCTGACCTTTAGCCTTGATAAAAAAACAGGAGATGACCCAGAGACAGGGGCTGGGGGCTGCTCGTGTTCTGGACAGGTCATGAGCATGAGATGGATCATCTTGGCGGGGTGTGCGTCAGGGCAGGGCTTGCAGGGACAGCGGACAGGCCCTCGTAACTTGGTGGTGTGGGGAGAGAGAAGGGCAGGAGGTAGAGATTGAAGGCTCCAGAAGGAGAGCTTGGTCAGAGGTCTCCCTTGCCTCTTGTCTTCCAACAAGCAGCACTGCATTGAGAAGATTTCCTAAGGCAGGCAGGTGCTTGTGCAGAGAAGGAGGTAACTGTTCTGTTACTCCAGCGGTGAGAGAACTTACTTATCTTCTGTGATGTCCACAGATTGTAAGCCATATGTAAATTGCAGGGAAGAATAATAAGCAACTTAAAGGAAGTCCTATGTGTACTCTTGGTGACACACCTGGCTGTTTGTCTTTAATAAAGACAAACCTCGGTTAAGACGTTTACTCGGGCCTTTGAGTAAATTAATACTGATTTGACATTCGATAAGCATTTGAATTTTTACTTTCCTTGCACCTGGAGAAAGGACCCACCTTACTAAGCACTTTCACATGTATCTACAGTTAGCCCTTACTCCTTCCATCTGCTTCTATGAGCACCTGCTGTGTACCGGGATAGTCTTTCTGGGCATCAGGGTGGCCGACCAGGCAACATGGTCCCTGCCCTCACTGAGCTTACATTCTGAGGAGAAGTCCTGTCTGGCTCTCTGGGGGACTGGCAATTGGCCAGGAAGTGCTGATTAAAGGGGCTGAAGGCTGAATTCTGCTTGTGCTTCTGGGCTGGGGTTGGGGGTGGACTTTACTCTCTGTATCCAAACACACCCCCAACCTAATTTGTTCTTTTACTATTATTATTATTTTGATAAGAACCGTAAATGTGAGCTTTACCTTCTTAACAGAATTTTAAGTGTACAATCAGTAGTGTTATCTGTAGGCACAATGTTATATAGCAGATCTGTAGAACTGATTCATCTTGCATCATTGAAATTTTATACACTTTGACCAACAACTCCCCACTTCCCCTTCCCCCCAAGCCCTGGCAACTCCCATTCTATTCTTTGATTCTGTGAGTTTGACTATTTTAGATACTTCCTGTAAGTAGAATCATGCAGTATTTGTCTCTAGGTGACTGGCTTATTCCATGTGGCATAATGTCCTCAGGGTTCATCCATGTGGTCACATATTGCGGGATTTCCTTCTTTTTTAAGGCTGGATAATATTCCACTGTATGCATATACCACATTGTTTTTATCCATTATCTATTGGTGGACATTTAGGTTGTTTCCATGTTTTGGCTGTTACGTATAGTGCTGCAATGAACAGGAGAGTGGCAATATCTCTTTGAGATCCCAGACTGTGGCAACTTTGGTCCGGTGGCTGGGCTTGTGGCCATGAGATGGAATGAAGGCGCCACCTCCTCTCACTTCTACAGTGGCTGGTGGGAGGCCCTTCCCGAGAGCAGGGAAGGGGCTTTCACATTTCCAAATCTCAGTGCCAAAAAGAACTTCCTGTGTCAGGATCAGTTTTCCTGGGAGGCCTGTAGTGAAATGTGATCCTCAAATCCAGCCTGAAGCCATGGGTGATCTTTTGTGGGGTTCGCATTACTTAAAATTCGGCTTAGAATGGCCGGAAGCAGGAGCTTATGAGGCCCCGCACGGTGCGTGCGTGGAGCAGCTCAGGACCGGGGAGCTTGGTCTGTGCTGTTCTGGTCTGTGATATATGTTGTTCTCGGTGCCAGGAGCCGCAGCAGCATCTCAGGTGAGGAACAAGGAGAGGGAGGAGCCCAGGAGCAGGAGGAGAAAATTGTAGTCGGAGAATCCGATTTTTCATATGGTAACAAAACAATACATTTGTGTATTCCCATAATATCCCTTCAGTTTCTTGGGGTCTAGAGTTGCATCTATTTTTAAAAACACTTGGACCAATAACTCTGCTTTACGCAGACCAACTGGAGGGTCTCTGGCTTGGAGATTTAATGTAAAATAAACTCCAAATGGGGTGGCACACAGCATGGTGGCCTGCAATTGTAGACAAGCAATTTTTCTTGAACAAGCTGAGGGATTGATACAAATGATCACAATGTTTGGTTCTGTCCCGGAGCAAAGGGCTTTCTGTGAACTGGGGAGTTGGGTGGGGGCCAGGGGGATGGGAAGGTGAGGCTTATCCAGCCTCCTGCCTGCTCCCTGCGAATGCCAGCTGGTAGCCAGCCGGCCGGGGGCAGGGAGGCTGCCCAGAGCGGGGTTTTGGGGAAGCCGACTCCTTTCCTCTGCTGCACGTCCTGGAGGATCCTCTATGCAAGACTGTGGTTTCCTGGCACTTTGGAACGGGGCTCAGAAGGCTTAAATTTGGCAAAGAAGCTCTGCGTCTTGCAGATTAGTTTGCTCATGGCTCAGGCGGCGATCTCTGAGACACGGCAAATTGGAAAGCTTTTCTCCGTCTGTCTCCTGTGGGTTTAGAGCCCTGCCTTTTGCCGTCTAAAACCTATTTGTTTTTGGAAGAGGTTCTCCCATTGAGAGTCACAGCCACCTGCTTAAGCCCTGGCAACTGAAAAGGACGTGTCCCTAGGACCCCTGCCAAAGGGTCCCCAGCCACAGGCTATCCTCAGGACTGGCTTAATCTTCGAAGGTTATCAGTGTTATCAGTCAGTAGTTTTTATTGAGCAACGTGTCTTTTATTGGGACAATGCTTTAAAAGTGGCAAGGCTCTTTTTCATTCGTTTATAATAGGGTCTCCACTCGGCTGTTCCTAGCCTGTTTTTCTGGAACATTCTATTGTCTGCGCTATGTCTGTCTGTCTCAGGGTTTTGAAATATTTTCCAGGATCTTTTTAAACTCATTCTTTTCTTCCTTTCCTGGGATCCCCCAAGCAGAAAGAACTTTTGAGAGACCACACTTTTCTCTCTGACCCAATGCTCTGGTCATTGTCTCAAAAAATAACACATCAGTTGTCTCCAAGTCCAGGAATTGTACTTGGCCAGTGAGGCAGATATGAATTAATCATCTCAGAGAATTCCCCTAAATGTCAGGCTGGAATCATTCCAAGATGCCGGGAGTGCAGGGAAGGTTACATTTCTTTGTTTAAATCAAATTAAATCCAGTTCAGGGCCCCATCTCCCACGATTAGAGGTTGGTCCCAAATTTGGAGTTCTTGTGGCTCCCCCCTCCAGGTTATGCAAGAACCTTGGGACTTAAGAGTACCTCAGAGACCCCTCTGTGTGTGGCAGCTCCTGTGCTTCTGGAGGAATTCTCTTGCCCAACTCTGCAGAGGCCAGCAGAGGCCATTGGAGGTTGGGTGGCTCCTCTGGTGGCTCCACTCCTTGCCAAGCAGGGCCACCATGAGCCTTGGCTAGGTGGCAAAGCCATAGCATTTAGTGCCTGGTCCCCTCGGGCCTCCACACCCCTTCTGAGGCTCTGCTACCTCAGCGTTGCTGCACCTGATCAAGTTCAGGTCCCTGCCCCCGAGACCCGCTACCTTTGTCTTCTCCAGAGCACGGAAGAGCCAGTTCCCCCGGCACGAGGCTTCTCCCCGTCTTAGGGGTCAGCTTAGAGACCCAGGAAGTGCAAGGACCTCAGTCAGGGAATCCCCCTTCAGGGCAGCCAGGCCACTTCTCCTTCCTGCTCCAACCTTAAGAGAGTTATTGTCTCCCCCGAAGGGGTGAATAACAAAAATACCAAGTATTTGCTGGAATACACGAAAGGCTTGCTGTCTTCCTGGGACAAGGGGAAAGGAACTTTCTTTCATTTCTGATGAGTCTGTAAGGTACAAGTTAATTTTTTGACAGATGATCCTGCTGATTTAAATTCTCAATAAATCACCTTGCAAACACAGGTCTCCTCCCGAAGGAGGTGCCATCTCTGTTTTCCACGGGAGGACGCTGCAGGGCAGAAAGCAAGGGCCTGCCCGGAGTCACACCATCGGTGGCAGAGCTGGACGCCAATTCCACACTCTCTCCAACCCCGCAAACACTGTGAGCTTCAGGGTAAAGGGAGAGGTAGCGCACCTGTCCCTGCCCCTGGGCTCAGGACTTTCCAAAAGGAATAAGAGTAAACCCTGAACAGTCCCGTTAAGGGCCGGCAGTGGTACAGTTAGCACCACCACGCCTGCTGTCCTTCCACTTGCTTTTTCATTTGCTGCTGTCATTGTTTGTTTGTTTCTCATTAGGCGGTGGGCTCTTCGGGGGCAGGGGCTGCAGGCTGTTTGCTCTTGAGTCCCAGTAGGAATGGTAGGTGCACAGTCACCATTTGTGGAATGCCGGGATGAACAGCTGAGGCTCCAGGAGTTTGGGAAGCTAAGCCCTGAAAGATGGGCATCCCTTGGGCAGGTCACGTGGAATGACAGGAAGCCGTCCAGGCTGCTGGCGAGTGTGGCAGGAGAGGAGGAGGCTGAGCCTGCCTGGAGCATAATAACAGCTTCCTCGAGATATAATCTCATACAGTACGATTCCCTCGTTTAAAGCACACAATTCAGTGGTTTTAGTATATTCACAGAGTTGTGGAACCATCACTACATTTCAATCACCCTAGAAAGAAACCACACACTCCTTAGCTGTCACCCCAACCATCCCATTTCCCCCCAGCCCTGGCAGCCCCCAATCTGCTGTCTGTCTCTATGGCGTTACCTGTTCTGGACATTTCCTAGGAACGGGATCGTGCAGTGCGTGGCCTTTCTTGCACTTAGCATCATGCCTCCCAGGTTCGTGCCTGTGGCTGTGGCGTGTGTACGTGCTGCCTCCCTTTCTCTTTCTGGGTGGTGCTCTGTGCTGTGGGCAGAGATCAGAGCATCTTCAGGGCAAACTCAGGTGAGGCACCAGGATGCCTAAAGTGAAGCTGTTTGAGCAGGACCTTGAGCTACTCAAGTTGCGGTTTTAGGAAGATCAATCTGACTGCAGGATAAAACGAAGGAGAGCGTCTGGAGGCAGAGACCCGCTGGGAGTCCTTGGGCTTCTCGGAGGGAGGCCATGAAGGTCAGGACCAGCAACAGCCAGAGAAGCATGAACGCGGGAGGTGTTGAGGAGAACTCGCCAGCGGGACCTCCTGTCACATGTGTGGGGGCCAGGGAGAGAGATCTGGCGTTTCTGGCCCAGGAGCCCGGGGCCTGGGCCGAGAGTCGTGCGGCAGCTGATGAGAAGGGGAGAGAGCGTCTCCCCCTGCACCTTGCCCTTGGGAGAGTTGGCAGGTGCAGAGTTCCGTTGGGCTCCGGAGGGAAGACTTGGGAGGCAAAGGCTCCTTCATTGAGGAAGCTGCCCTTGAGAGAGAGCAGATCCACCCAAAGCCAGGCCCTTGGGACAGTGGAGCATCTGTGATGGACACTGAGTGAGTGGTTGCCCAGGGAGGTGAGACAGGCAGGATGGTCCAGGAGGGCTTTCTGGGGGGCAGGAGCCAAGCGCTCCCGGAAGGCTGGATGAATATTCCAGACCCAAGCCAGGCAAGGAGCAGGAGCATTGGATGGGAGAGAGGTAATGTGAGTCGGGCCCTGCTGTTGGAACCCGCAGCCTGCAGGGAACCTTAGAGAACAAGGCGGGCAGCCGGAGTGGCGTCTACAGAGGCACAACACAGCAGTAAACACAGCACGTGCTGCGTACTCATAACCCAGTCGGGTTATATTGGCGCCGAGCACTGGGTTAAGCTTTTTTGTGCATATCATATCATTTACTCTTCACAACAGGCTACTGCATAGGCTGTTTATTATTACAACTTTACAGATGTGGAAACTAAGGTTTAGAGAGGTCATGTGCTCACCCTAAGTCACATATTTAAAGCGGAGCCTGGATTCCTAAAAAGTTTTCATTTGGGTGTAAACAGAAATTAGTAATAGTTATAGCATGTTTTAGATAGGATGGACTTACTCTACCAGTGAGTCTAGGAAACTTGTGGATATTTATTTCTTTTCTTTCTTTCCTCTCTCTCTCTTTTTTTTTTGAGACAGGGTCTAGCTCTGTCACCCAGGCTGAAGTGCAGTGGCATTATCATAGCTCACTGCAACCTCCACCTCCTGGGCTCAAGTGATCCTCCTGCCTCAGCCTCCTGAGTAGCTGGGACTACAGGTGCACCAGAGATGAGATTTAAACATTAATTGAGGGCTGGGCATTTGAGATACAAAGCTGAGTAAGACACACTCCTACCCTGGGGCTCCTGGGTGCACATAGAAAGGACACCTCCTTCACCCGTACACGGCCTGCCATCCCTCTCCAACTCCATGCCAGTCAGCAAATGCTTGGGGACCAGTGGGCGCTGGCCTGGGGAGCCCCCTCCCTTTCACACCGGGCAGAGTGGGCGTCTGGGCACAGACACAGAGGGGACAAAGCACGGGTGAGGTTCAGGACCCTCAGTGAGTCGTTGGTGTGGCTGGAGGAGGGAGCTTGGAGGGCCCCAGGATGCTGTTGAAAACGGAGGTGAGAGATGGTGGGTGGACCAGGTGTGGCTGTCCCCTGTCCCCTCGGAGGAAGTTTCCTGAATTCTCTCTGCTCCCTGCTCCCTGGTTTCCAGCACAGTGGGGCTTCCTAGGTAATGTTCTCCTCACCTGCTCCGCAGGCGGCTGCTGCCTCCTCCAGCTCCTGGGCCTGTTTTGCCCAGTCAGGGCCATTCAATTCTGCATCAAGGCGCTAAATGGGTCTCCAGCAGCTCCAGAGAAAGATCCATTTAAACTGTGCGCTATGGGGAGGAGGCTCTGGGAGGAGCAGCCCTCACTGAGTTCCTGCATTTTGCAGCCTTCTGGAGTTGAGCAGCTTTTAGAATTTCAAGCCACAATTTGTATTCAAATGAAGGTCATTTGAAAGGTGTAACATAGTAAACAGCCATTATTTCATTTTGATGGTGGCACTAAAATTATAGTGTTGGTTGAATTATTTTAGTGTAGGACCATTACCATCTCCCTAAAACACTTAGAGGGGTTCTTAGAACGCTGCTACAATCCTAAAATTAGAAGAAAATTAAAAATCACAAAGCTGTGGTGGTGGTGGGGTAGTTGGGGGAGAGGACCCCTGGCGTGGGACATGGTCTACGTCCCCTCACTGAGGTTCCCTGCTCGCCATGGCTGTCGGAGGGCCCAGCGCCCTATGTGCACAGGAAGAAGGGCGCATCTTAGTGCTGTGAACTGTGGGACACAGAAGAACGCTCCCCACCTGTCCCTCTGTCATTTAAGTCCTTAAAGTCCCACCATTGGAACCTTACTCCCTTGGGCACTTCTTCCAGAGAAGGGGTGCAGAGGCAGCACCCCTTACGGCTGAGTCCTGCTGGAAACACTCGCTGGAGCGCTGCGAGTCCTTTCTCACGTGCAGCAGTGCTGACAGCTCGTCCATGGCCCATGGCGGCCGCCTGTTGGGGCGGGGTCAAGGGCAGGTGCTGTCTTGCCCAATGGGCACTTACCATTCCTCTTCCACCCGACATCCAGAATCCTCCCCCTCCTTCCGTAGGCCTGGGCCTCCTCTCCCCGGGCAGCCAAGGGTGGAGGAGGCATTAGCTGAGCTGAAGGCACTGGGTCCCAGTTAGGGTCTCTGTGCTGACGGCTGTAGCACCAAGAGTCACGAGCCGGTGCAGCGACAGATCCAGGAGAGACATAGAGATCTTCATCCTCCATGGTGCAGATCCAGGAATCGAGGTCCCAGAGGGCTGTGGCTTGTGTCAGGTCACACAGCCAGTCCTAGTGGGCACGAGACCGAGCCTAAAACCTTGGGCCTCTTCTGCCATCACTGGGTGTGTGGTTCCCTTATCTGACCCTTGGGGTCAGTTGTGTTGCAGAATCCGGAATTCTCTGGATTTCAGCCGAGCGATGGAGTGCACACCCTATAAGCAAACACAGTGATGTTTCCACAGTGAAACGTGTCAAAATCCACATAAGTGGGACAAATAAGGACAAGAACGTATGTCAGTTCAGATTAAGTTTTGCCACCAAAAGATACCAAATTTAAGAAAACAACTTTGGATTCCTGGACCTTTTTGGATTTTAGAATTTCTAGTAAAGGATGTGGCCAGGTCTCATGGTAACACATGCTCCTTGAAGAAACGTTTTGAAAAGTTCAAAATGTACTCAGAAGAAGATGGCAGTTGCTCCCAATTTTTACCAATTTATAGATTTTTATGTATTTTGACATAGCTGAATTCTCACTCTGTACAATTCTGTACCCTACTTTTTCATTTAATGTATAATTTTTTGCATTTAATGCATTTAAGGTATAAAGTAAGTTTTCTCGCCTTAGGTGACAGATGCTTTTCTATGTTTTTAAATACTGAAACATTGCGATGGCCGCACAGCGTTAGAAGCCAGGGCTTCCTGACTCAGCCTGGCGCACGCGCTGTTTTCCCACCTAGTTGTCCCGGCGACTCTGTGGAGACCACCCTCTGCAAGTGTTCTAAGTGTGCAGATGTCAGTGTCTGGAAGCCTGACAGGAACGGCCCTGAGGGGGGACGGGGCTCCAGGGCTGAGGATGATGCCCGTGTCCCCCTTCCGCGGTTGATTCCAGCAGGTGCTATGCAATGTTTCCCTCTTCCCACTGGCCTCAGGCGACCAGGAATCCGGTCAGCTTGGGGAACGAGGGCTTGGAGAGGGGCCTCGTGCTGCTGGCACGTGCGGAAGTGGGGTGGGGGCCCCCAGCAGGCTCCCGGCGTGGGTGGTGCCACAGCCCTGGGAACACGTGTTTCCACCTGCATTTCACCCCCAAGAGCCCCGTATTCACTTCCTGTGTCTCAAGTACTCCTCTCATGACCCCATGTCCTTCCTCAAAGTCACAGGCAGCAGGGCCCAGGGCTCCAGCTGCCTGTCCCCGAGGGGGTGGCAGAGCGGGGCTCTGGGCTCCTCCACAGGACTCCTCCCAGCCGTCTTTGTCCTTATTCTGCGGGATCCTCACTCAGCTCTCTGTGCGCAGGGGCCCCGGTGAGGTGCTGGCCATGGGGGGGGCAGGAACAGGATGGCCCCTGCCTCAGTAGCCCAAACTCACAGGGCTTGGTGGGACCGGGACCGTTGGTCTTGCTTGTGGGCTTCCTGTCATGCTCCCTGAGGTGGAGGGTGGAGGGGGCATTATTGGACTAGACGACTTTGGAGTCCTTTCTGGCAGGGGTGGGTGGCGTGGTGGGCTATGAGGCGGCCCTGTGAAAGCTTACGTTGATGGTTCACGCTCCAAAGCTCCGCCTGGGGTTTGGGAACAGTCCCCAGGTCCTACAGAGCATTCCAGATCGTGGGTCCCGATTGCTGTCTTTATCCTGTGTTATTCTCCCCTAGGGCAGGTTGTCCAAATGTGAATTCCCGAAAGAATCCGAGAGTGTGTGTGGGGAAGCCTGCATTCCTGGAAACTTGTCCTGTCTTGACACTGTGGTCTTAGAAAACGGATTTGTTTTCAGAAAGAGCTAGTTTCTAAGTCCCGTGTAGCCCCCTCTGCTCTGCCCACCCTCCCATCCGCCACATTCCCTCCACCTCCCTCCGCCTGTTGGTAAGTCTCGGCTTAACTCTCACCCCCAAACCTACCAGGCACCCCGTCACAATCTGTCATCACACTCCATGCTTTTCCTTTGCAATACTTACCACACATGGCCTTTATGTATTTTAGTGTTTTGTTTGTTTTATTTCATATTTATCTTATCCAAAAAGCATCATGAAGGCATGTTCTAGAACTAATTTGTTCATTGCTGTAGCCCGATGCCTGGTACGTGGTAGGCACTCAATAAGTAAACCTATTATTGGATAGATGGATGGTTGGATGGATGAGTGGGTGGGTGGTGGGTTGGCAGATGGCCGGGTGGGTGGGCAGATCACAATCCCAGGCACTATGGGGGCATTCCGTGAAAATTGACTAGATATTTCAAAATGTCCTAGGCTCGTTCTACATTAGGCAGCTCTATTCTGACTCTTTTGGCCACAGGTTACAGAAAACAGCTCAAGCCAGCTTGAGGAGAAAAAAGGGAGCTTATTGTGAGGGTGCAGAATGTCTCACCGGAAAGTAGACTTCAGGTGGGACTTGGAGCAGGGGCCAGAAGACCGTCTGGACTCTCTGCATCTTCTGCACTGGCACAGGGTCATTGTCCCCAGCTGATGGCTGGGTTCAGGTCAGCCACTGAACAAATGACTTGCAGGCCTTCAGGCCCTGCCACATTCCTGGGGAAGACAGCTTGGTGCCATCTACTGCCAGGGGGCCAGGGTCACACATTTGGACTGCTGGAGGACGCTGCTGTGATGCGTGTGGGGTCACTTCCCAGAGAAAGGCGTCCTTCTATCTAATGCTCCAGTTTCATGTAGACTGCTCTGTGGGTCTTATTTCCCATTTTGGCTGAAGTTCTTACATCCCATTTGATGACCACCTGGCCCAGTGCCTGTTGGGTCCCAGGCCTGGAAGCCTGCGCCGACCGTGAGGCTGTCCCCCACGCTGCAAGCTGGGAAACCTGCCCATCTGGAGCCAGGAGCGCCGGGGGTGCGGGGCTGACTTGCAGAGCTGGGCCGGGCTGGTTTGGGGAAGGAACTGCAGCAGCAGCTACCGTGGCCCCTCAGTAAAGGCTCCCTGGGTTTGCCCAAGAGAGCCGCCCCCGCCGGTCAGACGCCCGCAGTGGAGCGGGAGGAGCTGGCATCTCAGCTCCTCGATCTCTGCTCTTCTCCCCAGTCTGGTTCTGCAACAGGCAACGAACAAACATACTGCCATTCTCAGAACAGAAATTTTTTCCACGAAAAGAAAGAAACCCCTTTATGCACTTTTACAATGCAGAATCTAATTTAGGTTTCAATAAGGGAAGGAACCATTATATCACCCTACTTCAGTGCTTTTTGTCATTATGTTATATTTTAAAAAATACTTTCATCGGGGACCCGATATACACTTACAATCTCTCTGCATTTATTTTCTTTTAAGAACACATATAATAAAACTCAAAGTTAATAGCATGAAAATAATTTCTACAATAACAGTTGTAGCAAATCTTAGAATTGCCAGGGTGAAGGTGGCTAGACAGAGTGAGGCAATTACGTCTATTATTAGCAGTACGCGGGGAGGATTGATGTACGGTGGGCTGTGTGTAAGCAGAAGCCTTCAGACGTGAACTACATTTTAATAGTGGGATTCTCATAGATTATAACTCCCTTCATTAACATTTTCACACATCGCTGACTAACAAATGAGGAGAGAGGCCTTCTGCACTCGTAGATTTATTACGCTTGGAATGCTTTCTGCACCTCTGTGCATGGGCAGGAGCTTCGTCTTCTAACCTCTGACTGTGGGAGGATTAACTCTTTCTGGGCTGACCTGTTTCCTTCAGACACAGAACATTCCAGAAACACAGACTTGCACTTTAAGACTTTTAAGAGGTCACTCCTGGGGACAGTCCTCCTGGTTGCCCTCTGTGGTCTTTCCCTGCATTTCCCTGGTTGGCACCTGCAGGTGGATCGGAGGATGGAGAGACCAGCCCCGGGCTCCACCTGTCCACTGTCACACCTCACACCGGCATGGCGTCCTCTTCCCCGAGACCTTCCCTGCTTGGGTACCTGAGTGGCCAGGTGGGGTGTGGCATCCCTCGGCATCAAAAGATGGTGGTTTGGAGCAAAGATTAGATCTCTCTAGCAGGAGGAGTCAAGTGGTGTTCTGCCCCCAGCGAGGCAGGGGGCAGCATCCAAGCTGTGACCGAGGGAGTTTTGGGGACGGCTTGCTGGGCAGAGAGAGGGAAGTGGACCCTCTGGTCAGGATCCGGGTGAACTGGCTGCCCATGTGCAGAGCCTTGTCCTGGGAGAGGCTGAATTAGATGCTGTGGCGCCTGCCCTGGAGGGGTTTGCAGTTGAAGAAGAGGGAATGTGGAGGAAGCAGTCGTCATGGTCTATACAGAGAGCATGAGTGCAGGGGCACGAGGAGAAGTGCCATCTTCTGGTGACCCCATCAGTCTGGGATGCCTCCTGGAAGTGTCTGCAAGTCCTGGGATTCCAAGAAGGTGGTTCCTGGTGGTCATCGGTACCCGGCATCAAGTGGGTCAGAAGAGCGCTGTGGATGTGAGTTCATGCAGGGAAACCCTCCCCAGCCTTCGGAGCAGTGGGTGAGTTTTCAGCCCACTCTTCCTGACGAAGCACCCCTGCTGCTTGCTTTTGGGGAGACGCCCCTTGGTGACTCAGGGGCCAATATTCTATGAACTGGCTCTAGGGAAGCTTTTGTGATGCATATGGGGCCCCGATGGCGTGTGGGGCCCCTGGGCCAGCCTGGCCCTGTGCTCACTTGTGTGTCCCTGACTTTGGCCGAGTATTTTGGTCAACTTTTCAAAGCGATCTAACTCAGGGGTTTTCAGGCCTGTCTGCACATCACCTGGGGCAACTTTTAAAAACTAGTGACGTGCCAGGGCCCACCCTCAGATGCTGTTTTAAATGGCCTTGGGTGGGGCTCAGACATTGGTATTATTTAAAAGCTTCTCAAATGATTCTAGTGTCCAACTGGGTTGAGGACCACTGAAGACGTTTGGGCAGGTGACCTGGCCCTCAGGGCAATGAGCTGGAAGAATGTAAGTCCCACCAGAACAAACAATTAGGTTGTGGGCAGATGGGGGTGCGTTTACAAAGCCCCTCGCTGTCCCTTCTGTCCTCTGTGTCCTGCAAATGCTCATTGCTATTGCACATAATGAGGAGGCACAGGACCAAATCCTGCAGGTCGGTGTGGAAAGGGCTGCTTTGCTCTTGGTCCCAGGAATCCAGATTCCTCTTTTTCCCCCGTCACTACTTCCTTCCCGCTCCATGCCCAGCCTGTGCCACGTTCTGCCCACCCCAGCCTCCTGGTCCCTGGGTGAGAATCACCTGCAGGCAGAGCTGGCGTCTGTGATCTTTGATCTCCTCCAGGAACTCTGGAGGGCTCAGCAGCAGGAGCTGGTCTGCTTCCCACCCCACCTCCCTGGGAACATTATCCCTTAAATAAAATCAATAGACCCAGGACATGCTTGGAATCTAGAAGCTAATCGTGCACCAGTTCCATTTCCATGTCAGAGTTCTCCTGGTGGCTGCCACTGGCTGTGCAGCAAAGGCATATGGGAGTGAATCTGCCGGCCGGGGCTTGGAGAGGGCCCCCGGCAGGCTGGGGAGGTGGGGTGTGCCGGACGGCCCTGCGGGGAAGGGGGCCCGGGGGGCTCCAGAAACTGGTGCTGGGCTTCCTTGCGCTGCACAGGCCTCCATCCGGCATCCTGGCACCCCATCAAGTGTTAAGGAGTGCAGGAGGCAGACCTAATGAAAACCCAGTTTCATTTTGCATAATCAGGCGCCGTTGAAATGATCCTTTCAGTGCTGCGTGCTGCAAATTAACAATCTGACTTATATACAATAAAAACCAGAGTATTGTACAAAGCGATACTTCTTAGGTGGTGGATACACAGATGGAAATTCATTTAATGAACTACAAGTCCCCGAATGGATTCTAAACTTCTTGTAATTACCCTGGAAAGAACCCCAGTAGAAACAGAAAAAGCCTTTTGTACTCCCCACCCCGGCGTCAGGGCAGCAGTTTCCTCCATCTTCAAGGTTGCCTTGTCGGAAACCAGCATCCTTATGTGAAGAGTTCCTTGAGGCCGTGTGAGTGGTAGGGTTGGGCCACCTGCAAATTAGCAAACTCCATCCCCCTCCCCAGGTTCTGAAAACAGTGTGACCTTTAAGGGTTTTGGTGCCAAACCAAATGTGTCTTAAATGGGATTGTAAAGAGTTTAACCCATAACCCTGGCACCAGCCAGTGAATAATCTGGCAGGCTGCCGGAAGGACTGGGGGCACCTGGTCTTTGTAGCTCTGGGCTGAGCTAATCCGAGGCAGTGATGACTCAGCCCTGCTCCTAGGAGTTTTCTTGGAAAGATGTCGCTCCAAGGGGGAAGCCATGGGAAGAGTTCCACTAGGCCAGGAGCTACTTTCCCATTTGATAAGGCAGGAGGGACAGGGGACAGGACAGGGTGGAGGTGCCTTGGGTAGGCCGGAGCAGAACCAGGTTGCAAGGCTCAGGTGAACCGTCAGAGGGAACCATTGGGGACCGGCCTCTTCCAAGGGAACAGCGCCACAGAAGGGGGCTAGGAACGGATGGGCATCTACAGAGTGCCACACTCGATAAGTATCACAACCTGTTCCATATTTATTATGGGCAACAATTTGACTAACGGGGAATTTAGATTAATAACATTCAGGCCAGAGAAGTAATTTCCTTTGAGAAAGCGATTTACGTGCGCTCTGCCAGAGAGAGCCGTGACTGCTCTCTTGTCGTGTCAGCTCAAATAATGAAGTTGAAAATAACATGGAAGGTTAATAGGTCCAACTTATCTTTTTAGAACTGAAAAGGAAGATTTACAGTGTGGAGGCTGTTTTGCATATTTCCAGTGGGAATTGAAAGTTTTTTTTTTTCCCCCAAACAAGATTTATGAGAACCCACGGTTCAAGGTATCTGCTCTGTTAGTGCTCCTAAGTGAGGCAGTAAACCTCTTCATTTGGGTGGATGCTCTCGGCTCTAAAGAGAGCTGTCTCTCCCCAGGTCACTGTTGGGGCATGTACTGGAATGCTGACTCTGGAAAGTCACATCATTGGTTTGGTTTAAACACTTCTGCCACCTAGATTTTTCCAAACATTCTTTTGATTTCTTTTGTTGTCATTTACTGCCCCATGAACTTGGTGGGTTGGCCTTGGGCTTGCGGAATAGAGGGAAACAGCGCTGGGTCAGAGCTAGGAGATTGCTGGAGTCGAGTGGCAACACGGCCTATGGATTCCAGGCAAGAAGGGGACAGAGTGGACCCTTCTGGCTCTTGTCTGCCCCTTTGTGAGCTTGAACGTGCTCCCAGCACTTCTGCTGACATCTCGTTGGCCCACTCTGTCTGCAGAGAGGCTGGGAGGCACAGGTCCTCACTCAGCTGCTTCCTGCCCACGTAACGCTGGAGCGTGTTGTTTAGGAGGGACGGAGAGTGGATATGGGTAGGCCTCCAGCAGTCTTCAGCCCAAGTTCATGTATTTCTACTCTTTCTTGTTTTCTGTTAAGTGCAAACTATAAAATTCCGTTGAAATATTGCTTTCACTGTGTCCCACCATGTGTTTTTGTCTCCCTCCAACATTATATTGAAATATTTCAAACATAAAGGAGGGTTGAAAGAATTGTACAGTTATATATACTTATATATCTCCATTTAACATTTGTTGTATTTGCTTTACCACATATTAATCCATGTATCATCAGTCCATCTTAGTTTGGTACATTTCATGATAAATTGAAATATAATATTTAATGTAGCCTAAATATTCCAGCATGCATATTATGAACTGTTCGTTTACTTTTTAAGGTAAATAATAGCCATGAAACTCTAGTCCTTTGTAACCTATATAGTATTTCCTTTAGTTCTACTCTTTGATCTTGCTCAAGATTTGTTTTTCCATCATGAGTATTTCAAGCTGAAGACAAGGATGACATAGGGACACCTGTGTGCTTGACAGTGAAATGCAGAACCTTCAGTGCACCATAGGATGAGTTTTGGCAAATACATCCACCCATGTAACTCCAACTCCTATTAAGACACAGAACATTTCTATTACCCTAAAAGGTTCCCTTTTGTCTCTTCTCAGTCAATACTCCCCTACCCTGGGCAACCACCATTCTGATTTTTTTTTCACCATAAATTATTTTTGCCAGTTCTAGAACTTTGTATAAATGAATTCATATAATATGTATGGGAAGGCTTCCTTCGTTCAGCGTGTTTTTGAGATTCATTTATGTTGTTGTATCAGTAGTTTTCTTTTTTTTTATTGAGAGTAGTATTCCATTGTATGAATGTACCATAGTTTGTTTATCCATTCATTCATGGACATCTGGTAGGTTTCCAGTTTTTGACTATTATGAATAAAACTGCTGTGAATATTTTGTACAAATCTTTTTTGGGGATGTGTGTTTTTATTTCTTTTGGGTAAATGCCTAGGAGAGAATTGTTGGGTGCTATATTTTGTTTCTTTTAAAAGAAACTGCCAGACTTTTTTTCCCCTAAAGCAATTGTGTCATTTCTACCAGCAATGTATGAGGGTTCCAGTTGCTCTGCATACTAACTGACATTTAGTGTTGTCACTCTTTTTAATTTTAGCCATTCTGATGGGTGTATAGTGGATCTCATTGTGGTTTCAACTTACATTTCCCTGATGACTAATGATTTTTCATGTACTTATTAGTCATTCATATATCTTCCTTTGTCATTGTCCCTTCCAATCTTTTGCCCATTAAATATTTTGGATTTTCTTCTTGTTAGCTTGTCGGAGTGCTTAATATAATCTAGATACAGTTCTTTGTTAGCTGTATGTTTCACAAATATTTTCTCTTTTTATAATGGTGTCTTTTCATGAGCAGAAGTGTTTAATTTTGATGAAGTTTAATTTATCACTTTTTTCCCTTTTATGGTTATTGCTTTCCATGTTCTGTCTAAGGAATCTTTGCATACTCCCTTGTTGCAAAGATATTCTCCTATGTTTTCTTCTGGAAGCTTTTAGTGTTAACTTCTATATGTAGATCTATTATTCATCTCAAATTAATTTTGTGTGTGGTGTAAGGTAGGAGACAACCTTGTTATTATCTATACTGATCTCAAGTTGTTTAGCACCATTTGCTAAAAAGACTTTTCTTTCCCCATTGGATTGCTTTGGCACCTTTGCTTGAAATTAATTGACAAAGGTGTGTCTATTGTGGGCTCTATTCTTTTCCACTAATCTAGTTGTCTGTCCTTATGCTAGTACCTCACTGTTTTGATTACTGTAGCTTTATAATACATCTTGAAGTCAGGCCAATTTTGTTATTTTTCAAAATGGATTTGGTTATTCTATATTCTACTTGCTTTACATTTCCATATAAATTTTAGAATCAACTTGTCAATTTCTATTAAAAATCCTGCAGGTATTTTCACTGGGATGGTGTTAAAGATATAGATCCCTTAGAGAGATATAGATCACTTAAAATATTGAGTCTTCCAATCCACAAAGATGGTATATCTCTCCATTTATTTAGGTCTTTAATTTCCCACAGCAGTGTTTTATAGTTCAGTGTAGAGAGTTTGCTTATCTTTTGTTAAACTTATTCCTAGGCATTTTATGATATTTTTTTACACTATTGTTAAAACCCCCAGTTAAGATAATGAATTTATCTATTTCTCTCTTTACTTCTGTCAATTTTTGCTTCTTGTCATTTGAAGCCTTGTTATTAGGCACATGCACATTTATGATTGTAATGCCTCCCTGACTAATTGCCCCATTTATCATTATGAAATGTCTCTATGTCTGGTAACACTATTTGTCTTGAAGTCTACTTTATATAGCTACTCTAGCCTTCTTATGGTTATGGTTTTACATGGTGTATCTTTTTTCATCCATTACTTCCTTTAAAATATGTTTCTTGTAGACAGCATATAGTTTCGTCTTGATTTTTTCATACATTCTGACAGTCTCTGCTTTTTAATTAGAGTGTTTAGTGTGTTTACATTTAATATAATTATTGATAGGGTTGGATTTAGATCTACCATGTTGATATATATTTTCTGTTTGTCTCATCTGTTTTTCATTGCTGTTTTAAAAGATTGAATGTTTTAAAAGAATTTTATTTTAATTTGTCCACTTGTTTTTTAGCAGTGCTTCTTTGCATGTTTTGCATTTTTTTGGTGGTCACACTAGTGAGTATAATATATAGTTTTAACTTTTCACAGTCTATGTATACTTAATATTTGTACCACTTCATGTAAATTATTAATATAATAATCTTGCAACTATATAGTTTAATTCACCTCTACTCCTTCATGCTATACTTGTCATATGTATTACATCTATATATATTATAAATCCCTTAGTGCATTTTTCTTTTTTTGCTTTAAACAGTCACATATATTTTATGAAAGTAAGGGAAATGATATCTTTTATAATCAACCACGTTTTGAAGTATCTGTGTTCCTTCCTGAAATCAGAGGTCCCATTGTATCATTTTCCTTCAGTGTGAAGAATTTCATTTAATTTTTTCACAGGGAAGATTTGCTGGTGGTGAATTTTCTTATATTTTATTTTTCTCAATATGTCTTTATTTTGCCTTCATTATTTGTAAATATTTTTATTGGGTATAGAATTCTGGATGGACAGTGTTTTTTCCTTTTAGCACATTAAAGATGATGTTTTCCTCTCTTCTGACCTCTTGTTTTTGAAAAGAAGTTGTGTAGCATTTTTTTGGTTATTCCCCTTATATAATGTGTTGTTTGTGACTGCTTTCAGGATTTTCCCTTTATCTTTGACATTATTCATTTTGACTGTGATGTGCCTAGATATTTTGTTTGTTTGTTTTTTAATCTTTATTTTGTTTGGGGTTTGCTGAGTTTTGTGATTCTGAAATCTATGTCTTTCAACAAATTTGGGAAAATTTTGGCCATTTTCTGCACTATTCTCATTCTCTTCCTCTGGGACTTCAGTTATATATATATTTGACTTCATATTATTATTGTTATTATTTACAAATCATTGAGGCATGTTAACTTTTTTCAAACATTTTTCCATTTTTCTGATAGATCAGGATTTATCAATCCCAGCACTATTGACATTTTGGGCCACATCATTATTCATTGTGTGTGGGAAGTGTTTCTTATGCATTGTAGGGTATTTAGTAGCATCCTTGACCTCTACCATTAAATGCCAGTAGCATAGCCCCCCAGTTGTGACAACCAAAAATGTTTCCAGACATTTCCAATGTCCCCTGGAGGACAAAATCACCTCCACTTGAGAATCACTGAGATAAATCAACAGAAATTTATCCAATCTTCACATTTACTAACTCTTCTGTCATTGTCAATCCAGTGAATATATTTCAAATATTTTTTTAGTTTCAGAATTTCATTTTTATAAATTCTTTCTGTCTCTCTGCTGAGTTGACTTATCTATTCATTCATTACAAGGATATTTTCCATAGTTATTCTAGACCCGTTAAAATCTTTGTTTTCTAATTTCAACATGGTTTTAAAATACAAGTCATTATTATTCAAATATGGTGAGACCAAATTTCAGGAGATGATCGCCATTAAAAAGATAGTCTGTTCCTTACAGTTCCCAGGAGGAAGGGACAATATTAGGCTATGCTGGGCACAGGGGAAGCACCAGGGTTGGTCAGGAGGCAGAGGGGCAAGGGGAAAATGTGGATAAGAGCCTTTACTGTGGTTTTTGTGAGAAGGGCGAGGCTAGGTAAACAGCCACAGGATTGGCTAGCTTGTATAATTTCACTGGGCTCTGAGCCGGGGGTGGGGTGGGGGGGGGTGGGGAAGGGGCTGTCTCTTGTCTCATACCCTGCCCTGGGGTGATTAGGGCAGAGGAATAGTGGCTGGGAGTGTGAGTCTGGTGAGAGCCCAATGAAGGAGATGGTTGGGGTATGGGCTTCAGCTTGGTGGTTTTAATGTGAAAGGGGTGTTGTTTCCTATCTCTAGGAGTTAGCTCATCCTGGGAGGGGCAGCCCTTCTAGTGTCAGCAAGGCCCCAAGAGGTCAAAATATCAGAATACAAAGACATGCTTAATACAAACATTTGTGTCATCTCAGAGTCAGTCTCTGTGGATTGCCTTTTCTCTTGAGTACGTGTTGCATTTTTCTGCTTGTATATCTTGTAATTTGGAATTTTATTCTAGACCGTGTGAAGGATCTATTGCAGAGACTTGGGATTCTGTTATACTATTCTGAATAATATTGAGTTGTTGTTTCAGCAGATACTTAACTTTGCTGAATTCAAACTCTAAACTCTGTCTCTCTTGAGTTGGGCAGCAGCAGAAATCACTGTCTAGGTCTTACAGCCTTAGGTGGGCTGTGTGGAGTCTGTTCCATGCATACATAATTCAGGGATTAGCCAGAGATGTGGGCAGAGTTTATACACAGACTTTGGAGCTCTCCCTCCGTGACTATCTCCTTTTTGGGAGCTCCTCTTTCATTTTCTAGCTGCTGTGGTTACCCTAGACTCTCCTCTGATTCTACAAGTAAGACTTCACTTTTCTATCTGAGTATTTGCTGTTCCATGACACTTACTCAAGCCTGCCTCAGGCAAAAAGCTATTAAAAAAAATCCTCAGAAACTTAGTCCCAATACCTTCTTTCTAGTGTCCAAATTCCACCAATTTCTGCCTGCTTTTGGTCTCTCTCTTGCATCTTCAGATTTTTAAAGAGATATTTTAAATATTGGGAGGTTGGTCCAATATGAGCTATTCCTCCATTATTGGAAGGAGAATTCCATATATCCCATCAATTTTGAAATATACTGATTTTACTGTGTTCTAAGTATTTAAAAATTTTCTATGTGATTTTTCCTTTTACAAGTATCAGTTGAATGTTTTTTAGTTCCCAGATATTTTGGATTTGCAAGTGATCCTTTTGTTAATAATTTTAAATTTAATTATACTGTGGTCATAAACATGGTTTGTGTGATGCTGATTCTTTGGCATTTACCAAAGCTTCCTTTATGGTCCAGTGCATGTTTAATTTTTGTGAATGTTCTACGTGTGCTCAGAAAGGATGTGAGTTCTCTGTTAGGTGAAATCTCCATGTATTTACTAGTTCAACCTTAATAAATCTCTTCATCTTTGTTTTTTGCTTTCTGTGTGCATGAGCCATCAATTTCTGGAGGGACGTGTTCGAGTCTCCAACCAAATCTCTTGATTTATCTATTTTTTTTTTGTAGTTCTGTCAGGTGTTACTCTGCATTTTTTGAGGCCAAATTCTTAGCGGCATATCTTTTCATGATCGTTGTATCTTCTTGAGTTATTGTTCCTTTCAGAAGCATGTAATGCCCTCTGTCTTATCTATTCATGGGCTCCCTGCACACCCTCAGTTTCAGGTTTTACGTCTCTCTTTAATCCTGGGAAATCTTGGCTATTGGTTCTTCATTTGTTTCCTCCTCCATTCATGGCTCCGTCCTGCTGGGCCTCCTGTTACGTGGATGTTGATACATCCTCTGTTTTCCATATTTCCTTTCACTTATTCATTTATTTTAAAGGCAGTTTCCATCTCTTTATGCTTTCTTGATGCATTCTGGTAAATTCCCCGATGCGATCTTAATCTCATTAGATTATTCGTTGGCTGTTTATTGAGTGCTTTCTTTTAGGAATAAAGTATGATAAGCCTTCTCCCCTCGTCTGCATCCAGAGGGAGCCCTGGAGCCCAGTGTACTCTTGGCCTGTGATACTTTGGCTCCCTGGGCACCACGTGTCCCTCTGCCACCACAAGAAGCCTGGACTCCCAGGACCCCTCCCTGGTGACACCTGTCTTCACCGTTCCATTTAGAATTCCCCCCACTCCCCGCTTTCCCTTCTGCGTGGAGCCATGTGGTGTACCCTACATTTTATTTATTTTCTGTTGCTCTCGCCAGATGTAAGGGCCATGAAGGCAGCACTTTTTGTCCCCAGTATCTTGCTATAGCGTCTGACATGTAATGCACGGTTAATAAATATTTGCTAAATGAATCAATGATTATATTATAGTTTTTATTTATTTTACCTATTATGTTTCTTTCTAAAAAACCTTCCTTTTATTGGACATCTCAGTGCAAGAAACAACATTAGGGTCTTTACATCATGGCATTATTTAAATATTCATTTATTCATTCATTTCCATATTTTTTGTATTGTGGTAAAATATATATGTAACACAAAATTTGCCACTTCAAGCATTTTAAGTGTACAGTTCCGTGGCATTAAGTACATTCCCATTGTTGTACAACCATCACCACCATCCGTCTCAGGAAGTTTCTGATTTTCCTGAACTGAAACTCTGTACCCATCAAGCAAAGCAGTTGTGTTTTTCATACCCCGTGTTTCCGGCTGGTTCTGCCTTAGGACTCATGCTCCTACTTTGTATGCCCAGTATCTTTCCCTATCTCTTTGAGGATAGCTGCTTACTTTGAATTCTTGTTCCTTTTTGTCTATTAATCTGCTTCCTTTATAGAAATAGGGTGCTTATTGTCTTTCTCTCAGAGCGGTTGTGCTCCTCGGATGTCTTGTTATTTGTCCCTGTGAGCTGCAGCTACCCTGGATGGTAGCGTGGGCTTGGGGCTGGGGAGGGCCCGGACCCTCCCCTGTGCTCTTTCTGGCATGTTTTAGAGAAGGGGGAGGGGAGTGCCACCCAAGGTGGAGAATGTGGAGGATAGAATCAGCTTGATCACGTCCGATTTTAGTCTGCTCTCCCCTTCCGCCAGCACCCCGGCCAGCCTGGCCCCCCAGGCTCTTTTCTAAGAGCTGCCAGACTTTACTGTGGTGTCCCGGCCCCATGGGGTAGAGCAAGAGGGCGGGGTGCTCAGGGTCCACCCCACTGCTAGGTACCATTGTCACAGCCTCCCCATGTCACCAGGTCCTGCCACTGCTGGCACTGGGTGAGGGGCTGGTGCCTCTGTGCCTTTGCTGCCCTTGCTCTGGGGACAGGATGCGAAATGACCGCTCAGGGCCACTAGAGCACTTCCTGGCAGGCTGCTTGCTTTTGAGCTGGCTCCTCTTCCATCTCTCATTCTGCAAACCCGTGCATGGGGCCCAGACATCTTTCTTTTCCCCGGAAGCTTCTCATGGTTTCTCCCCATCGAGCTTCCTCTTGTTCGGGGGCATCTCCAAGCGTGGAGAAGCCATAGCCTGTGTCCGCTCACTGTCTTGATCGCTACCTCTGTCTCCTGTAGGCCACAGGGTGGGGGAGTAGATCTGAAATGGCCACTGGGGGTGGGAAGTTGCAGCGGCAGAACGGGGATGACTTGGGGAGCATGTGCTATGGGGAGAGACCTGGAGAACAGGTGGCAGCACAGACTGGCAGTCTCCCCAGATCCTGTGGAGGGGTCAGCTTATGGGGTCACAATCCCGATAGGAGCAGAGGATGCGGGTAGGGGCCTCTGCCCATGCGAGTCTGAGGCTCGGGATTATGTGTCTTCTCCTGTCTCCGGCCTCTGGTGTTCTTGACCCATTTGCTACACACGTTTACTTTCACATTCACTTTCCACGTTCCTACCCTTACCAGTTAACCTCCCTCAATTCCTGCTCCTCTTTTTGGCTAAGGAGCTTCTGGTGAATTTTAATGGGCAGCTTATGTTTTAAAATGGTCAGATCTGTTTCAGAAAGAGACATTGTGGGAAGCCACAGACATGTTTTTATAGAATCCCAGCGTCTCTGAGCAGGAAGGGACTTTAGAGGTGACAGGTCCACTGATCTCAGGTTATCTTATATTTGACTCATTGATGACTCATGTAAGAAGCCCAGATCCCGGGCTGGTAGGAAAAGTCCCACGCTTTCTTTTGGTTGTATGCTTGCATATTTACGGTGGTTGTTACATTTCTAATTTCTTTAAGTTTTAAGGACCTGAATTGGAGTCGTAGCGATGGGAGAAAATCTGACGACAAGTTCTTAATTATCGTCAGAGCCCCCGTCTTGGCCCTGCTTCCTGCCCCTTCCCAGTGGCCGACTCTCTAAACTCCGTGGGGACGGGATTTTGTCTTTTTGTTCACTGCCGTCTCTCCAGGACAATGCTCTCAATACATATTTGTGAACAAATGAGGCGGTCAAGAGCCCACCTCTGAATCCCGTCCCTGTGCGCGAACCACGTCAGGGCTGAGAGGCCACCGCTTCACACGGTGACCCGCTATTGCTGAGCGGTATGAGTGGTCAGGAAGTTCTCATTTCTGCTGAGCCTAAATTATTCCCCCCGAATATACATTAGTCCTGCTTCTGTCGTCTGGGACCACAGAGAATTCTGTGGATTCGTGTCGTCCAGAGAGCACTTCTGCTACTGAAGACGGCCGCTGTGGGCGCCTTCCCAGCACACAGATGTTCTTCACCACCTGAGTCGTCCTCTTGTGAGTGACCTCGTGTTGTCAGTGCCGATTTTAGATGTGGTGGCCGGAACTGAACATCAACCACAAATGTGGCTTCTGATCGGAGCAGAGAGGAATGGCTTTGCCACCTTCCTTTTTCTTGACACTATCCTTGATTAATGCAACCAAGTAATGCCTTTTGACTTTGCACCCAGCTAAAATCCTTTTTCAGACACTCTGTCCCCTGAGCTCTACTCCAACCAGGAGGTGTTTTGAGCCTAGGTGCGGACTCTTGTACGCCCCTCAGCAAGGTGGGGTATGCGAGGACGCAGCTGGGAGTCGGAGACCCGCCCACATACCTGCCTGGGGATGATGACCAAATACAACAGCACGGTGTGAAAGTGCTTGGAAAGCCATAAAGAAACCTCAGGCTACCTGTTACTGCTGGTTCATTCTATCCTAAACCCATTCAGGGCTGCTTAAATTGTGTCTCACCTGCTAGAATATCAGCATCTCTCTCTGTGTCGTTACTCACGGATCTCAAGAATACCTCCCATGACTTTATTCAAGCCACTGATAGAAACATCCCACAGGACAGGGCGGAGGGCACAGCCTCTGGCACACATATCTGGGGTGACTTGGATCTATTATTCCACACTGTGCAAGTTTGGTTACCCAACGAACAGTGAGTCTCCCTGGTTGTGCTTACATCCAGCCCATATGGCTTCATCTAATTTACAAGGATAACGGGAGAGAATTCTAGAGCCACCGCAATCTGCAGAATGCAGGTTCTCTCAAAAGAGATGTGGTGGTTTGACGTGACTCACTCTTGACAATGTAGACCAGGTTCCCAGAGGCCACAGCTTCTTCCTAAGTACAGTGGACAAAATGTACAAGTCTCTGCGACTCCTTGAAGACACGTGGTAAAAACGGTGGTAAATTGCTGGTGATCTAACTCAGGGTTTCTCAACCTCAGCACTGTTCGCATATTGGTCTGGATAATTCCTGGTGGTAAGAGTCGTCCTGTGCATAGTAGGATGTTTAGCAGCACCCCTGGCCTCTACACCCTGGATGCCAGGGACACCCCCTACCCAGCTGTGACAGTAATAAATGTCTCCAGACGTTGCCAAATGCCCCGTGGGGAGGCATGTTGCCCTGGTTATAAACCACTGGCCTAACTAAAGAAAAAAAGGGCAGACGTATTTAGAACAGTGATACCTCCCTTTCCAGTTTCTGGATGTGGCTTCAGGTTAGCAGGTTTGTTATCCTAGTTGCATTTTGCAAAGGTTGGTATTACAATGGGTTGTGTGCTTTGGTTATGCTGTCAACATAGAGTAATGCAGTCCAGAGTCGCGTCTGGTGGCAGAGGGGTGCCAGGCTGGGATTGATCCCTTGAGCACAGGTACCTGGTTAAGTAGATGGTTCACGTGAGAACAGTCGGGGTTGGACTGGCTACTCGAGGAGAGGTTGATGGAATCCCAGATCTTTTCAGGACGTTCCTATAGCGAAGGAGCTTCTGGGCTTTAGCATTGTGGGCTGGAGCAACAAAACTAAATAAAAGATAATCTCTCAAGTTTCTTTGGTTTTAAGTAATCACTCATGCAGGTAGGTTGGCGATCATGGGAGGCCACATAGGTACTTTGTTCAGAAGTTATTGTTTCCATTAGAAAGAGTAATGGTTTTCATATACCAGCAAGAACGAACCCGTGTTGTCATAGGAAATCTTTGTAACAGGAAATCTCCAACTCTACAGAAGTATCTGGCTTGTGCCCTAGGAGGGAATAGAAGCCCTAGAAGCTGATAGGTGAGTCAGAGCCTGTCAACACACATCACACTAGAGATTATTCATCATTGTTATTTTTATTTTGAAAATTAACTCCCCTAAGGGGCCAGGCTGTGCTGTGCCTCTCAAAGGTATAATTCCACTTTACAATGTAAGCTGTTTGGAGATTATTTGAGCACAAGAATATGTTCGGTTACCGAAAATGATTTCCCATGCTTTCCTTGAAATAAAAAATTGCCCAACATGCTTAGGAAATGGGAATTATGGTGGACACCACATTATTTTCTAGATGGATCACCTTATAAACGAAAGTTCCGTCCTCCAGTTAATGGTGAAAAATTGTCTATTTGAAGGGAGAATAATTGCCAAAGAGCAGGGAGGCCAACCGTGTTGGTTTTTTTTTTCAAAAATGGGGGTTTAATATCACTTGCATTTGGACTTTCATATGAGGCAGCGAGGACCCCAGCTGGAGAACCTGGGTCTGGAACCCGCAATTGGGTCAGGAGGGGAGCAGCTGCCCTGGACTGGCTTCCGGAATGTTGACCCGGGGGGCTTGGCCAGTCAGCTGGGCAGAGCTCAGCTGGTCCCATCCTATTGCTAGAATGTTCTCATGATCCCATGGAGCCTGCCCAGAACTGGGTGTTCTGCTTGCTTTTTTTTCTTTTATGTCTGTTTATTGTGAAATAAAACATATACACATATATATACACACACACACATATATATACACCCACATAAATATATAAAGTATACCAAATTAAAACATGCAGATCCTTGAAAGTATGAAAACCATTTAATTCAAGAATATAATGTGCCGCGCCTCCAAAGCCCTCCCTAAATCATTACCCCCAGTCTTTCTCAAAGACAGCCACTATCCTGACTTCTAACACTATAGTTTTGTCTGGTTTTTTTTTCCCCAATTTTTTTAGTTTGAAAAAGTTTTAAACCTGCAGAGAAGTTGCAAGAGGGCTGTGATGAGCACCTGTCTACCTAGTGGGCAACGGTAAACATTTGCACATCTCCTTTATCTCACCTGGGACATTCTTAGATGCCAACCTTGGAGTCAGGCTTTCGGGCCATCACATTACACCCAGGCTGGGTTTCCAGACAGGTGCTCTGTCTGCTGCAGCCTGACCGGGGCAGGGATTTTGAGGGAAGGTTGAGTTGGGACCACAGCTGGGCCTGGGGCACTTGGAAGAAAGGGGAAGGGGGTGGGGAGGTGCCAGTCGCTGTGCTTCTGGCGTAGCCAGACTTGGAGGAAACTGGGAATGGCTTTGTAGACGTGCTGATAGTATTTGAGTTTGGAAAATTTCCAGATTTAATTCTCATTTTGTCTTGGGCAACGGGATATCTTCAGATTCTCTTACCTCTGTCCTTAAAATCCCGGCTAGTAAGATCTGGCAGGCAAAGAGATTTTTAAGAATAGAGTCTACTTTTTCCCATCGTAAACTAATATATGCTTATCATAGAAAATTTAGAAAGTACAGAAAAGCAGAAAGAAGAAAAAAACAAGTGGAGGTATTTTACTGGGCTGTGGCATTAGTCCTAGAGATCCCATTGAGTGGAGGGGTGGCAGGATTTATTGCTTTTATTGTTTATTTGGTGGGAAAAAAACCAAACAACCCTGCAGTCTTTTCAGAATAACCCTGAGGCCCAGGAATAGGAAATGATCTTATTAATTATAAGGAAAATGATGTAGCTGAGATGAAACTCACTCCCTAAGGCCAGCTGAGAACACGGTTGAGGCGGGGTGAGATGAAAATGACCTTCTCCACAGTGCTGAGCTCTGCGAGTTGTCCCTCAGGCTGCCTTAGCCATGACCGAGCTCCGTCCCTCTGTCCCGGGGGACTGTTGCCACCGGACGAGTCACCACTCTCCCCCACCCAGAGCCTTTGAGGGCAGGAGCCTGTCTCTGAGCCGCACGATTCCTTGGGCTTCTGTCTCCCACGCTCACATTCTATGATTTCTCCTTCAACCTCTTTAGGAAATCAAACTTTTGAGATGTTGTCTACATTTTAGGGTTCTTTTTTCCTGGTTGGAGGACTTATTTATTTACTTTGTATTTACACTCTGTTTGCTTCCAGGAAGGATTTATGATAGCCTATAATAAATACACTTTCTCAACAAGGCTGCCAGAGAAGTAAACAATAAGAAAACAATATCATTAACAACTATTAATAGTAATATTAATAATGTGACATAATAGACTTTCAGTTTAGCTACAGACGTCCTGGAATCAGGGCAGGAGGGGAAGACGACAGGTACATGGCAGTTTGGGAGGAAACACCACCTCGGAGAAGAGGGACACTCTGCTGCCGAATCCTTAAGGAAATCACCGGATAGGATCTTACATAAGGGACATTAACCAGGAGACGGTCCCTGCCATCAAGGTGGCATAGAGTGTGGGAGTGTTTTGGATTCTCATCTCTGAGTGAAAGCTGAGGCCTGACGGGGAGCTTGGGAAGTGGGGACGTGAAAATGGGGGGCTTGCTGGGGCTGTGAGCACCGGAACCTGAGCCGGTCTAGGGGGAGATGGAACATCACACTAGGTCCTTCCCTTGCTTCAAGCCCCCAAGGGTATTCCCATTCCCCACAGGAAATAGTCAAAACCCCTTAGGATGCCTCTCATGGCCCTAATGGCTGGGCTCAGTTTACCTCCTGCCTTAGCTCTCCTCGCCTCTGAGAGGTGGCTGGGCCCTGCCCCCTGAAAGGCCCCTAAAACACCTTGCTTCTGCCTCGTGCAGCACGTCCCCAGCCTGCCTGTGCTGCCCTGCACCACCTCCCCCCAGCCTGGTTACAGACTCCACAGGACAGAGCCAGCGGCTGGTTCCGTTTGCTCCCACCCCTCCAGGCCTGGGCACGAGGTGGGCACCCGTGGTGGTGAGTTGCATTGACCTACAGTGCACCTGGAGTCTGCAAGGCTGGGAAATGGCGCACCATGAAATTAGCACACACAGCCCGTGCTGGGAGGGGGCGCAGGCGGGTGCCCCGTCCTTATTCAGGAAGGGGGGAGGAGAGATTTGAGGAGGAAGGCCTGGGGCCCTACCTCTGTGTGCTTCTCTCGGACACAGGTCTTAGAGTGCAGGGAGGCGAGGGAGGGCCAGCTTTGTGGCCAGCGCTGTTCTGGGCACTCTGGAGGCTTTGTGTTCTCTCTGGGCCTCTGATTTATGCCGATGAGATTCTCATAGAACCATACACAGGAATAGCGGGGAACCACAGGGTGAGTAAAGAGAGAAACAGTGTTTGCAGCAATCCGAGGAAGCAGCGAAAGATGAACAAAGGTGTGAACAGCCTTGACAGTGGACGCATGGCTGGCACAGAGAATGTGCTAGATGGTTCTGTGGCGTGTTTGTTGTTTTAATTGATATGAACAGGATACCAGGTAGGAGAATCCAGACAGGCCAGGAATGAGTGTGGCTCTGCGTAGGGCAGGGGGAGACTGGCCTGTCTCGGGTCCCAGAGCAGGGGAGGAGCCGGGTCCGGCCAGGGCGAGGGTCCCGGCAGCTGAGCCTCGAGCGTCCTCCACGAAGCGCCCTCCACGAAGCGCCCACTGGGGGCTGGGGGGCATGTTCTAACCCGGGCATCTTCGCCGATCAGTAGAGCTTTTACAAGTTAATGGCTTCATCTTGATTGTTTAAATTTTGTAAGTCGTTAGGACCCCTTATGAGTGGCTCTGAAAAGTATTGGATTGCTAATAAATGCAAACTGTAAAATATTCATTCGAGATGATTATTTTATATTATTGAGTAAGTGCAGAAAGAATTAACTTTCTGCTCACTTACAGTAGGATCCATAGCTATCCGGGCTGTTTAGTGAATGAAATATTTAACCTAATTTATATGGTTTCGGGGACCTGAGGATAAACGCCATGGTTCGGTGCTGGAGAAGAAACTGAGGGAGCAGAGTCTCAGGCTTCCTGCCGACTCCTGGTGGGGAAGGAACACTCGCCTGGGCGGGAGCCCTGGGCAGGCTCTGGCGCCCTCCTCCCCCTCACTGCCACCGCACAGCCAGCCTGCGGGACCTGGAGGGAGGAGCACCCTTCGCCCTCTGCCCACAGGAGCTCAGGGCTGGGAGGGAACCTGGAGGGCCTCAGCCTGTCCCATCCCTCTCGGGGCCTGTTTGCGCCTCAGAACAATCAGGCTTGGACCAGGGACTCCTCGGGCTCCATCAGCTCCAATGTGCAGGGGATGTAGGGTGCTGCTGGGGGTTCTGGGGGCTGGGATTAGAATGGCTGCCAGGACTTGAGGGTGAGGGCAGGGACACAGGCTCCCCTGTGGATGCACAAGCAGGAAACCCTGGTCTGCATCCTCTTGGGGCTGTGTGGCTCCAAGACCAGGGTCCAGCTCCGTGGCCCAAGGACAGCCCCTGCACGCGCCTCTCTGTGCTTTAGTGACCCCCTCCGACCCCGTCTATGTTTTTGCTTTCTACGCATCTGTGCTGCCCAGCTGCGGTCATGTTTTGCTGCTGGGCGCCTGTGTTGCAGTAGCCTGTGGAGATTGTCACTGCAGCCTCAGAAGGGGGTGGCTTCATGCTGCAGGCGCTTCATGGAAACCTGCGGCTCCGGGCAGCTCAGGGGCGAGTGTGAGCCAGGCCGCACCTGTCCCCGTGCTGCGTGGAGCCTAGAGCCCCCGTCCAGGCTGGACTCAGGAGTTTGCCTCTCAGCTGAGACACATGTCGCCAATAAGCTGGTTTGTGCAGAGCCTCTGGGTCCCCTTTGACTTATGAAGCTGTGGGTTTCGTCCTGCTTTTTGCCCAGGGCCCTGGGGCCTCTGTCACCGCAGCCTGGGGGCTCTGTTGTTCCTGCTGTCCTCATCCTTGGGCTCTAGCCTGGCCCCGAAGGCCTTTCCTAAGGGCTCCCTTCCTGAGCCTCCAGGCCTTGTGTGTGGACTTGAGAACACTGTCCACTCGAGGTGCAGGAGCTGGCCAGTGTGGACAGAGAAGAGCCGTTCCCGGGGCACTCGCCAACCCCTTTTCATTGTCAGGTTCAAGCACTTGCTAGGGTTTTGGGTTTCTCCTTCTCCTCCTCCTCCTCTTCCCCTCCCCTTCCTACTCCTCTCCCCCTCTCCTTCTTCCCCCTCCTCTATTTGGATTTGTCCCCGGGGTAGACCTCAGGTATAACCGAGAACCACTGGCCTGCAGGACACTGTCCCGGGAGGGCTCCCCGGATCCCGGGGAAGCTTCAGCCTAGAGAAGGGAGGGGCCCTGGATGAAGACACGCCAGGGGGTGCCAGCTCTAGGGCCTGGCTCCTTCCTCTGCGTCCAGCGCTCTCACCCCACTTCGTCTGAGCTTGGCTGTGCTCGGTGACCTTGGGCCGTGGGCTCAGGCGTCAATTTCACCAGGAGACGTCTCTGGCTGCTCCCAGGTTGGGTCAGTTCTGAGATGCCAGGAGACCCTTTTTGGAAACAGTTTCCCTGCTTTCTTGTTTTCATTATCGCAGTTGTTTGGCTGATGGACTTTGGAGTTGGAAAGACCTGGGTTCAAATCTCAGCTCCACTGCTCACCAGCTGTGCGACGTGTCCTTATCTGTAAAATGGAGGAGATGCCGAGAGTCCAGGAGATGCCACGTGGAAGGCTCGTGGAACAGGGCCTGGCACGGAATAGATGCTCTTTGCACGTCAGCTGTTACCATTTGCTCCCCACCCACACCCACCAGCCTCCCCTTTTGCACGTTTCTGAGTAGTGAGATTTCTTACTAACAGCTTCTTGTACTCAGCCTCCTTCGGGGTGGGGTGCGCAACAGGAAAAGCTCTTATCTGGTACCTGTGACCCGGTCAGGCCGACCAAATAAGCAGCGGCTGCACCCCGTGCCCTGTGGACACCCGCACCCCGCCCAGGGTGGCTGCCACTGTCCAGTCCTGATTGTTGGGGTGAACACTCCAGCCCCAAACATCCCAGCAGCTGTCTCTACGGACGCCTGCTGGTTTGGCAGCCACTGTCGTATGGGAGTCTGCTTACTGGTCCCTGTCCTGGCACGGTCACGTCAGGACGAAGCCACCGCAGGCTGTGGCGGGTCCTCTCCATGTTATGGCTGGAGGAGCGACCGGATGTTCTAGTTTGGATCGTGTTCCTTCACTTTGAGAACCTCTTCGGATGCTCCCCGATGCCCTTGGAAGAAGCTTCGTGGCCCCCAGCGTGGCCTGCAAGCCCCTTCCCGTCTGTCTGGCACCACACCTGCGCTTTCCCATCCTCGCTACCCCGAAGCAGAGGAGGGCTGGACTTTGACCTTCCCTCCGTATTCCAGCACAGGTCGTCCCTCCTCATCCTCCAGGCCTCACCCCGACACCGGCCGCCGAGAGGCAACCCCTGAGCACCCTCCCCAGTTCCTCTCGCATCCTCCTTTGTTTCCTTCATGACGTTTTTCACAGTTTATAGGTGCTTTGTTATTTGTTCCTTTCCTTTTGGGTCCACTTCCCCCACTAGAGTGTAAGCTGTTCAAGGGGGAGATGCCACCCACCTGGCCCTGGTGTGTCCCCAGTGCTCAGCTCAGAGGCTGGTGGGTGGAGCCGCTTATTAACATATGTTGACTGTGACCTCATCATTCCCAGGAGTTACAGCCCCTCCGGATTCCGAATCTGCAAACATCCCACCTCCAGATACCACATCCTGTCTCTCCAGCCCACTTCTCCAAGTCCCCCTGGGACTACGGAGCCCCCGGTGCCATGAGCACCTCTCCCCAGTCCTCGGAGCTCCCTGGCCTGTCCCACTTCACGGTACTCGGGGGAAGCCACACCCTGGTCAATCCCAGCTCTCGCTCTGCTCCTGGCCCAAACGGAGCACCTCCCGTGCGGCCAGGGGACACTTGCAAGCTGATGTCCCACTCTCAAGGGGACTCTAAGGTGCCTTCTCCCTCTCTCAAGCCCCAATGCTTCTGCCGCCCTCTCTCCCAGCTGTCGGCCTTGCAAGGTAGAGATAATGGAAAGAGAACCTCCTCAGACTCCTCCTGCCAGGTCTGCCGCCGCCCTCTGGTCACCAGGAGGCCCGGCTGTGTCCGCTGTGGCGCTGGATGCTGCCTCCTGCCTGCCCGGCACCCGCCTTTCTCTCTGCCCCGGATCCTCCCATCAGCACGCGGACCTGCCGCCATCTCGCCCCCCTTAAACACCCTCTCTGGCCACCCCGGGCTCTGGCCACTCCTCTCCTCACCCACAGCGAGACTCCCCGAGACAGTGGTCACTACTCGCAGCTCCGACCGACTGCCTGGTCTCCTGTGGACCCTCCACACTCAGGCTGTCACCCAGCACGCCACCAACACTGCTGTCCTCGAGCCAGCACGACATCCGTGGCACCACTTAGCCCTCACCCTCTGCTTGGTGATCTCCATGGTGACCACTACTGTCCCTGAGGCACTTGTTCTCTTGCTGCCCCGCTGTCACCTCACACCCCTTCCTTTTCTCGCCCTGGGGCTGCTCCTCAGTTTCCTTTGCCTGCACCTCATCTGCCCCACGCTACATCCTGTGGCCTCCCCGGCCCTGTCCTTGGATGCCCTCCGTCTACCACTGTGCTCAGACTCGCGTCTCTGAGGATACCTGCTTGTCACGTGCCCACGGCCCGGCCTTGCCTTCAGAGTGCCAGCCTTGCGTCCAGCCCCTCTGGCACCTCCAGGTGCCCACAGGCGTGGAGCCTGAGGGCCTGTAATTTCTCCCCAAATCTGATCTTCTTCCTCCTGCTAGTGTCTCAGGGCGAAAGCCTGGGGACCATCTCTGAGTCCCCTCTCCCTCCCTCTCTCTCTGTCTGCACATACTAAGTCCATCAACAAACCCTGTTGGCTCCACCTTGAAAATGCACCTGTTTCTCCCCACCCTTGCACTGCACCTCCCGGCACCAGGCCCCTCCCACCAGCTCTCCAGGCCGCTGCCTTTGTCCTTCTTTCGTCTTTCCTTCCTGGCAGCCAGAGCCGGTCTGCTAGTCCTCAGCGCCAGGTGAGCAAAGTGTGCTCAGGGGTGTTCTGTTCCTGGCTGCAGGCGGCAGAGGTGTTCAGGGATGGAGCTAGGAGTTGAACTTTGGGGCGTGGGACTCACACTGAACACCCCCCCTGCCGGGTGTGGACAGGGCCCTGTGCCATCTGCTGGTTCAATGTCATGTTCTTGGTGGTGAAGGCAGGGAGGTGTCTGCCATTCTCAACTTCCAGCGGCTTCATGTCCTGCCTCTGCGCTGCCAGGCTCTGAACCACCCCAGAAAGCGCCCTCTCCTTGAGACCCCTTTTCTTTAAAGCTCCAACCACGAGCAGCTGGCTGGGAGCTTCCTCCAACGGCAGAGACAGGGAGGCTTGGCAGTGGAGCTGCTGCCAGAGGCGAGGCCATGATCTTGGAACGTGGGAACCCAGCACATTTGCTTGTCCTAAAAATACAGTTCTTAAAATAGCCCGGTCCGTGTGGGAGATGGGAGCCTGCCGAGCGCGGGTTGGGAGGGCGGCGCGTGAGTGGGGCAGGTGTGCCTCGGAAGGCCAGGTCCCGGGGGGAAACCGAGGCCTGGGCTCGGTGGCCCTGTTGGGCTCTTGCTCCTCAAACCCCATGGCGAGGCAGGCGGCAGTCTCTCACCTGCCCCAGGCCTGCACATGTGGAAATACGGATTGAGAAGAGCCTTGGGTTAGGCCTTGCAAAGCTGCAAACAACAGTGTGTGTTTGGGGTGTGAGGCTATAAATAGCCCAGAGGCCTGAGGGGGCTGGAACTTTGGCCCACTGGGAGCCAGCTAGAGACAGCTCTGCTCCCGGGAATCCCGACGCCCACTGGAAACGGGAACTTGTTTCTGCTCCCGGCACCAGCCTGCCCTGCTGGACAGGGCAGTGACAAGGTCACTGGCTGCAGGGACAGGAGGCCTTTCTGTAACTGAAGCCCAGCCCAGGGTAGGGAGAAAGAGCCCGGCTTCTGCTTCAAGGCAGCAACACCGTGTGTGAGCACTGTCCCTTGCCGCCAAGTCTTGCATGACCTCTGATACCTCAGTGTTGGACTCGGTCTCTACAAGAGCCTCTTCTCTCTGGGGTGACGACCAGGCTCCTCGTAGGAGGTGGAGGTGGGAGGAGCCGAGGTGGGTGTCTAGAGGTTCCACATTCCGAGCCACCCTTTGGGCTTGTGTCCGGGAATCTTGATCTGGGCCCTGCGGACAGTCTGAGACCCCCAGTGTCTCGGGGGCGGGTGTCAGGGAATTTAGGAAGAATGTCGTTTGCATCATTGGGCCTCAGCTTGTCTTTTTCTGGAGGAAGAGTATGGAGCCTTTTTCATCTTCCTAAAGGCTCCCTGACTCAAAATCCGCGAGCTAAATGATCTGTAAATTTTCTTCCAGCTCTCAGAGCCTCTGATCCTATTATTCCAAGTCAAGACATTTTGAAAATTACAGGATAGCTTCCTTCTCAGAACAGATGCCAGGGATTTGTAAGTTTCCATTCCCGAGCGGTTCTGGGTTTGCTGGCTGGACCAGCACCGAGGGGTTGTCAAGATTTCTAATCTTCAAAGCGATCCTCATCTGCCTCCTGGTGAGCTGCATGGTCCTCACAGCATGACACGCGTGCTGTGGGACCGAGTGGGGACAGTTGAACGTGATGTGCTAATAACTGGATTTCCCGCTGCGTCTTCCCTGCTCCTCCGACTGCATCCCTCGCTGGGTGGGACAGAGCCGGCCTTCCAGCGTCTGCAACGCATTCCTGCCTTCCGCCTCTGCACGGCTCCTTCTCTCTGCCCGGAATGTTCCCCTGTTCCCTTGTCCCCGGCCTGTCTGCCTTCAGGGTCTGGTGGGATGTCTTCCGGTGGGGCCGCAGCTGGACTTAGCCTGCCCTTCCTCTGAATGCACATAGTGTTGACTTTTTTTTGATTTTTAAAATTTTGTTTTTTAAGTGATCACAGAGTAAAATCAAGATTTTGGGGGGTATGCAGTGCTTTGACGTTTAACCCCAGCAGGGAACACAGCAGTGCTGTGGTCAACTCCTGCCCCAGCCCAGCCCCCCGAAGTCACTGATCTCTTCTCTGTCGCTGTGGTTTGATCTTTTTGAGAATGTCCTATGGAGGCTTCTTCCACTCAGCCGGACGCCTTTGCCGTTCATCCCAGCTGCTGCGTGTGTCAGTAGCTTGTTCCTTCCAGTGGCTGGGTGCGAATCCATTCCCATAATATTTATCTGCACCTTCTCTTGCTGAATTTTGCCTTATTTTATGCATGGCCTATGTCGCTAGATGCAGGGAGGCAGGGTCAGTGTGTGATTCATTTTTATAACCTTTCAAGTGCTCTGCAAACTGTAGGCACTCAGCTGTCGGACGGATGAATGAACAAACCACAGCGAGCGACAGGAAGGTGAAATTAATTTCATAGAACTTGGGTGTTTCCTATATCCTTAAAAATCTCTAATAAACATAACCCTCAATTTCCTGAAATAAAAATAGTTAATCGCCCCCTGTATTCTGTTCGTAGGAGAGACAGGGTTTCTTTCTACCTGTCTCCCCTCCCACCTTCCCCAGCCGTGTCACAGGATCTGCATGTGCGCCCGTTTCTTACGCCCCTGTGGGTTGTCTTTGACAACTCTCGTGCAGAAGAGAAACGCAGTGGGCCAGGAAGGGGCTGGACAAGCCCAAGTCTGAGTGGTTTCGCCCTCTGCACCTCCAGGCACAGCAACAGGGTGAAATGGGCTCCAGACTGGGAGTCACCACAGCCACATTGCTGGTCCCAGCTGTGTGACTTTGCTTAAGTTACTTCCTCTCTCTGGTCTTCTTTCTTTATTTATTTTGTACACCAGCTGTGTGACTTTGCTTAAGTTGCTTCCCCTCTCTGGTCTTCTTTCTTTATTTATTTTGTACACCAGCTGTGTGACTTTGCTTAAGTTGCTTCCCCTCTCTGGTCTTTTTTCTTTATTTATTTTGTACATATCTGTTAAATGATGATGCTGAAACAGATGATGTCTGTGGTCTTGTCAAGCTCTGAAACAACATGGTTTTGTGGCTGGGTGATCTCAACTCATGCACCCCTACAGCTATAAACAAACACAAACGGGAAGGATTTTCTAATGAGCTAGTTTTCCTTCCTTGTTAAATTTAAGTTCCTTACTTATTAGTGCACATGCTCTTTCCGCAAGTGTTTATGAAGGCCTACTGAGTATCAGTTTCAAACTTGAGACTTTTAGTGTTTGTAGGAATTGGAAATGCTGAGTTCTGGTGTTTGTAGGAAAGAGAAATACTGCCCGATGTCTTTATATTTACTCTTTAAATGAAGAGCAGAGAGGGAAAGAATAGGTCTCGTTTTCATGGCCCTGTCTCGTTCTTTTCTCTTCTGCCTCCTTTCCTGGGATCACCAGATGCTAGTTGGTCTCCTACTGGTGAACCTGTTTGGGATTGAATGACTGAGTGCCGGGAACCTGGGTTGGTGTGGGTGGCGCCTGAGCCCGTCCCTGGCTGCCTCGTACACTGTTCCCGTTGCCCCCAGCAACAGTGGAGCGTCAGGGCCTCACTGGCTGGTTCTCCAAAAGGAGTTTGGTGTGGAACTGGTGCCACCGGGCCCTTCCTGCGACTGTCTCCAGGCCAGAGGCCTCGGTCCCAGGAGCATCCTCCATGGGCACGCCTGCCCAGAGGAGCACCTTGCCTTCGTTCCACCTTGACAGTTTCCACAATCTCTGCACAGACTGCCTGGATCGGTCCCCTCCGGCTCTGAGTGGCCAAGGGACTTGTCCAGGTCCACCCCAGAGGGTGGGTGGGGTTGGGGCTCAGGACCCATCTCTCGACTCCTGGGTCAGAAAGCAACTCTGCCGAACAAACTTGTTAATGGTCTCAAATGGGTTTACCAGGAAAGGAGTCGTAGGGACAACGGATGGAGACCCAGTGAAGTGTTGGACCCCCTGGCAGAGAACGGTGCTCAGGATGGAAGGGTGTGGACGCCTTTTGTCTCCAGCGGGCTTGCCCTGAGGCGGGCACCACCATTTTGCTATCATCTTTACCCCAGAAAGAATAGGGCATGGATGGAGTCACATGAGACCCTCTTTTCCCCATCCGGAGAACCCCACGGTGATTTTACAGACATTTCCTGTCCCTCCAAGTCCTCTGTCCCCGGACCCGTGCCGAAGCTACAGCTTCGGCTACAGCTCCGGTTACACCAGGGCCAGCAGTAAGAACTCAGGAAAGGGCTGCTTCTGCAGACGCCTTTCAGTAGCTGACAAGACGGTCTCAGTCGCAGATAGGAGTCCCCCTTCCTCCCCGTGCACAGAGCGTGTTGATGTGAGGGAAGATTCGTGTCCCCTTGTTGGGATCGGAGCTGTTCCTGGAGTCGTTTCTCGGTTTAGTGCAGCTACTCTCCCCTCCCAGCCGGGACAGCCTCCGGCCTGGACCACTCTGCAGGCCGACCCGGGCCCTCTCTCTCGTCTCTGCGCAGCCGCCTGGGCACTCAGCAGGGCGATCTGGGGCTGGGAAGTGTCAGCAACGTCCCCTCTGGAGCCTGACCAGACCAAAGGCGATGCCCTTCTGGCCGCAGAGGGTCCACTCCCACTCTGGGTCTGTGTCCTGCGTCCTGGCCGGGGGCCTTGGTGGGAAGAGTGGACAACTGCAGGCTTTCTATGTCACCGTGGCAAGGTGTCCACATTCCCGAAATGCTTCAGAACCACTGACTTGCCATTTTTTGTGGCTTCAACTCAGTGTTCCCCAGGACGCGTGGGGGTCTCTGGCCGGCAAGCTGAGGAGTTGCCTGGGCAACCTCTAAAAGGGTCTTCATGGTCCCAGCCTTTATTGTCAACTTGAATGGTGACTGTAAAGTTGTGCTGGGGATATTTGGAAATGATTCCCTCTGAACAACAGGGTGCTCTTTGGCTGGCTCGGCCTCCCACAGGGGTGAGACTGGGTGGGGAGGGATTTTAGGCTGTGCATGTAGATTCAACAAGATCCCCCGTGTGGAGAGGAAACTCTCAGGTGGGGACAGCTCCTGGTGGGTGGCAGGGGGCAGGAGTGACAAAGCCCTGACATGAGGAATGAAGTCACAGAGGGGGCCCTCTTAGCAGAACTCGGGCTTGGGGCACCAGATACCCTCTCAGCTTCCCAGAGGGGAAAACGTTCCACCGTCAGAGATGCTCTAGAGCCATCAGAGTATGAGAAATCAGCTACATGAGTAATAAAACCATAAGCCGAGTCTCTTTGTTCTGCTGCTGTGCAGACACGGTAAACATTTCCACAGAGAAAGCAAGAGCATGGATACACTGTGAGCCCCTGGCCTTTGACCCTGAAATCAAACTGTTTGCTGCAGAAACGGATGCCTACCGAAGCCCAGCGGCTGTGCTGGCTCCCCTACCCGGCTCCACCCACACTCGCCTTAAGTCCAGCTCTTGTAGAAACAGTTTTCTGCGATACAGTCTTGGAAGCCAGCAGCTCCCTCTCCTCCTCTTCCCCAAGTGCAGTGTTTGTGATTCTAGAAATAAGTTGGGCTCAAGCCTCAGAACGGCAGGCGTCGATGGCGTCCTGTTTAGGGGCTCTTTGGGGGTGCCCTGAAGCAGATGCCAGCGTGACCAGGCTGTCTGTTTTTCCAGGAGGGCCGGGATGGCACATTCGTCAATATTTCCTGCGGAAAACCTTCCATCTCTTGTAACAGGCAATTCTGTTTTGAGTCCTGAAGAAATTCATTCTATAATCAGGAGTGTGAATTGGAGCCAATTAGGGCTAAAAGGATATTCCAGAGCGTATACAGTTATGTGCTGCAAAAAGACATTTGGTCAATGACTGGCTGCATGTACGACAGTGGTCCCATAAGATTATAACACCATATTTTTTAAAATTACTTTTTAATTTCAAAATATTAAGGGGATACAAATGTTTTTGTTACATGGATAGCTTTCATAATGCTTTCGTCAGGGCTATAGGTGTGCCCAGCACCTGAATATTGTTCCTTGTACCTGTTACGTAGGTTTTTACCCCTTCCCCTCCCCCTCTTCTTGATTTCCAATGATTTTTACTTCTCTCTGTGCCCCTGTGTGCCCATCAATTAATTCCAAATTATTAGAGAGTACATGTGGTGGTGGTTTTTCCATTCCTGAGATACTTCACTTAGGATAATGGTCTCCAGTTTCACCTAGATTGCTGCAAAAGACATGAAGTCATTCTTTTTCATGGCTGAGTAGTACTCCATGGTGTTATGTGCCACATTTTGTATAACATCATGTCTTTACTGTGATACAGTACCTTTTCTATGTTTAGATATGTTCAGCTACACAAATACTTACCGTTGTGTTATAGTTACCCACAAGATTCAGTACAGTAATGTGTTATACAGGTTTGTAGCCTGAGAGCAACGGGCTACACCATATACCTGGGTGTGTAGTAGGCTGTACCGTCTAGGCTTGTGTAGGTTCACACTGTGATGTTCATACAACAATGAAATCACCTTACGAGGCATTTCTCAGGACGTATCCCTGTCATTAAGCCACTCATGACTATACAGGCAATAAACAGATAAGCAGACAAATAATTTCCCCCCAGCCCATACCCATGGCTTAGCGGTTGGGCCCTGCGAGGGTCCCTGTAGGATTCTCCTGTGTCTGTCATGATGGTGGGGGCTAGAGCTGGGTCTGCAAATTGTGGGCGTGGCCTTGAGCTGTGACAGGGGCAGCATGGTGATAAGAGCCAGACACCAGGGCTAGAGGTGGAAGCAGCTGGGGTCTTCCTCCCCTGTGGGGACCTGAACAGGGGCTTGCTCTCACCAGGCTGTGGCACAGAGACAGGTGATCTCCCAATTGTCCCCACTGGGCAGCTATGCAGCCCTCACCTGTCCTCGCACCAGCAGAGACCCCTTCTGATTGCAGGCTCAGGCCATGACCACCGCGTCCTGCAGAGCTGTGGGCCACCAAGGCCTGGGCACTCCCTGCTTTTAGCCCCTATTTGTGCTGGGGGGAGGGGTAAGTCCAGGGACCCACCCAGATGCCTTCATGGCTGACACAGCCAACCAGAGGACTGCAGGTGTCAGAGGTGCTTTGAGAAACTCCCTTCAGGGCAGTCAAGCCCTTGCCAAGTGGAATCACTCCACATTTACATGGGTGGTTCTGAATGTGGCCGTGATGAATTGTGGTCTGGCAGGGCCTTGACAGTGAAAAATGGGGCGGTGCGATGGAGCATGAAGGCAGGGGGTCCCTGCTGGGCTGGAGCCTGCACCTGAGCAGGGCGTCTGGGGCCACCGGAAACAGTGGGTGCCTTCTCCAGCCCACGGGGAAGGGACGGACGTGCACTGATTGCTTCTGCTTCCCTCTGTCCCTCGGTTCTGTCGTGCACGTCGTGTTTCTCTGCCTCCCCGTCTCTCCAGGCTGAAATGCGGCCATCAGACACAAGCTGTCCTGCTTTCTCTCTGTTTACTCTTCTCTTTATCCACCTCTCTCTTTCCTTCTTTCTTACTCAGTTTTTAAATTATAATCACAACCACTCATTGGACCGACTTAGCTGGGGCAGGAGGTGGCAGGCAAAGGGGCAGAGGGACAGTTGGAAGTGACAGGTACATTCTCTGTCCTAATTGTGGTGATGGTTTCGCAGGTGTGTACGTATTCCCAAACTTAGCTGGTGTATAGCTTAAATACATGCAGTTTATTGTATGTCAGTTCTACCTTCATAAAGGTATCTTTATAACCCACACCTATTTCGTGAAGGAAAGCAATGAGAACATGTTTTTGGATATTTAACTTTTAGGAAAGCCTGTATTCTGATTCCCTGTACAATAGGGCAGACCGAGATCTAGCAAAGGGCAATTTATTTCTGGGGTTTGGGCACTTTGAGATCATTATTAACAGCATCAACAACTGCTGCCGTTCGGTGAGCGCTTTTAATCTGTACGGCAAGGCTGCAAAATAACTCTTGTGCTTGTCCCCAGAGACTCAGAGGTGGGAGATGAAGTGACCTGCCCAAGGCCACACAGCCGGCCAGTTGCAGAGTTCTGCTTCACACTCGGGTCTCTGGAGGGTGACTTCCCTAGCACTCGTTGTGGGACGGGACAGGAATGCCACTTGGGAACAGCAGAGAGTGTGTGGGAAATTGCTTGTCACCTGCCCTTGAGATTGGGTTTGAGCCTGAAGAGAAGGTGGTCTTCACTTCTCCTGCCACTGCGGTTGCCTTTTGTCTCTCTGTGCCTCTTCTGCATTCCCAGCAGGCACCATCGGTGCCAGGGGAGGGACTTTGGCTGGCTGTTGAGAGAGGTGAATGGAAATGGTGTGGAATGACCCTGGCATGAATGTTGGGCGGGGCCAGTATGGCATGGGCGGGCTATGCAACAAGAGGATGTTAGGGGAGGGAGTTCCTCTTGGTTTGGCCTCCCTCATTAGTTTAGGGTGACATAAAGCAGCCTCTTTTTAAAAGAAGTCAAATTTGATCAGGTATTGGTTTCCAAGTTTTTGGACTATCCGAGCAAAATTGCCTTGGCAACGTCTGACTTTTTTTGTCGTTGTCTTTTTTCTATCTGATTGAATGGTATTTATTGGCCATATGCCTGAGGTATTTGCAGGAGGATCAGCTATGTCTACAGTTTGGTGTGTTCTTGGTGAATATTAGGCAAGAGTAAAATTTCCTCGGGTTGGGGAGGGGGACTATAGCAGAACTTCCAATCAAGATGCCAACTATGCATATGTGGGAATCTGCCTTCCCTCACTCTAAACCCATAGACATGTTGGATTAGTTATAACAGCAGCAAAAACATAGTTGAATTCAAAGGTGAGACTGGGAGATTTCTAGGTGCTAGAAACAAAGATGAAATTCAGAGTTGAAGCTGAGTGGCCCTATTGGAGTTTCCACAGTAAGTGCCCTAGGGGCTGGGGTTTCACAGGGCCTAGGGAACTGGAACTAGGTTTCTTGAAGAAAAGTGGGAGCAAGAAGGGACTATCTTTTCTGTCAATAAAAATTAGGAAAGTTCCTCCTGTTGGCTTAGGAATCTGGTATGCCCTGAAGACTCCATGCCCCCCAGGCTGTAGCTCATAGGAGTTTCCTGCAAGAAAGAGGGGTGCCAGGCCTAAACTGTGTGTAGATGTGAGACCAGACCCTCACTCTCCATGTGGGCAGAAACTCTGCACTGAGAACTTAACATGAAAGTTGGTCCAGAACTAGTGGGACCCATAAGGCTTTGTCAGATGTCAGTGTAGAACTGTCCTGCGGGGGAGGGTTCCTCAACATGGGGCACCTGTGAAAGTCACATGGAAAAAAAATCCCAATGTAGATAAGCTCTTAGACAAGAATTATAAAGCAAACAAGAAAATCCACCACCACAAGATACAATCAACAAATGTTCTGAAAGGAGAATTCCTGTCTCAGGAACTGTAGATAGTAAAGCAATCTGAAAAGGCCATTAGACCAAATATGTGTGAAATATTTGAAAAGACAAAATAAGAAATAAAATCCATAAGACTCGAATAGGAGATAATGGGAAGAAACAGGCAGTTTTGAAAAGAATCAGTTATTCTAGAAATGAAAGTATATAATATTTGAAACTAAAACCAAAACAAGACACTGAAAGCCTCCTAATAGGTGGGATTAAGAAAAGGAGCAGACACTCTGCAGAAGAAAGAGTCATCTACCTGCAAGATCGCCCCGAGAGACTATCCAAGCGTAGCTCAGGGAAGTAAAGGTGGAAAATATGGACGTGAAGGTCCAACACATACCTAATGGGAGTCTCAGAAGACTAAGGGAGAACAGAGGCAGACATCCTAGAAAGGAAGCTGGCGGAAAGAATAAGGACAGACATGAACCCCCTACTGAAAATGAATGTGGAAAACCAAGTGGAATAAATAAAGGCAAAAACCCACATGTGGATACTTCAGGGTGAAACTAGTGAGCATCGGAGATAAAGAGATATTTTAAAAAACCACCAAGAAAACAACTGCAGTAAGAGTTCATACATTTGGATAAATATGAAGTGAGGAAAATGCAAGATGGGGGCTGCTTTCTGTATTTTAATATGCCCTCCTAAGGGAATCAACAGGGAAAATATGATCCTGTTGGTTGTTCAGTCAGTGTGCACTAGCGATGTGATGCCGTCCTCCAAAAACCAAAGCACCTGTGTGTCTCTGACCCCAGTGTTTTGAAGTATTGCTCACCTGATGTGCTGCCAGTGCTGCTGTGTCTGTTCCGTGAGCACCTTTCTGGAATAAACCTTCAAACATGGGCCATGGATCTGGGATCCTCTTGACGGGCGCTGCCAAGAATGAAAAGGTGATCTTTCCAGGGTGCTTACCTCCTATTAATAAGAGAAAAAAGCAAACTAAATTAGTCTTGGGAAGGAAAGTGCCATATGAATCAACTTTCCTCACTCTGAAAATAACTTGGTAAGAATTTATAGATCCCCTAAGTTCTGCTGATTTTTTATATTGTTTACTTTCCTCTCCAAAATATCAAATAATTCATAGGTGGTAGGTATGGTGGCTATATGGATAATCTGAAATGAGAAATGGACAGCAAGAGAGATTTCTTTCTAGGGGGTCAGTGCTGGGGTGACTCCCTAAGACTAATGGCGCTGGATTAATAACCCAGGGCTGCTTCAATATTCATAGCCTGTTCCCTCTGAAGGCTGGGATATTTCCCACTTTTATGTCCTGCACAAAACTGTAAAGCAAAGATGGTTTCATTGCAGCTATGTGTGTAATGAGATGCGCAAGAGCTGCTCCTGCCCATTAATCAGCGTTTGGGGGAGGCTTCTGGAAGCCTGACCTATTGCCGCGGTGGCTGATGTGAATGCAATGATTTTTCCCCTGTGGGAGTCAATGCTGCAGGGCCTGGCAGCCTGGGGGCCCTGGCCATGAAGTTGTACTGCAGAGAAGAGGGATGGTCAAATCTCCAGGGTGCACAGGCGAATAGCTGGGGTCTGTTAAATTAAAAGGCTGCAGGGCCTTGGAGGGAGCCGTAGGATGTATGGTTTGCAATGAGTCCACCTGTTTCTGGGGTCCGTCTCGTCGGCCCCTCCTGCCTTACGGGGGTGGGGGTGGTTGAGGAGTGGGGCAGTATATGGAATTTGAGTGTGGCTCTGTGCCAGGCCCTGGGCCAGGTGCTGGAGAGACAACTAAATCACTCACACGTTGCCTCTGCCTTTAAGGTGCTCCCGGGGTGTGGGGGAGGCAGAGACCCGAACTGAAGAGTTCAATGAACCGGACTGGTGAAGGGGCAGAGACTTGATCAGGGCACAGATGGCCGCTACTTGCCCGCTTTGGGGATGGAGGGTGGGAAGAGGGGGATTGTGGTTTGGGAAGGCTTCCTGGAGAAGTAATGTCTGAGCTGAATCTACAGAGTGATTAAGGTTTGACCAAGAGCAGGTGAGCAGGGGGCCGCATGAGCAAAGGCGGGCAGTGAAATGTGCCGCCCTAGCGGGTGGGGCACAAGCTAGGTGGGGCACAACAAGCATCAGGCAGAGAGAAGCGAGTCTAGCAAGGGGCCGGGTTGTGCACTGCTGCTCAGGCCTGTTAGGGTTCTTGGACTTAATCTCGGTACTCCCATATGTCTACCTGGGCAGCACCTGTGGCACGGCCCCCGGTGTGACTCAGGTGCGTGGATTGTGGGGGTGGGAGGCCGGGTGCAGAAGTGAAACGACTCCAAGAGCAGGTCTAGGTTTCCTGCTCTCTGTGGCTCCCCTTGCCAGCACTTGGATATAAGCTAAGAGGATAAAATTCATTTCAAAAGGTTTTGGAGACCTTTGTGGGTGGTTTCCAATAATAAGAAAATAAAGGCTGTGTGGGGGTCGGGGGAGTTTCTCTAACTCTTGACCCAGAAACTCAGGGCTGGGAGGACTGAAGCTGTCCACCTCGTCTGGCACGAGCTTATTCCAGCCGCTGTACTGTTTCTTCTCAAAAGAGTCTTGTCCTCACGTGGTGGCTTTTCTTGAGAGGTGGCAGAGTCAGGCCTGGGGTGGACTCCTGGCCCTGGGATTTGTTTGACCCATGGTTGAAATTAGTGCTTCAGGAATTTTCGTCCTCTTAGGGCTCAAGAAAAGGGTAGAAAACCGTTGAAAAGGGTCAATGCCACAACATTATCTTTCTCACCTCTGGGGATAAAGTGAGAAAACAAAAGATGTCTTCGTTTGTGTCTGGATATGCCCACGTCGCTCACTAGCTGCTGAGGTTCATGGTGATATCATGAATATCAGCGTTAGAAGACTGCTTTGAGGATCGATAGCAATGCATGTACTGCATTTAAATATCTACAATTAAGGTCGGAGCCCAGAAGCACAACTCCTGAGAGGCCCATTGGACCTGGGGGAAGGGACAAACTGGACCTTAGTTATATATTTTAATGACCTAGAGATCAATACATGCCAGATTACATTTTCTTATCTGTTCTTTAAATCGCGAGCCTCCCTGGGGTCTGTATTTTCAGTGTACTCAGGCAGCTTAGTGTTTTTGGTGGCAGATGTGGTGACTCCCCGGCTGGCAGTATTTGAACCTGGTCTATAGGAAGTCTGAGCCAGATTTCAGAAGATGGGAACGTGGCTGGGGTATCTGTGTTGATGGGCAGAGGGAAAAACTGGCAGGGCCCCAGGTGTGAAGCTGGAAGAACGTGGGATGGATTTAGCCTGGCAGTGGGCGCGGAGGGAGATTCTAGCGAGTCTTTAACGTGGGCTGCAGCCATCTGTCCCAGATAGTTAGGGAGGTTGGGCATGGAGACAGAGACCCTTCGAATTGTTATTTGTTCCCTTCAGTAGTGATGCCTAGATGTGCATTTACTGCCAACCAGAGATACTCTTTAGTATATTTCTTCCTGACACTTTTCTGGGTCCAAGTTTATGATAGAAACTAAGCCCAGGAGAAAAAGTACATAATGTGGACCAGCAAGCAGTGCAACAGCTGTCAAGTATCGCATTGTCTTACTTGTAGAGCACAGGTGTTAGTGCCAGTGAGTCTCTGGGTGGTAGATCTGGTGGTCAGAGTGAACCTACAGCCCGGAGTCACAGCATGAGTGAATGATAACTGCCAAACACACTCCGTCGCTGGGTTCCTCCAACTTCTGAGGCTGTCCCCAGCACAAGTGTCTTCTTTAGTCAGGTCCCTGGCCGCTCGCTGAAACTACGACTTGACTTCCTCAATGTCCTCCTTGCTGCTGTCCATGAATTTAAGTCCTACTTTCAAGGTTATCCTGTTTCCTGGTGTTTCTCTGATCATCCTGCTCTTGGCCACCATGCGGGGCTCTGGACTCCCTGGAGCACTTGTCCCTCGGCAGGCCCCACCCGGCTCCGAGAGGAATGCTGGTATCATCATGAGTCGTTCTGTGTACCCACAGCTCTGTCTGAGGTCTTTCCTCTTGCCTGTTTGCCTCCCCAGGGCATTGCACGGTATTCTGCCTGTGCTCGGTAAGTGTCTGGGCTGTCAGAGGTGAATAAACAAAAATCTCTGCACCCATGGTGTCTACATTCTAAGGGGGCAGAGAGACAATACACAAATGCCATGTGATATGTTGTCAGACAAGTACTAAGAAGGAAAATGTAGCAGAGTGAAAAGACAGAATGACATGGCAGTTTCAGAGAAATTTGAAAGCAGGAGGTGTTATTGGTTTGTAATCAAACAGATCTGGATTCAAATCCTGATTCCCTCACCCTCTAGGACAACTGATTTAACCTCTGTGAACTTCAGTTTCTTTATCCATAATATGTGAATAGTGTTAATTGTATAGAGTCGTTGGAGGGTAACAAGGATTTTAGTTTGAGTATGACACTTGACATATAGTAAGGGCATAATTAATACATGGGAGCTTTTATTACTGTTACAGTCATCATCATTATTGTTACTATAAAATCAAGGGCTCTATGAACTCATTAGTCATTGAACAGTCTGTTACTTACCTTGGATTCTAGTGAGTTTGCAAATATCAAGAAATACCTCCTTTTTTTGCATAGACTATGACTGTGGTAGTTGACGATTCAACTTCTCTAGAGCAATGTTTCTTGAACTTTTTGGTCTCAAGACCTCTTTATACTTTTAAAAGTTATTGAAGACCCAAAGATCTTCTGTTTTATGAGTTATAGCTATAATATTTACTGCATTAGAAATTAAAACTGAAAAATTATTAAAAGTATGTATTAACTCATTAAAATAACAGTAACAAACTCATTTCATGTTAACATAAACAGCAGATCGTTTAATGAAAAATAACTATGTTTTTCAAAGCAAAACAAAATTTAGTGAGAAGAGTAACATTTTACATTTTTGCAGATTTCTTTAGTGTTTGGCTTAATGAAAGACAATTGGATTCTCATATGTGCTTCTGCCTTCAGTCTGTTTTGATATGTTGAAATAAATGAAGAAATTTAGCTTCACACAGATGTGTAATTAGTAAAGGAAGTGGTATTTTAATAGCCATTTCAGAGAGTTGTGAATATTCCTCTTTGATACTATACCACAACCCCAAAAGTGGTACTTTCTTAGAGGTTAGTTGCAATGTGGAATCTGAAACCATATCAGTGAATTTTTTTTGTGCCCTGTTACATTAAAAACCCATCAGCCTATCTTTTTGAGGGGAGACCATCTTTTAATATGGATATTTGGAAAGATCTTTTACCCTGTCATAGTTTTGTAAAGTCACATTGGTCATTTTGAAAATACTGGCTCGGTGAGTTATGCAGATCTTTATGTTGACACATTTCATTATATAATACCAAAAAAATTACCTTTGTTAATATTATTACCAAAGTTCTCAGAAAAGTCTTTAAATTTTACAAGTTGTCAAGTTCGCAGTGATGAATACAAGTTTTCCCAAATTCTAATTTTTACTTAAAAACTGAAAATTTATCATTGGCAACAAATATTGTTGAAGTGATAGTCTTACTTACTATGTTCATTTTTGAAAAAATATCTGCCAAATACCTGTTATTAATTTCTAATTTAATTCCATTATGGTCAGAGAACATACTCTGTATGTGAATTCCTTTTTTGCGTGAATTCTTTTAAATTTATTGAGACATTTAATGGCTCAAAATATGATCCATGTTGGTAAATGTGTGCACTTGAAAAGAATGTGTATTCTGCTGTTGTTAGCTGGAATGTTCTATAAATGTCAACTAGATCAAGTTGGTTGATAGTGGTGTTCAAGTCTTCTCCATCCTCACTTTTTTAATATCTACTTGTTTTTATCAATTATTAAGGGAGGGATGTGGAAATCTCTAACTACAATTGTAGTTTTGTCTATTTCATCTTGTCTTTCTATCAGTTTTTGCTTCACATATGTTGAAGCTCTCTTATTTGTTTCATAAACATTGATGACTGTTATGTCCTCTTGATTAATGGACTCCTCTATCATTATAAAATGATCCTCTTTATCCCTGATAGTATTTTTTGTTATGAAATCTACTTTGTGTGATATTAACATAGCCACTCCCAATTTATTTTTATTAGTGTCGGCATGGTATATCTTCTTCCAATCCTTTTAGTTTTAACTTACTTTGTGGGCTTCTTATAGGTAGCATATAGATGGGGTTTGCTTTCTAATCCAATCTTGAAATCTGTCTTTTATTTGAAGTATTTAGACCATTTACATTTAATGTGATTATCAATATGGTTAGGTTTCTGTTTTCTGTTTTTGTCATCTGTTATTTCTTTTTTCTCTTTTTTTGCCCTCTTTTGGATTAACTGAGAGGTTTTCTTGTTTTAATGATTCCATTTTATCTCCTTTGTTGGTTTATTAGCTATAACCCTGTTATTTCAGAGTTTTTAGTATACAGCTTTAACTTATCACAGTCAATTTTTGGGTGATATTATACCACTTCATGTATAGGGTAAGATATATACACTATATATAGCTCATGTATAGTGTAAGTATCTTATTATAGCATACTTCTGTTTCTCCCTTCATATCCTTTCTTTATTCTTCTCATACATCTTACTTGTAGATATGTTATAAACCCCACAGTTCATTGTTATTATTTTTGCTTTAAGTAGTTGATTATCTTTTAAAGAGATTTAAATCATTAAAAGTCTATATATACCCACATGGTTACCATTTTTCACTGCTCTTCATTTCTTTGTGTAGCTCCAGGTTTCCACCTGGTATTATTTCCTTTTTGCCTGAACGACTTCCCTTAACATTTCACATAGTGTATGTCTGCTGTTGATGAATTCCTTTAGCTTTTGTATCTATGAAAAAAATCTTTATTTCTGAAATATATTTTTTAATGTGTAGGGAATTCTCGATTTACACTTTTTTTTTTCTTGCAGTACTTCAAAGAAGTTGCTCTATGTCTTCTGGCTTACCTACGTAATTTCTGATAATTCTGCAGTTATACATATCTTCGTTTCTCTGTACACAAACATGCCCTTTCCCTGTGGCTGCTTTTTAGATTTTCTTTTTGTCTTTGGATTTAAATATGTTGATTATGATGTGCCTTGGTGTAGTTTTCTTATGTTTCTTGTGCTTGGGGCTCATTGAGCTTCTTGGATCTGTGCATTTACAGTTTTTATAAATTTATAAATCTTGGCCATTATTGTTTCATTTTTTTCTGTCCTTTCCCCTCTGTTGGGAACTTTATGTGTATATTAGACTGCTTGAAGTTGTCACTGAGATTTTTTTTCTTTTTTCTGTGCTTCAGTTTGGATAGTTTCTATTGCTGTCTTTGAGCTTACTAATATTTTCTTTTGTGATGTCTTTTTCTGTTAATTCCATCCAATGTGTTATTCACCTTAGGTTGCATCTTAGATTTTCATTGAAGTTTTCATCTCTAGAAGTTTTATTTGGGTCTGTTTAATTCTTCCATATCTCTTCTTACCATGTTCAATTTTCTTATCTGCTAATTTTGTCATCGTGTAATTTCTAGTTTGCTTCTGATTGATTTTTCTTCTCATTATCAGTCATCAGTCGTATTTTCTTCTTTGCATGCCTGGAAATTTTCTTTTTGACCTGGGACATTATGAATTTACCATGTTGGGTATTGTATAGATTTTTATTCCTATAAATAATCTTGAGCTTTGTTCTAGAATGTGGCTACATTATTTGGAATCAGTTTAATCCTTTCAGATCTTGCTTTACTGCTTTGTTAAGTGGGTCCAGAGCATTACTGAATTTAGGGCTAATTTTTCCCCACTACTGAGGTAAAACTGTGCTGAGTACTCTATATCCTGTGCCCTGTATATTATGCAGTTTTTTTTACTCTTGTTGGTGGAAACACACTATTCTAGGTCCAAGTATGAGTGGCTCTTCAAAGATTGTTCTCCTTAATCCTGTCGGGTTGTTCATTACATGAACTCAGATAGTTTTCTGCTGCACCTGCACTGGTCCACGCGTATTCGAACACTTGAAGGGGATGCTCTGCATAGCTCCTGAGTTCTCTGGGAATCTTTTTCTAGTACTCTCTGCCGATGATCTCCAGCTGCCTTGGCCTCTGTAGATTCCTAGTTTCTTCTCAACTCAGGGAGGTTGCTGGGTCTGGGTTCCCCTTCCTGTGCTGTGGTCTGGAACCTTTCTCTAGAAAGAAAGCTGGGGCAGTCACAGGGCTGAGCTTGTTTATTTCTTGTATCTCAAGGATCATGACCTTCATGGGCTGCTGTCCAGTGTCTAGAGAACTGATGTTTCCTATGTGGTGTGCAGTTTTTTAGGTGTTCCAAGCAGGAGGGTCCATCCAGCCCCCCTCCCTCCATCTTGGCCCGAAGCAGAAGTCCTGCCAAATATGGAAGTCTAAATAACCAGGGCTTTTTTTTTTTTTCAATCAGTTGTTCTTTCAAATAACAGTGACATTCCATGAAAAAAGTGGCTGCTTTAGCTTGCGACTCAGTCATGCAAGTGTTTTCTTCAAGACAATAATCACTAGCACTCTGGGAGGCTGAGGCGTGAGGATTGCTCAAGGTCAGGAGTTCGAGACCAGGTTGAACAAGAGTGAGACCCCCGTCTCTACTAAAAATATAAAGAAATTAGCCAAACAACTAAAATAGAAAAAATTAGCCGGGCATGGTGGCACATGCCTGTAGTCCCAGCTACTTGGGAGACTGAGGCAGGAGGATTGCTTGAGCCCAGGAGTTTGAGGTTGCTGTGAGCTAGGCTGACGCCACGGCACTCACTCTAGCCTGGGCAACAGAGCAAGACTGACTCTGTCTCCAAAAAAAAAAAAAAAAAAGACAACAATCACATTCAGTGCTTTATGTATACTTCTGCTTTGTCACACAGATAATGAAAAGATGTGATCGGTTTCCGTGTGTGTGTTTCTGTAAGTGCATAGCGATGGATAACACACGACTGCTGGTACAGTTGGTTGCTGCTGCCTTTACTTGTGCTGAGATCCCAGCGGTTTTTCCCACTGTTGCTTTTGCTCCAGCAGTGCAAATGTCAAAATGGGGAAAAAGGCAAATCACTGCATAGTATTTTTTTTTTTTTTTTGAGGCAGGATCTCGCTATATTGCCCTGGGTAGAGTGCAGTGGCGTCATCATAGTTCACTACAACCTCAAACTCCTGGGCTCAAGCATCTTGGCCTCACAAGTAGCTGGGACTCACAAGTAGCTGGGACTACAGGCACACAACACCACGCCTGGTTAATTTTTTTTTTTTTAGGTAGAGAGAGGGTCTTGCTCTTGCTCAGGTCTTGAACTCCTGACCTCAAGCAATCCTCCTGCTTCAGCCTCCCAGAGTGCTAGGATTACAGGTGTTGAGCTGCGGTGCCCGGCCCACTTCTTAGTATTTTACAAAAATGGTTTTGACCTAGCTGTCTCCCAGAAGGGTTTTGGGGATACCCCAAGAGTCTGCAAACCCCGCTTTGAGAGCTGCTGTCCTCCGGGCACCCTTATAGCTCTGCACAGAGATAGATACAAGAATGTTCTTTGTAGCATTGTTACACTAATAGAAATTTGGAAATTGATTTAAATGTTCATCAGTAGAAGAATGGGCAAATAAATTGTATTATATATTTACATGGTGAGATATAGTATATAGCAGTTAAAATGAATAAGCTAAAGCTATGTTTATCTTATGTATAAAGATCAAAACTGAGTGGAAAAAAACAAGTTGCAAAAAATGTATGGTACCATTTATATAAACTTAAAATATAAAAAATATATGTTGTTTATGGGTACCTATATAGGCGGTAAATAAAAACTAAATGGAAGATCGTGGCTACCTCTGAGAGGGAAGGCGGGGAATGAAATGGGCCAGGTACCCAGGAGCTCCAGCTACATATGTCACGCCGCTTTTTTATTTCAAAAAAAATAAATCTGGTGATATCTAGTGAAATATTATGACTGGAAAATATGGTTGGCATGTAGGTTTTTATTACATTATTTTATATGGTTTTTGAAAGCTTGAACTCTTTCCTCCTCATCATCCTCATGGAGAAATACAGAAAAAGAAAACCACGTGTGAACACATGATAGGTTCTTAGTTCCACGTGAAAACTGCTAAGTGAATGCCAGTTGGCGAGCCCGCCCGTTGTCCTCATGGCGCCAGCAGCTGCCATTGCGAGGAGACCGCAGCCGACCAGCGACGTTACCTAGTTCCACATGCAGCCTTTTTATCACCTGTGAAGTAGGACTTATGATCCTATTCCACAGCTGAGACTATTAGCATTCAGGAATGTTAAGTGTCGATACCTTGCCCGTGCCACGCAGTTAGTCAGGTATGAAGTCATCACTGGGACCTTGGGCTTTCGGGTTCAAGGTCTATGCTTTTTCCATTCTGCTAACGTCTGAGGTGATTAGCTTGCCATTGGAAGTTATTCTGTTGCTATTTCTCCTTCAGTTCTTCCAAACAAACCTGTTTTTCTGGCATAGTTTTTTATGTTTCTGCTAAGTGAGCCAGCTCTATCAATTACATTGTTTTTGTTGCCACAGCAACAATAATGCAGTGGCGTTATTAGGTATTATTACTGTAGCGCTGTGTCATGAGCTCGGGCTGGGCTGATGCCCTGCTGTTTGCAGAGGGCTCTTTCTGGTGGCTGCAGCCTCCTTGCCTTTGAAGCTAATTGCGTGGAGGCTGTGCTTCAGTGAGGCCTTGGATGTTCGGGGCTGGTACTATAGCCTGCTATAGAAAGACTTCTTAATCGGTTTTATAATGGGATCATTTATAATGTTTTAGGTAATAAAACAAAAGAACCTTTTGAGGTTGTTGATAATAATATCCCACTGACACATCAAGCATTGTCTAAAGATTTACTTGAATTAATTGAGTAGATGATGGAAAGAGAGACGATACACTTACTCATTTGTTTAGTCCTTTTTACTTGCAGCTGTCTGATAAAGAAAAATGGAGGTAGAATGCTTGAGATTGCATTAATGCATCTGGGAAGATGGGCTGGGGATTTATAGAGTTTAAAAATAGAAGTTTGAGAGTTTCGTAGGAATGTTTACCTGCCAGCATTGCTGCAGAGTGCGGAGAGGGTACGTGCTGCAGAGGCAGTCAGCCGGGCAGGGAGAGAATCCCACGTTGAGGCAGAACATTAGTTTTCCCCTGTGCCCTTGCTGGAATTAACAAGGCATTCATTCCCTGCCTCGCCCTATTCTGTGCGGCTTTCTCTGCGTGCTGCGTTCTTCACATCGGTCTTCGTAGTATTTGGGAAAATGGATGGTGTTTTCTTTAAGTTTTGGATAAATTTAAAAACAACACAGCTTGGGGAAACAGTGAATCGCCAACATTGTTGGTAGGGATATATATCGATTTGATCTTCTTGACCATAACATGTAAGCACGATGGTTAAAATGATCAGCTCTGGAGTCAGATTGCCACTTTCTGGCTGTAAGAACTTGGGCACGTTATTTAATCTCTCTGTGCCTCAGTTTCCTCAAATATAAAATGAGGCTACATTAATACCTACTAAATTAAGTTCTTTCGGTGCATGAGATAATATGTGAAAAGTGCTCAGAGCAGTGTCTGCACAGAGTGAATTTGCAGGAGATGTTAACTGTTATTATATATCAAAAGTAAAAGTGTGTATTCTCTTTAAGTCAACAAATCCATGTTAGAAATTTATCCTACAGAAATGCTAAATTGAGTGTTCAAAGATACGTTACCTGGATATTCACTGTGGCATTGCTTGTCATTGCAAAGGAACCTCAATGGTCATCAACAGGGCACAGTTCAACACATCGTGGTGCACCCATAAAGTGGAATCTTGTGCAGCTGTTAAAAAGGACAAAGTAATTTGCACCCATTGACTTGGGAAGAGAGCAGTGCCATGTTATTAAGTGAAAAAGTTAGTTTTTGCCATTTTAATTTGAATATGTCAAACATATGATAAAGTTGAAAGAATTTGCAATGAAACCATATACTCCCCAAGTAGCTTCTGCAGTTACCATTTCATTCTACTCACTTTTTCAATATCCATTCTTCTATTCATCCATCTATCTTGATATTTTGATTCATTTTAGAGAAGGTTGTAGACATCAATATACTTCCCCCCCAATATTCCAACATGCAGGCTTACCATTCATTAGAGTTCACTATTTGTTTGCATTCTTCTGAAAAATTAGTGTTCATAATAAGACAGATATTGTATTTACCCATTTGTATAAAAGCAAAGATGTCTCTATAAGCAGGTCTACAAGGGTCATGGTAAACCACTTCTGGTGGTAATCTGTGAGGAACAGGGTTACTGAACCGCATGCTGTATGTTCTTCTTTGGGAATGACACTGTTTAATATATCATTGAGGTGTGGCGTTGTGGCCACCACCTTCCCCCTCCTCCTGCTCTTCCTCCTCCATGTTATTCTTCACTATCATCATCATCATCATCAAATGTAGTTACAGAAAGCTTTGCTTCCGTTGTAAAGGTACAAAATGCCCAAGTAACCCCTGCATTTCATGCAGCCAAGAGGACAGACATGGGGTCCTCTTCTGATTAGAGACACTTGTGTTGTCCCTAATTAAGTCTGGGGTCCTTTCTGATATCTTGGTATGAGGACTCGGAATTAAAATTAATTGCAGATGTGCCTTTCACATCTGGACCAACATGTAAGAGCCTCATTTTAATGAAATATTGAAAAACAAATGGAGATATTTAGAAGACATGTAGGTATGAGGGTGATTTATCTCAAGGGGCGTTTTATTCTGTGAAATGCTCGAAGCTAATTGGCATGTGTCAACTTGGTTAATGGGAATAGCTTTAAAGTCTGAAACCAAAGTTCTAAAAGGCAGAAAGATGAGGCTCTTAGATTTGTTGCAATTAGGTATCCAAGCGCTTAAACCCACTTGATAATTTTCTCTTCATTTCTGTAGGCTGTGGAGTGTGGGAAGAAAATGGGTAACCTATAGGGGAGTGGGGGTGTGAGTACAGTCCTACATATAATTTACTTTCCTGGAAAGATATAGACAAGTCTTTTCAATTGCCTTTTTTCTGGGGGCGTGTACCCTACAGATTCTGCTTGGAGTTGGGTGGAGTGGCAAAACATTTTTTTTTTTTTTATGGAGGAATTTAGGAACTTTTAGAGCTTTGCACTGCATATTTTAAAATATGTTAAGTGCTATCAGAAGGCTTGGATACCTCAATCTTCTTTAAATAAATGGATTTTACAATTGCAAAGTGGTGACTTTTCTTTTTTTTGGGTTGCAATTCACAACAGCTCCACCTTTCAAGTGAAATTTTAGATATGCTAACTGTGAATTTTTTTGGCTTTTAGCATTTTGGAATAAAGTTGAAAGTTTCAGAAGCAGCCGGCATATTTCAATTTAATCTACTGCTGCTGTGTTGTCTCTTGATAGCATAATGCCAGGGCCACAGAGATGTTTTCATGATGTAAATAATTTGTGTATTATAAGTTGTCTAAACATGGCATTCGTGCAATAGGCTGCAATAAAATTGCCTGGGTATGGCTTTACATGACGGACTGTAATGGTTGCTTCGGAGTCATTAGAGCCTAGTATGTAAATAATCCGCATTTTAAAATTGTCTTAAATGTGCTTAGACAATGGATGAATGCCTCCTCCACATTCATTAATTCCATCAGGAATTCACAGTTCGCAGCACCTGAAGGCATCGGCCTGCTTCTTCCCAAAGAGCTCTGGGCGCTGTCAGCCTGCCCGTCTCCCAGGTGTGCCCGTGAGCAGGCGTTGGGCTATCGCTTTACCTTGACAGGTGGAGCGTCGTGACTACAGCTGGTACAATGCAGATTGTGATCCCGACCAAGGACTTTTTGCGAGTGGGAGCAGGACATGGAGGGCCCTTGTGCCCAAGCGTTTTGCAGGGGCAGGGAGATGAGAGGCTGCAAAATTCTTCCCTAAGACTTGCCTCTGCGCCACACAGGCAGTGGTGTCAGATACCCTTTGTTCATTTCCCACACGAGGCCCCAGATGGCCTGGAGCTGGAGCTCTGTCCCCGGCTTTGCTCTCTTGGCTTCCTCTGCATGGGGGCAGAGAGACAGTCCCTCAGACCTGCGGGGACCGGGGGTGTGGCTGCTGCGATGTCTCAGGCATCTATTGTCTAAGAGGGCCAGTTAAGCTCTCTCTTTGAAACACACACACAACATAACATAAATCAGAGCCAGAATCTTTTAACATTTACAGTTTTAAATGAAATTCCTGTTGAGAGTCTCTTAAGCTAGATTTATATCTGATTTTGCATTGAACTGTGTCGTTATGTGGGGCTGAGAAACTCTTACGAAATTAAGCATAATGCGAAAACATGCTGAAAAGACAGTTCTGTAGAAATGTGAAACATTATTATGTTATAGAATATTGGAGTGAAGAAATATGCATAAAGGCACAATTACCATGGACATTTTCCTTTTAATGATCCTTGTACAATCCTTGGCAGAAAGGTTTGCTGACGTCTCCTCGTAGATAAAGGAAAATTGAGACAATATTGATATTCTACATCCATTTTGAATTCCAAAGAATACCAGGATAGCAAACCAGCCTGTCTCCATATTCGAAACAATGAGGCCCAGCCTATCCTAGCTGATACCTGCAGGGACTGCAGGACAATCTGTCATAAGTGTTTGGGGGTTTGACCGAAGCCTATAAACCATGGACAGACCAAGAGGTAGCAATAACATGTGGGAGGATTAACTTCTGGATGCTCTGAACTGGAAGCTTCTAGAAGCTACTAGAATAGGTGTTGCTGAGGTTGTTGGATCCCTTTCTCTGGAGAGGTTTTAGGGTTGAAAAGCACCTGTGTGGAATGGCTGGGGTGGTCTGGGGTTGGGGTGATAGACTGTTGCCTGAGCCAAGCTTCACTGTTCCCAGCTGGCGGTGGGCTGTGTTCTGTACACCCCCCCTTCCACCCCACAGGAGACCCTGCTCAGCTGTGTTTCCTGCGGAAGGGTCCCCACTTCCACCCCTAGGCTCCCACTGACCTGGCTTAGGGCTACATGGATATTTATGTTATGTCCCCTGGGATTTTATCCTTCTTCCTTCAAAATAACTCCTAAAGCAAAAGCTTCTTCTCTTGCCTTGTCGCACCCCTTACCTGGGCTACCCCTGCACCTTGGCCGGGGGACCAGGTGTACCAAGGAGTGTGGGCAGAAGCCCTGTTTCCCCCTCTTGTTTCTGGCCGACCTTCTGTTGGCTGAGACGTGATTCCGGCGGGGAAAGAGTGCAGTTTCCCCGCCTCCCCGTTCAGCCCCGGAGCAGCTGGAGCAGGGCTGGTGGCGGTGCTGAGATCGCAAGCCTTCTAGAAACCCTCCCTCCCCCTGAGCTCATAGCAGGTCCCCTGGCAGGGTGGAAGCTTTTCTGAAAAATCTCCCTGAGCCTGTGCCCTCTAAGCCTGGCATTGAGATGCCACCAGCTGGGGGGGGGGGAGCAGCGACTGAGACCTTGCCCAGGTTGGAGCTCAGAGGCTTTGGCATTTGCACTGGAAGCGTCATCTGAGAAGCCCTGGTGGGGCTGTACTCAGGGTCAGGTGACAGCCAGCCTCGTACCTTCAGTGGGGCTGGCAGTAGATTCCGACTCTTCTGCTCTTCTTGGAACCTCTGAAAGGACCTCAAGGCATTTGTTACTTAGAGTTGCTTTAAATTAAGCAAAATTTAATTCTAATTTGGCCATGCAATGTCTGATTCTTGACCACCAGAGGTCACTGTAATAAGGTAGAAAGCAGGTGTTGCAGAGAGTGTTAAGTTGGTGGTTGTCTCAAGAAAACAAACCGAAACCGAGCAAAATCCCCCCAAATTTCCTAGGTGGCTGGGGTGTGCTTCAGTATGCTCCAGGGCTGGACCTGCAGGCCTGGCTTTCTTCTCACTTGTGGAAGGTCCACCCAGCTGCAAAGCGGCCTAGGAAGGCGGCCTCTTAGGGAAACTTTGACTCCCCAGGCCCCTGGCACAGGCCCCTGGGCAGGCTTGTCCTCACGTGGGGTGGGTGCGTCAGGGGCCCACGCCCAGGTGCAGAGGCTCTCCTGCCTGTCTCCACCCAACACACGCCCTTGGCTGCATATGCTCGCAGCCTACTTCTGGCAGCAATCGTGGGTAGGCTGTCTGAGGTTTGGCTTGCCCACCGTACCTTTCTGTGTGTGTGCATGTCTCTGTGTGTATGTATAACCCCCTCTGTCACATGGGGTCAGTAATAGTACCGTCCACCTAGAGCTGTTTGGTGTTGAAATGAGATGACGCACGATGTCAGGTGCTTAGGAGCAGAGTGCTCAGGTCCTGGCCAATGCTTGGGGATGTCAGCCACCGAGGTATTGTCACCAGGGGAGAATGGTGGAGAACATTGCCTTCCCTGCACGTTGGTGCTTCTCAGCAGGGAGTAAGAAGCGCCTGCCGTCATTAGCAGTGGCTCCTGAATGTTTGTCCCAGCTTTGGTGGGTGGCTTGCAGAACTTTAGGGCTCTGAGGGGGCGGTTTGGTGGGCTTGCATTAATCAAGTACTCAGGCCCTCTGGCTAGAGCTTCTGTGAGACTTTTCACGCACTGGTTTCTCTTCTAGCTCTAAATCCCCGAGTTGCCAAACACAGTGGAATTAGAGATGCCTGCGATCTCTGCGAGGGGCTGGGCAGGAGGGGAGAGGGCGGATCTGGATGCAGGTGCTTGCATTCCTCACGGGGAACATTTGGAGGATATATGGGTCGCAGGGAGGGTGAATGCAGTACCTGGGTCCTCTAGGGGCCCATTTGGGCTGCCAGCGGAGAGGTCAGGAGCAGTGATCTACAGGGGATGATGCTGCCATCCGCCTTCAGTGGCAGTTTCCCTCGGCTGTCTCTGCGGAGGTGTCACACATGCACACACACTCACACACGGAGCACCGCTGGGCTGCAGAGCAGGCACTCCAGCAGCACGGACCGTGTGGCTGCAGCCGCTGGGCCTGTGCATGCACCACTGGGACTGGCCACAGGGTCTTTCCCTGACTGGCCAGGAAGCAGGGAGACCCAGAGAGATGCAGGGAAGGGCTGCTGGGGACCCTGACGTGTGTCGTGTGCCTCCGGCTGTGACTGACAGCACGAACTCCGGGGGCTCCGGCAGCCCCACAGGACGTGAGGCTGGGAAGGCACACGCGTGATTAGCAGATGGGTGATCGGGCCTCCAGCGTGCGGACGCTATGGCAGTGCTGAAAGAGGAGCCGTCCTCCCCGACCTTGAGGACCTGGCATTTGGAGCCCGAGTGAGCCGGAGACAGGAAGCCAGGCCCGCCCCTCTTCGGGCGACCTTCCGAGGTGTCAGCGCCTCCCTTGCCTCGGAGAGGGAGCTTGTCCCTGCATGTCATCCTCCTGCACCCTGGTGCGACGTCCCCCACCCCTGCTCGGCTTCCCCTCCCATCCCTCCTCCTCCCCCCGAGTTTTTCTTCCCCATTCCTGTCTGCCAGCCTCATCTCCTCTCCCTATGACATCCTGCCATTTTGATTAAAAAAAAAAAAAACAACCCACCCCAAACCCAAACCCACACATGTGAAGGTTTTCTAGGCTTCTCGGGAAGCAGCCATCTTTATAAGCCCAGTGAATAAATCTCTCCAACTGGTGATGACTTGTGCACGAGGGGACCTTCAGAGTCTACTGTGTACCTGAACACTCCGCACAGATGTCCTGTTTTGCACTATGTGCCAGACACCAAGCAAACGTCTTATGCGCTTGTCTTTTTAAATCCTCCTGGGGACCCCAGCAAGCCAGTAATAACATTATCCCCATGTTTTAGATGCAAAACAGAAGTTCAGAGAGTTTAAAAGATGACTTGCTTCAGGTCACCCAGCTGAAAGGTGGCAGAACACCAAAGCCTGTGCCCTTCAGCCACTGTGACATGTCACCTCCAGGCATAAGGCTCACTTTCTGAGAAGGGTTCCTCCCCTGCCCTGCTCCCTGGTCACTAGCCACACCTGCCTGTCTGATCCCTTTTCTGGTAGCTGGAAACATCTTCCTGCTCATTTTGTCCTCAGCTGAAATAGCAAACAGCTGGTCACCATCCGCACCAAGTACCCCAGCACGTGTGTGTGACTAGTCATCGAGTAGCCCTCCCCCACCCAGGCCAACCTCCGACTCTTTCAACTTTTAAATATATCTACATCTACAAGACTATTTTTATTCCATCAGAACCATTATATGCTTATTGTAGATGCCCTTAAGCAAAAAGGGGTTCTGTAAGGGGGGCCCTGGAAGGTGAATAATGCTACTGAATCCTGCTTCTTTCCAGATATGAAATTGGCTTTTAGAGCACATTGTGCGATTGAGCCTGAATAAACCACATGAGTAGATTTAGAGTTTCCTCTTTGAAGACGTCCTCCAATATCTGCTCTTGGATTGTGTGGCTGATAAGGGCTTGGAGTTAAGCACATCCTTCCCTGATACCAGTTCTCCCTTTCCATTAAAAAATGTAAATTCAGACGCCTTGAATGTGCCCAATTTAGATTTTCGATACTGAAAGGCAGTGTTAATCAGGGCGCTTGGCAGGGATGTGGTGCTTACACCTGAGGAAGATAAAAGAGAAGATTAAATTAATGGTTTAGGTGCTGCTGTTCCTCCCCACACTGCCTTTCCAGGCATCCCAAACCCAGCTTCTCTGAGAGGGCCTGGGGCTCCTGCACCCACTGGGGAAGAGGCCCCTTCAAGAGAATCTCTCATCTCTGACCTCTCTCAGCAGAAGTGCACAGAAAGTCCAATTTCAGATCCGCTTCTGCATATTAATAGCAATATTACTTTTAAATTGAAAATTTCATTTTTCCTGCCTGGTGTACAAGCAAATAATTGAGACCTAATTTACTTTATTTAATAAGCTGGCAGCCAATGTGGTTAAGCCCACACTGATAAAAACTTGGAGGGCATTTGTTTACAACATCCCAGACTTTCCTGGCTGGCGCATTTGAGTCTGAGCTTGTTCCGGAGCAGCGGGAGGCCAGGACACCAGAACCTCGAGTCCCCTGAGAACTCCCAAATGGTCTCCCAGCTTACAGAGGCGAGTGACTGTGCAGGAGAGCTGTCCCTGGTTCCCGAGGTTGGAATCGGGGAGGAGGGCTCTGAGGCGCTCACGGGAAGGGCTGAGCATGCGTCCCTGGGATGGAACTGATGCTCTCACTCTGCAGACATTTCTGAGTGCCTGACACGGATGTCCAGGCAAAGAAGACACTGCTCCCTTGCAGAACTCACAATCTAGTGGGAGGGACAGCGGGGGAGAGGAGAAGGCGACTAACTCCATTTAGGAATGAGTGTGGAATAAGGGCAGGAGTGTGAGTTTTGGACTCATAGGACCAGTTTGTTCTTCTTACTTAGTGGATGTCTGACCCTAATAAATATATTTAACTTCTTTGAGCCTTGGTTTCCTCCTCTGTAAAAATGCAAGTACAGGCCTTTCTTCCAGCTTGTTATAAGGATGAACTATAAAGCCTAGTGTGAAATGCTGTTGTGGAGCAGTGCGCACCACAGCTGCTGGCCCGGAGCAGGCGTGGGAGATAGTGCTGATCATTTATATTTCTGTATTTCCTCCTGGGGCCCATGGTGGGACTGCACTTCCCTGCCTGCTTTGAAGTGAGGGGTGGGTGTACCAGTGGCTTTGGCTGATGCTGTGTGAGCAAAAGTGACACGTGTGTCATTTGGGCAGAAGCTATAAGGGCCAGTATGTGGTTTGTGATGTGCCCTTCCCTTGCCTCAGCAATCACGGCTGCTCGTGTGGAGGTGGAGGCTCCGTCAGCCTGGATCCCTGAGTGACCACGCGGAGCAGAGTCCCCTCCCTGACAATGTGCAGTGGGTGTACGCTGTGCACCAGAAACAGACTTTCCTGTTTTTAGCCAGCTAAATGTTAGGGTTGACTGTTACTGTTACTGTGTATAACTTCTTGTTCCCACTAAACGTTCAAGGGAATCAAACTCTCCCTTTGGTGAGAAGGGGCGTGCTCCACAGAAACGGTTACATCTGAGCACCGTCTTCCACCAGGACTCAGGGTTTCTCAGGTGCCGAAGGGGAAAGGGAGCTCCAGGTGAGGCTGCAGCACCAGCAAGGCCTGGAGGGTGACATCTCTCACTCCCAGGTGGATTTACATTTCCTCTTTGCCGCTCCACCCCTGCTCACTTCTGCTTCCCTTGCTCCCTTCTCCCCACCAGTCTCCTCCTTCCCCTCCTCTTCTCCTGCCAGGTGTCCTGAGGCTCTGAGTGATCCTGGAAGTTGTCATTAAGTGGCCTGTGTCCTCAAAGAGGTTGTGCGTTTCCAAGCTCTTTGCAGCCTCATTTTCTCTGCTGGCTGGGTTTCTTACGTCGTCCCTGGAGCTTCCCAGGATTGGGTAGTGAAGCTGACAGTGCAAATTCTCCACTTGTGGGTGATGATGGGGGGGCGTCAGCCGAACAGGAGACATGCTTGGGTGTTGCCCACCCGAGTTTCATGCCTCGCTGGAAACAGAGCTCTGTGACTCGGGGTGGATTCTGCGTAAACTTGAGTTTCTATTGCCAAGTGACTTTTTCTATTATAGTTTTTGTTGACAAAGAAGAGATTTTAGGACCTTTTTCATACTGCCCTCCAACTGATTGGTGAACTCCTAGCTGAGTCATCCCGAGAGCAGGGAAAGCCCCTGGTCACAGTCGTGCGTCCCATCGGGGGGCCTAGGACACAGAATTTTTTGGGGGACAGGGTGGAGGCTTCCTGGCCTAGCGGGGATCCAGACTTGCTCTTTCTCTGGACGGTGCCCAGAGCTGTGCTTTATTAAGATGCTTTGAATATAATTGCTTTAGGAATAGAACCTATTAATTATTGTGACAAGGAGAAATTTTTGAGTGTGAAAAAAAAAAGAAAAAAGAGTCACTCCAAGGTAAAATAAACCGCCGCAATTGGAAAGTCCAGGTAATTACTAGAGTGAGACAAACACTAGCTATTAATAGATAGTCACAGTGGGAGCCATTTGAAAAACAAAATACAATTAAGTTTGATTTTTGATGGAATAAGTAAGTTAAGAGTTTCAGGAATGGGTTTTCTTGGGAGAGGGGCGAGTCTGGTGCGGCTGCGGGGTGGGCTTTGCTCCCGGCAGCCTTGGCCTGGGGACGTCCCGCAGCGCGAACCGAGTGGGCGGCTGTCCCGTTGGAGCTCTGAGAGATCCCGCGTTCCTCGGCGTCCTGGCCTCTCCCGCCACTCGCCTCTGCGCCACCTCTCACCGCGGTGATGCTGTCTGTCCCTCTCCGCTCTGCTGGCCTCGCGTCAGACGTGGGCGGCTGCCTCTGCCGCTCAGGAGCCGCGGCGCACAGCGCGGACGTTGGGACGTTGGGACATTGGCTCCCGCCGCACCAGGTGTCTGGAGCTGCAGGTGCTGCAGGACAGGTGCTGCGCCAGGCCCACGCGGACTCCTCAGAGGGGATGACTGCTTGGCGCTGAGCTTCGTGACGAGGCCTCCCCAGGTGCGTTCGAAATTGTTCGCAGGACTTTCAAGCCTCTACGATGATCCAGCAACCTGTGTTGCAAATCTCCTCGAGCTTTAGGCATTAGTTTAAAATTAAAGTCACAGATAGGCCGAATCTCCCTAGACCCGGGCTGACTTAGGAGAGTACGATGCACGGCTTCATTTTAACCATTAGCTCCCTGACGTTGTACACGAGGAAAGTGCCCGTCAGTTAATTAACTGGGGGACCAAACATGAGCCGTTCCCGGGACGGCGAGCCCAGCCCATTTCCCGTCTGGGGTCACACCCTGACGGAATGGGGGCTCTGAGGTGTCGGCCTACGCTGAAGATCCAGCTGGGATCAACATGGAAAATACACGGAGGAAACTGCCTGGGCGGAAAGGCCTGGGCGCCACGAGCCAGAGGCTGAGACATTCCCTGGGCAGACCCTGAGGCAGGAGTGGAGTGGTAGCCCGTGGTCACCTGTCATCTGGCAGCTCACCTGTCACCCACCCTCCTGTGGAGCCCGACTCTGGGAAAACCTGACTGATTCTGCCACATGTATTGATGCATTCCATTTGATTTTGTGTCTCTTGTTTTCAAAGAAACAATTAAAAGTTTGGATGCTTTTCCAAGCGTTTACCGTTTGCCAGGCACTGTCCTGGCCGCTGGGGACTCGTGGTTAGAGCAATCGAAAGTCTCTGGCTTGTGGGGCCCAGATTCTGGTGGGAGGAGACGGGATGACTGGCAAACGTGGGTGTTTTCTAGGGTGGAACATGCCTGGGGGGAAAGGAAAGGAGGGGTGGGGGTGGGGCGCAGCCAGCGAAGGCCACCGCAGGCGATGTTTGGGCAAAGCCTGGGAAGGGGACGGAAGGAACCAAGTGGACGTCTGGAAACGGACATTCCCCCAGGAAAGGACGGCAAGTCCAGCACCATGAGGCGGGACTGTACCTGGAGCATGTGAGGAACAGCCAGGACAGGAGGCCAGAGAGGTGACCAGCAGGGCCGTGGAGGACTCAGGCCGATGCTCAGGGACCAGGCCCTGGCCCTGCATGGTGGTCGAGGGACAGGGGTAGCACCAGAGCCTCCCTGTCTCACTCTCCTGGGGAGACAGGGCAGGAGGACCCTGGAACGCTCCAGAGATGGCGTCTGTCTGCACTGGCCCGGGGTGGGGGTGGGAAGCCTGACCCTGAGCCCCTTGGGCTGTGGTGTCCACTCTCCTGCCATGCCACGTCCTGACTGGGGTGTGGCTCAGACACAGACCCTCAAACAGGCCTTGGCTGCACCAAACACATCACGGGGGTGAGGGGCTGTGGGGTTTACCGCTGCGGCCTCGGGATGGACATCAGCCTTCTGCAGATGCCACCTGGCAGTGCCTGGTGGAGACGTCTGTCTCGGCAACACCAGGCTATTTGAATGTGACGTACGTGCGTCACCCAGACAGAAAAGTTCGGTGTGTATGTCTCATGTGAGGAACTTGGTAATAGATAAGTCGGTTTGTGGGGGCAGTGGTGGGGCTGGGGGGGTGGAGGAGGGAGTGTGATGGGGGAGGGGAAGAGCCCAAAGACGCCCTTGGCCTCCATGAATTTCTAGTCCTGTGGAGGGGGGGCAGGACAGAGAAGAGGGGGCTCCTTCAAGGACAGTGATGTACTTGTGGAGCTGGGCACCTGGAGGGTGGCTGGAGGGTGCACAGTGTCGGAGGCATGACCCTCTGTGGGGTGTGTCCCCAGGACAGGGACAGTAGCTGTGCTGCCCATTTCTGGGGTGTAAATTGGGTTTGGATGTGTAGCAAGGCTCTGGCCCCCAAGCCAGCCCCTTTGTGTTTTGGTCTTGCCTGGGGAGGGCTGGGGCGAGGTGCCCACACTCCTCAGGTGCACGAACAATCTCAGCACCGAACGCGCTGCCGGGAGAGCTTCGCCCAAGGGCGATGCAGCACCTCGGGTCTGATGGTTCCCTCTCAGTGCCCACATCCCACATCTTAGAGCTGAACATCTCAGAATTCAGGCAGGCAATTTCTGAGTTCATTCGGAGCACAGTGAGCTGGTGGGAGATGGCCACGTGCTGTTGGCAGACGGCGGCTGTCTCGGGATCTCTGGTGACACGGTGACTGTCGGCCCCTGGGAGAAGTCAGCGGGTTATTGCAGCTCCTGTCCCAGACAGACACTTCTGAACTCATTTCCTGCTAAATCCTGGAGCCTGCGTGGGGCTGCTGGGTAGGGCTGGATCGGAACCGAGGCCTCTGGCTCCGCTCGGCCGTTCGCTTCTCACTGCCTGAAGCGTGTGCAGGGTCTTCCCGCGGGTCCTTGCCAGCCAGGCCCTGACGAGGGCCTTGCCTCAGGTGCCCCAGCCTGGGGGCTTGGGGGGGCTGGTGACAAGCTTGGGGACTCGGCTGCTGTTTGCTCTTTGACAGAATGTCCTTCCTGAGGAAGCATCCCTGTTTGCTGGGACAGACGCAGAACATTCCGGACACAGAGGATGCCCCTTCTGTGTCACATTCATTCTAATAGGTGGCCCCTTTGAGCTCAAGGCAGCCTACCGTAGGGCCTGGCATGGGGTTGGTGGCTCAATGCCTGTTTCTGGAGTGAATGAATGAATGAGTGAATGAATGCTGCCTGCAAGCCCGAGTCATCCTGGCGAGAGACGTCCCTTCACAACAGCATCCCTGGTGCTATCTCCTCTTCGTCGGCCACTCTGGCCTCGCCTCAGGTTTTGCCCTCACTGCCATCTTGGTTTCCCCCAAGCCTCTGTCCTCGCCTGCCTTGGGGACCTCTTCCCTGCTGCCCTGTTACTGCCTTGGCTGTGGTGGCACGTCCCTGGGTGGTCCCGTCACCCATCACAGACCACCGCCTTCACCACCGCTGGCCCTGCCCCTGACGCCATCACTGTGACTCCTGAGGTGGCCCCTGGATCTCCTGCTGCGAGACGCAAAGGGGCTGTTCTCACCCAGGGTTAGCTGGGATGTGGGGAATGATGGCTTCCCTGTGTGGGACAGCTCCCTGTGGGACAGCTCACGTCCCCCCGCCTGGAGGAAGGAAGGAGGGGGGCTGCCGGGCCGCCTCTGCATGTCTTGGTTTCTTTGTTAAGAGCTGAGAACCGTTGGCAGCACTGATGGATGATTTAGGGTTTGCTCCTGCCAGTGCACAGCCTGTGCATGTTCATCTTTTGTAATTCTTTGTTTTTTCCTGTTTCATTTTTGTGTGGTTTGTCAGAGGCAACTTATGGGGCCCCGTGGCAACGTCTCTCCTCTTAAAGATGGGCTGAGCCAGGGCCGCAGTGTCCGAAGAGCTGGACGAGCCCCAGTGTGGTTCCCTGTGGCGAAGGGCTGGCTGGAGAGTCCCAGCCGGGAGGCGGCCCAGCAGGGCAGGCGACGCCTGGGCTTTGGAGTCAGGCTGGCCTGGGCTTGAGCTACGGCACGGCCACTCCTAGCTGTGTGGGCCCAGGACGGCAGCCTCTCTGGCCCTCCTGTTCTCATCTGCAGATGGGGATGGTGGTGGCACCTTGCTCGTTCAGTTATTAGATTAAATGAGATGTGTGACAGCACATGGTATTAGTATTCTCTTATTCTTATTCTTTCTTATTATCTTAAGCAAAGCCTCAGAGTTGAGAGCCAGAGACGCCCCTCTGCAATATTGTTAGGACTCTGTGCACAGCGCCTCAGCCGGGGCTGGTCCAGCTCTGCCTCTCAGTGGCTCCGGCGTGATGGAGCGTCCGGAGCCCCCACTCCCTCCTGCGTGAAACGAGGCTGTCCTGCAGAACAAATGGAAGGACGCAGGCGAAGGCACTTTCTGACTCTATGCACGGTGCACATTTTAGTGGCTGTTGTTTTCTGTTCGTATTTGTTTCATCAGTGAACATTTGTGGTGCCCCTTCTGTGCCAGATGCCATGGCAGGTGACCATGGCCTGGATAGAGACCTGTCCTTGAGGCGGACCTCCTGTGTCCTGAGACACCTTATCTAGGTGGCTCGGTCCTCACCTGGAGGCTGCAGCAGCGTCACGGTGGGACGGCCCCTGTCTCCCACCCGCGGGCCCAGCCCATTGGCTCGCGCTGTTATACCCGGGGTTGGCCTGCCCACGCACACTCAGGGCCCAGACCATGTTCTTTCCTCTCTGCCACGAGTCCTGGTCGGGAGGATTTCAGGGCTAAGCAAGCTCCCTGGAGAACAATTTTTGGTCAGAGCTGCCTCTCTGGGGAGCCCTTCTCTCACCGGGAGTTTCTGTGACGTTGCCGCTCTGGGGGTCCTGGACTTCTCACGTGCTTCAGCAAGGGTGGCAGGCCAGCCAGCAGCCAGCAGGACACAGGCTGGTCCCTGGGGCCAGAGGCTGGGAGTGACAGCTCAGGGGACTCAGGCTACACTTTTCTAGGATTACTCCTCACCTGGAGTCAGCCAAGAAAATCACATTTCACACACACACACGGTTTTATGACCTCTTTTGATGTTACCATGGTGCTTTTGAATATTTAAATTTATGTTTTCAATAATTTATTTTTAACCACTCAAGCAACTGAACCTGCAATTAGAGCACACTGCGGGCAGGTGGGAAGGGCTCCTGCCCCGACCTGGCAGGCCTGCGCCAGACAGTCACCCGACAGGCGTTTTGGAGTAATTTCTTTTCCAGCTCTTCTTGTTTTTAAAAACAAAAAATGTACTTTGTTGCAACAGTGACATAAGACAAATGGTGCAGAATGCCAGATGTAGGGACTCACTGATGGATGAATTTGACCAGTGTTTACAGAGTGCCCTGTCTTTGGTACTGGGGACACAGAGACGGTGACTTGGTCTCTGCCCTCATGGGAGGAGCTGAGAGTCTGAGGGGAGAGCAGACCCCCCGGGGACTCGAGCAGCAGAGCAGCAGGCTGTGCACCCAGCAGGTGCCAAAAAGGACTGGGGGTAGGGTACAAGAGGGCTCCGGCAGGCGGCAGGCGGGGCCTGCTCTGCCAGGAGCAGCTTGGGAAGGTCTGGAAGCCTGGGCTGTTTCGGGGGAGTCAGGCCAGGTGACTAGAGACTAGACACAGGTAGATCGTGTCCTTCCCCCCCAAAGCTGGAGGGACTGCGAGGGCCAGTCTCCCCTCTGGGGGCTTCCAGAGAGAGGACAATCAGAAGACTGTGTTACAGACCCAGTGTCTACGTCCCCAGCTTGCGTGGTTCTCTGGGTCTGTTCCAGTCTTCCCTTAACCTTGCTCTTTTCTCCCTCCATCACCGTGGCTTAGGGCTGCCCCCTCTCAGGAGGGGATGAGATCGAGAGAGACTGACCTTGGGCTCTCTGCTATTCTCCTGCCAACCACGCCTGAGAGGGGGACCAGGCTCCTTTCTTTGTCTTTGCAATCCAAGATCCTTCTGGAAGTTCACCTGTGTGGAAGCCGAGTGCAATCTCCAGTTTTGCCTGTGGGTTTCTCAGCTCGGAAACGGACATGCACACTGTGAGCTCTGGTCCCAGCTCCCCAGCACCCTGCAAGTGTGCAAGAGTAGTCTTGGGGAACGATCTTGGAAAGAGTTTGTATCGCAGCCAGAACAAAGTGTTTTTAAAAAGCCAACTTTACAGATTTTTTTAACAGGGATCTAAAGTGGATTTTACGACACCTCTGTGTGTCAGGCTTGGCCAATTCCCAGGGTAGTGGAGTGGCTCTTGCTACGGTTGAGGTCACAGTCTGTTCAGGCTGCATCCTGATCCTCCCAGAGAAAAGACCAAAGTGTTGGGGCCTCCTTAGTGTCCAGGAAGATGTCCAGCGGCCCAGCTGACTATGCCGACTCCGAGAGGCTGCGATCCTGTCCTGGGGCTGGAGACGTCCAGGTCGGGTGGTCTGCAGCGCTGGCGTTTTGTTTATGCTCATGTGAGGCCTTTAAACCTCCTTGGCAGCTAGTCCTGACAATATCTGGATTGAAACACAGGTGAAGTCTTAGCGTAGTGAGTCCCGTGGCCCAGGAATAGCTGTGGTTTGCTCCAGCCATGAGACCTCCACCTTGGTCATAATTCCTTCCCTTCTGAGCTGGAACGGGCCGCTGGTTGTCAGAGACAGAGCTGGGAAGGAGATTCACTCTCTGGGGACAGCCTCTTCCTTGGACCCCCAGGTCCTGGACGCCAAGCCAGGCCAGGCCGTTTTGTTGCAGCACAACATGGGGGAATAGGGCAGGTTTCTGTCCCAGAGGTAGGGAAGGGACACAGAGCACAGCCTTGGCAGGTCATTCCCAGCAGTAACGAGGGAACGAGGGAGGGAGACTTGTCCCCTACTCTCCTCCCCCCTCAGGCCAGACGGACGTGGCCCTGCTGACATCAGCTTTGGGCTGCTGGGGGCCCTGTCCCCAGACCCCAGCATCATGACGGACCCATAACATCCCGTCCAGGTTCTCCCTGGACGGTTTGGCTTCCCATCCACCCTCTGGGGCTGAGAGACAGAGTTCCTGGCCTTGTGGGTTTGTTTTACGCTCAGGATGTGTTCCTTGGCCAGGAATAGCCTTGGTTTTCACATTTCTGTTCCAGGCCTGATCTCTTTTGGGGAAAAAGTGAAGAAAGACATCGAGGCACTTTGTTCGTGGACCACTGGGGAGTCCCACCTGGAGCCCTTGTTCCCAGGCTGGTGGACACTGGATGAAGTTCACTGCTGTGGAGCAGGTGCTGTGGCAGGAAAGGCTGGGGCAGGTGCCCATAGGGTTCCTCTGTGCAGAGTGATGCCCAGCAGACGCTCACGGGATGAATGAGTCAGCAAAGGATGAACAAGTGATGTTCAGTGACTAGAAAGATGGGGGTGTCCCTATGGGACATCGGAGTTCTGGGCACAGCAGAATCCACTGGCCACTGGGCTCTTCTTTCCAGAGGTGACGTCCAGATTGACAGATTTGCCCAAGTTCTAAGGTCTAAGCACAGAGGCCAGGGCTTATTAAAATCCCCTCCTCTCCCTACACTAGCGTATTCTAGATGTCATCCTGGCCCCATAGAAGGATGAAAAACATTTCTGAGAAAGTGGATAACTTCTGATGGCTGGAGCTAGTCCAGCAAATGGTGGAGACACAGACCCACTCCCACCCCACCCCCACACTCCTCCTCTTTCCTTCCTGCTGTGAGTTCTCAGCCATGTCTGTGGCTCTGTAGGCTGCGTCCTTCCAGGCACCAATGAGAGATCCAGGGACGGGGTGACATTGAGTTTGGGCTGGTGAGCTACATGCTTTGGCTCCTCACTGGGCCCTGGGGGTTCAGCATTCCTGGCTTTCCGTTTCATCCCCCCGGACTCACCAGGGTCCCCCGCAGCCTTCCTCTCCCATCTCAGGCTGCCACTGCTCATCCTATTCCTAGACATTTCTGTCTCTCCAGACAGGTTTGGGAGAAGGACTTCAGACTCCCTGCTTCCTACTGACTCCACAGACTGAAGAATGTGACTCAGTGAAAGCATTTATCTGTCAGGTAGATGGCAGGGTGGGAAGGGTGGTGACAGATCCGGGGAAGTTAGAGGAGCATCAGAAATCTTACGGCATGAGCACGTCCTGCTACCCTTGTTTCCCGAGTCTCGTTCACAGGACGGCTTCTTTTCCTCTTTTCTGTTCTTAAGGGCACTTCCTCCCGCTCCTCTGCCCGCAGCACTCGGGGTGGAACCATGCATGTTGAGGAAGGATTGAAAACAGAGCATAATGGGTGGTATTAATTGAACTTTTTATTGTGCCGGGCACGTATCTCAGTGCTTTGAAGATATAATCAGATCTGAATCTCACAAAACGCTAAGAAGCGGGTGCTATTATCACCTCTGTTTTGGAGAAGAGCAACCCGAGGCCCAGGTCTCGTGGGTTGAACCTCAGTCATCAGCCCCCATCTGTGCAGCAACCACAGCTGCCCCCAGACCAGGCTCGGGGCCCACAGCATTCAGGGTGTGACTTCTGTGTGCATAACCGCAGCACCCACAAGTCTGGCATGCATCATTTGCATGATGGGAGCCTTAAGATTGGCAAAGTCCCTTCTAAGAGGCCATATTAGTTTGCTAGGGCTGCCGTGACAAAGTACCACGGACTGGGGGGCTTAAATAACAGAAACTCATTTTGTCGCCGCTCCGGAGGCTGCAAGTCCAAGGTCAAGGTGTCAGCAGGGTTGGTTTCTCCTGAGGCCTCTCTCCTCGGCTTGCCGACGGCTACCTTCTTGCTGTGTCCTCATGTGGTCGTCCCTCTACGTGTGCCTTTCCCTGGTGCTTCTCTGTGTGTCCAAGGACACCCGTCCTGTTGGATTAGGGCCCACTCTGCTAACCGCATTTTAACTTGATCATCTCTTTAAAGACGTATCTCCAAACGCAGTCACATGCTGAGGTTCTGGGGGTCAGGGCTTCAACATGAGAACATTGGGGGTTATGGTTTAGTTCACAACAGGGGTCTTTCTTCATGTTGGAGGGGTCTTTTTAGGGTGGTCGCTTTTCTACCCATACACTTGTCTTCAGACCACCAAGGGGTGCCGGGCCCAGGGCTGCGGGTGGCGGGTGCGTTGCAAGTGGCCGTGGCCTCGTGACTCCACGTCCCACCTGGAGCAGCACGTTCTCCTCAGACTATGGAAAGTTTTGTGGCCTGTTGTATAACACAAGACGAGCCTTCTGCACTGAAATTGTTCGAGAATCGGGTTCCAATTTCCCAGGAGCACGCAAAGCGTTGCCAGGAAAGAAGAGTTGTTGGAGATTTATGTCGGTTTTTCTGACACAGTGAAGATTTCCCTTTGTTTTTTGGAACCGACTGGAGTGTGCTTGCCAAAGCAACGGCCTCGGGAGGAGCAGATCATTTTCTCTTGTTCTTCCTCCTTCTTTTTTTATTCCCTCTCAATTTATTTTCAGGTCAGAGCTTCATGAGGTCGCCGAAGCTGCGAAATCTGACAGACTCACCATCTGAGCAAACAGACTGTCCAGGAACAGGTTTTATTTGGCTCCCCGAACGGCTGTGGCAGGCGGGGAAAATCCTTGGTCTTTCCATTCTGTCTTTGCCTGAAGGAGTTTGGTTCAGCTCGACACATGTTCTTCCAGCACCTCCTTCGCGCCAGGCGTGGTGCCAGGCACCGAGTGAGCCCGGGTCCTGCCCTGGGGAAGGTCCCACGCGTCCCCACAGTGTGTATCGAGGGGCTGCCGGCCGCCGGTGCGCACGTGTTGTTAACCCACCGACACACTTCTGTTGGTGACGGGGCCGCCCGAGCTCCCTGACACCCCACTGCTCTTGCCTGCGTCCGTTCTGAGTGGCTGCGTCTGTGCCAGACCAGGTGTTAAATACTGTGCATGTCCTGCGTGCTGGGGGGCATGTGGATGGGAGGGGTGTGGAGGAAGGCTTTTTGGAGGAGGTCAAGATTAGGCCAAATTTCAAGTATGAGCTCATCTTACAGACCAGGCGGGAGCAGGAGGAAGGCCACTATAAACAGAGGAAACGGGCTGTGCAAAGGCACCAGGGCAGGGAAGAGGGCGGTGGTTTTGATGAGGTGGTGACAGGGCAGGGGGTAGGGTGGGAAGGAGAGGGGACAGAGCTGGGGAGTGGGAGCTGAACAGAGGGTGGTGCTGGCAGAAGGAGCTGGAAGGAAAAGCAGGACTCAGATAAGGCAGGGTTGGAGTGTCATGCCACAGTGCCAAAGACTGTGAGGAGTGAGTAGGTTTTACTTTGGGACAGTTTATACAGTCCCATTATGTTTTTCAAACATAGATATGGATTTACATTTCACCTTGTTCCGGAGTGGATTTAGGTTCCTGAAACATAGCTGATGCTCAATAAATATTTGTGTAATGAATTATAGATTTAGGGCAAATTATAAACACATATATAATACAGGCAGTTAACTTAAACATTTTTGGTGCAAAAACTGAGGAAAGAGAAGAGAAAATGAGGCAAGACTAACACAGCATATTCAACATGGAACGGTCCACCCAGATATGGGGCCAGCGTTGCCCAGCCTGTGCAAAGAAGGTGGCTGGTCGCCGTGGGCCAGGCAGAGGTGGTGAGAAGGTGGCTGAGGGCTTCCAAGGAGAGCCTCCGCCGTGTGGCCACCCTGCCCCAGGGCCGGCGCCCCGCCAGGTGTGCGGTGGATACTGAAGACCCGGCGTCTTTGTTCTGACGGTTGTGGGCTGTTCACTTCCTATGGCTGCCACAACAAAGCACTACACGCAAGTGGCTTTGACCAACAGGAATTTATTCTCTCATAGGTGCGGAGGCTAGACGTTCAGAGTCAAGGCGCTGGAAGGGCCAAGCTTCCTCTGAGACTCTGGGGAGGGTCCCTCCTTGCCTCTTCCTAGCGTCTGGCGGTGGCCGTTGACTCTTGGTGCTTCTCGGCTTGCAGCTGCTTCCCTCCTGTCTCTGGCTCTGTCTTCACATGGCTTCCTCCCCGTGTGTCCCTGTCCTCACGTGTCTTCCTTCTTGTAAGGACACCAGTCATTGGATTAGCGCTTTCCCTGATGCAAGGATGACCTCGTCTTAACCAGATTACATCTGCAAAGGCCCTGGTTCCAAATAAGGTCACGTTGACAGGTACCAGAGTTAGGGCTTGAGCATGTCTTTGTGGGGAGCACGATTTTACCCTGAACAGCAGGTCACATCTGCTCTAGAACTGCTGGTGGAAAGACAGTTAAAGGATGACTCTGCCGTCATGATGCTCAGACATGATTCTGGGCTGCCTCCTCGAGCGCAGTGTGATCTGGAACGTTCTGCTCGCTGGTTTGGCCATGGGCACCCCCATCCCTGTGCCCTTTATTTTGGCAGAGCCTCTGTGGAGGGGCCGTTCCGTGGAGCACACTCGAGGAAGGCTGGTGTGGCTGCATCGCAGATGGGAGGCGGGGCGGAACCTTCCAGCTCTGAAATGAAAGATTTCTTCTTAAGAAACATCACTGTGTCTCCCCCCACCCCTTTCGGTCTTAAAACTATTTTGGACCCGAAATACCTTCCCTGGCTCTACCATTTGCCCTTGGACGTTTGGACTTGGAGTATTAGGCATTTTCTTCTCGTAAAACACAGCAAGTTGTAGCTACAAAGCGGGAGCAAGTGCAACAACCACAGTTCTTTTGGGCACCTGTCGTCTGACAGGCCTCCTGCCAGCACTGGGAGCACAGTGGTGGATAAGTCGAGACATTTGCTGCCTCCTGTAGCTTATATTTTATTGAGGGAGTGAGAAAAATAAATCCAGTGTACTACTCTGCTTGGGGCTGCCATAACAAAATGCCATAGGCTGGATGGCTTAACAATTGACATTTATTTCTCGCTGTTCTGGAGGTTGGAAAGTCCAAGATCCAGGTGCTGGCAGATTTGATCCTTGGTGGGAGCCCTTTTGTTAAGGACATGGCTGCCTTCTCGTTCAGTTAGCACGTGCTCGCGCGCTCTCTCTCTCTCTCCTTGTAAAGCCACTAATATGGTCACGAGAGCCCCACTCTTGTGACCTCACCTAACCCTAATTACATCCCAAAGACCCTGTCTCCAAATACTATCACATGGGGGCTGGGAGGGACACAGTTCAGTCAGTAAATAGCCGGGAGAACTTCCCTGCAGGAGGTCCAGGCGGCAGAGGAAGTGGCACTTGGGAAGGGCCATGGCAAAGAGACGGGGAAGAGCTGAATGTGGCCCAGGACTGGGGAAGGCCCTGAGGCCAGAGCACAGAGGTGGCAGAGCGAGGGGGCACCAGAGGGCAGAGTGGGGACGGGGGCCCCATCAGGTGTGGTTGGAGCCGTAGGGGCCCGGGGAGTGCCCTGAATGGACTCCAAGGTCCTTCTGGCCAGGGGCTGGCTGGGCGACTCCTGCCACCATCCAGGTGAGTGGCAGCCACGTAGATCCGAGTCCGGCAGGGGAGATGGAGGTGTGGACAGCCCGGAGTGAAAGCAACAGAATTTGTGGGTTTTCAACTTGAGTGTGGTGCAGTCTACTGAGAAGGAGAAGCCTGGGGAGAAACAGGTTTGAGGAGGCAAATAAAACCTCCCTGCTGGCGTGTCCAGTGTGAGATGTTTACTGTACAGCCAGATGGAGAGGCCAGGCAGGCATGTGGGCGCCGGGTCGGGAGCTCAGAGAAGGGGCCTAGGCTGGCCGTGTCAGTTTGTGAGTCATCAGCAAATAGCTGGTGCTTGTAGCCATGGACCAGACGGGATGGCCACGAGGTGAGGTGCACCGAGCAGAGCGAAGAGGCCAAGGGCAGCACCTGGCGGGGCTCAGACTGTGGCAGGCGGGAGGTGGGGGAGGTGGTGACGGAGCGGAGCAGCAGGGCCGGGAGCCGCAGGAGGACAGCAGGTCTGTGTGTCTCCCCGAGGGCTTGGCCAACGCTGTGAAGGCCACTGAGAAGCTGGGATGAGAGAAAGGTGTCACTGGACTCAGTGACCTAGAGGTGAAGAGAGCCCGGGGGGGGGGGGGGGAGAGTTTCGTAGCAGGTGTGGAGGACACGAAAGGGGAGGGGATGGGAATGAACCAACAGAGAGAGGGCTGGAGGAGGAAGGGAGAGAAATTAAGTCTGATCGGCAATGAAGAGAGAAAACTTTAGGAGTGGGGTCTTGGAGAAGGGGCGGGAAGGTGGGCTCTGGAGCCCAGTTGCAGGGGCGCGACTTGCAGCAGGTGGGATGCGGATTCCATGGCAGTAGGAGGGAAGGTAGAGGAGACAGGTTGTTGGAGTCCACGTCAACTGACTGGTAGAATCCAGAAATGGGAGATGGGCCAGTGGAGGGGCAGAAGCCCTGAGTCAAAATAGCTGATTGCAGAAAAGACCAACCAGGGAAATAAGTTTTCTCTTCCAACCTGGTGAGGTATTTTTTTCTTTCAAGGAGCCAGGTGGGCTTTAAGGCATGTTTATCAATGTCCATGCCCCCACCTCTGCATTTCGAAAGAGTCAGCAGTGTTTAGATGGGGTAGGAGGCAATGGAGCCGGACACAGCACCGGCTCGACCTTGACTGTGCCAGCAGCGCTCGAGGGGAGCATCTGAGCACTGGGCATCTTGAACAAGCGCAAGGCAGAGGAATGAGTCCTGCAGGGCTGACCTGGGGCCACCTGGCCTTGACCTTATACCTGTTCATGCCCTAAAAGCTTGCTTCCGGTCCAGCCCCTCTTTTCTGAGCTCCCCGCCCCACAGGGATCTCTCTTTCCCTTGCTCTTTGCTGCGCCACAAATCGTCCCTTTCTTCCCAGCGGCTCCCTCCCCCACACCCCAGCCCTGGGACGATGCCTCACCAAGCCCAGGCTCCTGGGGCTTCAGCTGGTCGCCTTGCACAGTGCTTAGGACTTGTCCACTCTCAGCGTCGCATCTTAGGTGGGCTGGCCGTGAGCCACCCTGGGTAGCTATGTTACTGATAAGTAGGGTGTGTCAGTTAAAGAAGACAGATTTTTCTGTCTCTGATCAACACTAACTTAGATACCTGTAGGTCAGATTTTACTAGTTTCAAGATAAACACGTTTACTTTCAGTACAGAGCACCAGAACCTCTAAAAATGGAATGGCTCACGTGCTTTCCATGTTCTGGATGGATTGGGTAGAACTTGCTGTATCAGACTGAGGAGGCAGGAGGTTGAAGCTGAACACTTGCCTAAAGGAAGAGCAAACATTAAGTGTCCATTTGTCTACTCAGGTAAAGAGTTGGATCCTTTCAGAAGTCTTGATGCTAACATCTGTGACACATAGCAGTCAGCGTCCCAGATGGCTGTGCTGGCCCTCGGTGTCTCAGGGTGCATATCAGGGCTGGACTTCACCTGGGTAATAGGTAAAATTAGAGAAGGAAAGTTATACTTCCTGGCTGGGCTAAATTTTCATCTAGTAAATATCCTGTGTTCAGAGGAACATATCCTTGTCCTTTACCCAAGTGATTGTATTTGCTGTTAAAGCGAAGTCCCAGAGTCTAACATTGTTCGTTGAGATCAAGGTGGGACGTTTGTTATGGCGATGGATTATCACTGGCTCAACCCAGAGTAACGTCTGATTTGTAAGAAGATGACTTCTGGTCAGCACGAGAGACGCTTAAGCTAACTAGGCAGAGGGTGTTTCTCCCTCGGGATTGGAAGGCTCCAGCCCCTGCACAGGGCACCCCTCACCCAAAGCACTGGCTCCTCAGACGGCGGCTGGGGTGCAGGGACGTGGAGCCAAGGATGGAGGCTGTTGGCAGGGCCGGAACCTCCACAGCGTGGAAAGAGGGAGGGGTGTCTCTGCTCCCCAGGGATGAAGGCTTCTCCTGGGACTGGAAATTCATGTCCCTTGTACTCAGAGTCTCTCTTCCCTGGACAGGGCTGGACAAACAGTGCCAGCCTTTGACTTTTTGGGAAGTTCCTTATCTTTGGTTGTTGTCTTTCTTTAAACCGGCTTCGAGACAACCAATTAGGTTCTTTCATGCCAAATTAGCCGTCTTCTTGTCCTGCTTCTTTGAGACCCGAGGTGGGGTTTGAATGTCCTCGAGTCTATTCCAAGACTGTCTCTCAGTTTAATTCCAGGATCCATTCATTCATTCACTCCTTCAACTGCTATTTGAGTGTCTGCTACATGCCCACACTGTGCTCCTTGCAAAGGATACAGCAAAGAACACATTCGTTGTGTATGTGTTTTGCTAGTTAAACTCAGGACATCTTCTGAGAGTATCAGTTTCTCCAGGCAGGGGCAACTTTTGACAGTTCACCCAAGAACGTTCCCCCTCTTATTTCTTGCCAGCAGGACCTCGATTGTGTTCAGGTGTCAGTGGCCAGATTCTTCCGGCTGGTCTCAGTCCCAGCCCCAGTCAACCTAGATCCATCCAAGCCTATCATGCCAGCAGTTGGTTGAGAGGTGGCCTGAAACTCAGTTCCTGCCAATGAGATGGGTAGGAATCTCCTAGCTCTTAAAAAGGGGTGTCACGTTTCTGTCTCCTGGACTTTGGAAAGCGTGATTGCTTTAGGAGACCGCTGTCACCACCCTGCAGCCGCGGGCACGGCCCAAGGTCACGGCATGGCCAAGCCAAGAGAAGGAACCCAGTGATATCAACCCTTCCTCCAGACCTCTTGCGACGTGAGATAATATATTTTCCTTCTTCTTTAAGGTACTTTAGGTTGGATTTTCTGTAATTTTGTGGCCCAAAGTACCTTAACTGAGAGCAAAGTACTCTTTGCTCTTATGTTCACGTACAGGAATGTTCGTTCTTTAGCCTTGCCTAGGTTCCTTGAGTTGTGCCCAGTTTTGTGCACAATATATTCTTTTCTAAACCGCAAGATGCTTTGATTTTCTCTCTCACCGCCTCCCTCCAGCACAGCACCTAGCCTAATGTCTTGCGTATAGTAGGATATCAATAAGTGCTTATTGAGTTGAATTTGAGTTTTTAGGACAGAAGTTTAAATTTAGTGACTACCCGTGGGCTTCTGAGAAATTATTGAAAGCCAATCTATGGCCCGAAGAGGATGGACTGATCAAGGCATGCACTGTCGGGCCAGGCAGACGGCGGTGGGAGTGAATGTGCTCCGAGCGGGGTGCCGGAGAAAATCCATCATGCGTCCCGAGCTCTGTTTTTTATTGAAAAATCCATTTATAAATGATCTGGGCAAATAAAGTAAAAGGCACTTTATTGGGATTCGGAAAAATTCATGGCCGCCAAACATCAGACCAAGCCGGCTCGCGGCCCGTCAGCCTGCCGGTGGGTCTCTCCCGAGCAGGGGCCCTGCCCTGGGACCGTGAGTCACCTTCACATTTCTTAACATGCTGGGCATGAAAATCTTTCTCTTTCTTTTTACATACTAGCGTTTATGGGGTGTTTTGGCCGAGCGGATTTATTGACGTGTTTTCGTGCAGATAATTGACAGTGAAGGAGGAAGACGGTCTCCTCCCTGTTGCTGCTGCTTTGCTTGCTGGAGAACCCCAGGCGGGGGCAGCTGGCTGCGGCTGGGCCCTGCAGAGCTGTCGGGCAGGAAAGGCAGGTTTCAGACACCCACCTGTCATGCCTTCCACCCCGTAGGCCCCCATGTCCTGTGGATGCCTTCCCATTTCAGGCGACATCTTCATTCTGTGACAGTTCCCTTAACCCGAAGGCAGTCCTCGTTAGCCATGGAGGAGCAGTGTTCATTATTGAGCACTGCCTGTATGCCACACTCCATACAGCAGGCATTAGATGCTTCATCTCACCTCACCCTTACTGAGATCCTCTGAGGACAGAAATGAGACCCCAGGATGTTAAGCGACTTGCCCAGGGTCACGCAGCCTGTAAGTGGTGGAACCGAGATTAGAAAATGCAATTTCTTTTTTGGAGTCTTGGCTCCTTCCACTGGGATCACAGTGACTATATTTTCCAAAGCAAAAATTGGATTCAGATGGCCTGGCACGGAGTAATTAGGCAATAAACAGTGGTTGAAGGAATAAACACATGAATCGGACCTAGGGCCAGCCAGTAGGGCAGATCTTTGGTCAGTGGACTGTCTGGGGTGTCCGTCCCCAGGGACCACCAGGTCTGTCTCCTTCTTTGCAGGGTGGGCCGTGGGTGGCGGGTGCCTGTGAGGGGGCAGAACAGGAGAGACTGGGCAGCAGCTTCTGGGGGTGCTGTGTCTCTGAGAACTGCGTGGGGCCAGGGGCCAGGAGAGGGGCTGGCAGAAGGGACTTGCGTGTGGCTGTCTCACTGGGCTAATTTGCCAAGTCAGCTAAGTCTGGAGCTGAGACTCAAGGCCTAGCCTAGGCCCATCTTGGGAAAATATTACACAGTACAAAATAAAATTAAACAGTATTAACCACAGGCGCAAATTGCACCGATATTTTAGAAAGCATTGCGCAGCTGAGACTTATAAAGCCCGGCACCAGCGTGAGGCCGTCTTGGTTAATGAGAACCCCGTGCTTCCTGCTCATTGCCTCGTCTCCCGTTCCTGCTCCTTCACCCTCTTCCGAGGGGGATGCGCTTGGCCCTCAGGGGCAGCAGCTCCGCTGGAGGGATGTGCCCTTTGCTCTCTGGAGGGGGAAGGGCTCTTCCGAGAGGTGGGACCGGGCTGTCCACAGGAAGGGGAACAGCGGGATCCGCACAGCTCAGGGAGAGGGGCCGTCTCGAGAGGGCGCCGGGCCGACATCACAGCTGCGAAGGGGCCAGGAAGGAGACGCGAATATTGTACTGCACCTTCCAGACACGGCAATTCACAAAGAGCATGAATATTCAGTAGCCACTTCTAGTTATATTTCGGCTTCGTCACTAATTCATGTTGGGTCCCGAAGTAAGCCATTTTTCATTCAGTGACTGTTTTTCCTCACGTGAATGATGGGCGCGATGCTGGTGGTCGCTGTTGGCTTCCCGCTCTGTGTCGTGAGGCGCTGGGGTCATTTCTTTCCAATTCTAAAGCGCCTTCAGCTTTGCACAACCAATGCCCTCGGAGCACCACCCTGTCTCCGACACACATGGCAATACCTCCTGCCCCCAGTGGTCACCAGCACCTGGCGTGGTCCAGCAGAGGACCGCAGGTTGCCCATGAACTCAGACCCAGGCCTGGCCCGGAACCCGTGTTCGTGCTGGTTCCAAGGCATCGCTGGGCAGTGTGGATTGTGGGAGGGGACCGGGGGGAGAATGCTCCCCAACCACCTCTACCAGGCAGCTCTCCAGCTCATCAAACTGTCGCTAGCTGTCAATATCTTCCAAGCAGAGAAACCGTCTCTGTGTGTGTGTTTTAAGTCTAGGAAAATCACTCAGGCAAGGTGAAGACTTGGTAAGTCTCCGGCTTTGGTGCAGGGGCCTGGGCAGCAGGGGTGCTTTTCAGGCTCTGAACACTCAGGGGAGGGAGCTTTGGAAGGGAGGGACTGACTTGGTGTGTGTTTTGGGGCAAGAGGAAGTTTAAACAGGGACATTCTGAGCTTGTTCTTTGTGGGGGCTCACTTGGGCTTCGCACGGAGGTGCACGGGCTGGCCGAGCCTGCGAGAGAGGGCGGGTCAGGCCCTGCAGGCCAGCGGTTTGCTCAGGAGTACGCTGGCGTGTGCCACCCTCCACCCCCTCGCCCCCACCTGCCCTCCTGGAACAAGGTCATAAATGACAAATGAACAGGAGACGGCGAAGGTGGATTGGGTAGGATTTGGACGTGTTTCTTCTGACCTTGATGGGGCCGTGTCCCTTCTATTTGTAATCTTGAGCTAGAACAACTGACAAATGGCCCGATAGGAGACAAAAGCAAACAATAGACTCACTTGAAAGATACAGTGAATAGAATTTAATTGAATTTTTTTTTTGGTACAGACATTGATTTGACCCTGTAAGATGTATAGAGTAAATCATTAGGGGAATTAATATACATTAAAATGTGGTTTATTATCATGGAACTTTTATTGTGCTTGTAGTTGTGTTTTTAATTATTATTTTAATGACTTTCTGTATTTCAAATCGTGATAAATCTATTTTATTTTTTTACATAAACGGACTGTAGTTTTACAAGGTGATGTGTGGTGCAAAGCTGTTGATGAGTATTGCTCCTTCATTAATGAGAATGAACAGATTACAAAGACTGAAAATGGACCGATTTACACACTTTAAAAAAGCCAATTAATATCTAACCATTAAACACAAATGTTATAGATTAGTCGCACTATCTTATCTATTCTCTGGGCTCCTATTGGATCATTCAGAGATTGACTTTTTTAAACCAAATAAGTGAAGGAGACTCTAAAAGTGGAAATGCCTGGGGCCAATTAAAACAAAGGATTTGGGCCATAATGTGCCGAAAATACCCGCGCCCTCCTGCCAGGGGGACTGTTATCAAAATGAACAGAGAGGACGGAGGTGTTTGTCCAAGCTATCGTTCCTTTTTTGGAGACAAGATCTCGTTCTGTTGCCCAGGCTGGAGTGCAGTGGCATCGTCATAACTCACTGCGACCTCCAACTCCTGGGCTCAAGCGACCTTCCTGCCTCAGCCTTCCAAGTAGCTGGGACTACAAGCATGTACCACCATGCCCGGCTGATTTTTTATTTTTTGTAGAGATGGGATCTCGCTATTGCCCAGGCTGGTCTTGAACTCCTGGCCTCAAGCGATTCTCCTGCCTTGACCTCCCAAAGTGCTAGGATTATAGGCATGAGCCACAGCACCCTGCATGTCCAAGCTGTCTTTGAGGGATGAAGCAGAGGCTAGTAGCTCTGTTGGTGGGGTCCAGGTTTTGAGCGATTTCTCCAGTGGTGAAGATGGATTTGTGCTAGTCTATCTGCATTGTATCTTCTGAACCTTCTTGGGGTCAAGGGCAAATTCTTGTTCCATGCTTCCTGGGACTGTGTGCAGTCTGCTTTATATGAAAATCACTCTGTGACCACTCTTAACATTGGACCTATCTGAGCTGAGCTAAATGACACGTGGCATTATAGTCATGACCGTGTGTCCTCAGTTTTCCAATACAAACCTCTTATTTCAAATATTTGGTTCCATTAGCTCACACTGGCTTCCTCCCTGGCTGCATGCTGGTTGGGTATTTGTGACTTTCGAGGTCTTGGCAGCCAGAGGCAGGGTAGTGTGGATTCAAGGTGTGTGAGCTCTGGAGGTACATGTCCTAGGTCTGAAACCTGGCACCAGAATTTATTGGATAACTTTGAACAGGCTTATTTGTTCATTCACTCATTCATTTGTCATTCAATATTTATTGAACGTGGGGCTGTTCTAGGGGCTGGAGATATGGCAGTGATCAAAATGGAAAAAAATCTCTGCATTCTGGGGTGGGGATTTGGTGAGGAACAGAGAGGGGGCGATCTACAATAGTTTAGCAAAATGCATAGCACATTGCAGAACGTCAGGTGGGAATATAGGCTGTGGAGAAAAAAGAAAGTGGGTGAAGGCCAGGGGAGTGTCGGGATGTTGCTGCTTTACACAGTGATTAGGGAAGGCCTTACCCATAAGGGGGCACCTGAGGGAAGACCCCAAGGAAGTGAGGACGTGAGCCAAGTGCATTCTGAGAGCAGGGTCTCTTGTACGCACGGGGAACTGCGTGTGCAAAGTACCTGGGGCAGGAGCGTGCTGTCTGTTCACACAGGGGACAGTGTGGCTGGAGCAGGTTGGTGAGGAATAGTTCAGAGAAATGGTGGGGACAGATCAAACAGGACTGGCAAGCCATCATGAGGACCTTGGTCTTTCACTGTGGGTAAGATGGGAGCCATTGTAAAGGACTCCCCCAGCTGGTATGAGGGAGCAAGAGTGTAGACAGGGGGCCATTGCAGTCATCCAGGTGAGAGGTGCTGGTGGCTTGAACCAAGGGGGCAGCAACGAAGGTGGGGGAAGTGTTGGATTTTGGCCTTTTTGAAGGTAGAGTGAGCAGATTTTCTTTTAATGTTTCAGAAGTAGAGGAAATGAGGATGACTGTCAGATGTGTGGCTGGAGCCACTGGCAGGGTGGAGCTGTCATCTATGGAGACGGGACAGGTTGTGGGCAGGCTGCGTTTGGGGGGCAGTGGGATGGGGAGCGTGATGGGGGGTTCCCGTGCGAGACGTGAAAACGGTAATTTTGGAGCGGTCAGGGTAGAGATGATGTTTACCGTGGTGAGTCTGGATGAGGTGACTGGGGAGGGAGTGGAGATGGAGCAGGAGGTCAGGGCGGAGCTCTGGGGACAGTGCAGTGATTAGAGGGCAGGAGGACGAGGAGTTGGCAGAGAAACTGAGAAACATCAGCCCGAGGAGTAGAAGACCGAGAGACAGAGCAGAGAGCGTTAGAGGCCAAGCGAAGACAGCGTTTAGACAGGGAGGGTGGCGGATATCAAAAGATGCTGACGGGGCCAGCAAAACGAAGGCTAAGAGTTTGCCCTTGGCTTTGGCCATGGGGAAGTCATTGGTGACCTTGACAACAGCCATCTTAATGGAAGGTGGGGTAGCAACCTGGTAGGGACGGGCTTGGGAGAGAATGGAAGGAGAGAACTTGGAGGCAGCCAGTGTAGACACCGTACAGGAAGTTTGCTTTGAGGGGGAGCATAGGAATAGAATGGTAAAGTTAGTTAACTTTAAAAGTTCTCACTTTCCTGATCTGTAAGATGGGGACACTGACAATACCGATATCCTAGTCATTGGGAAGATCAAACTGAGATGTTGTTGGAAACTCAGTGTTTGATACATAGTAAGGGCTTAGAAAAGCATCTGCCAGAACAACTACCGGTCCTTCGTGACTGAGGTGAGGTTGGGAGGATCTGAGATGGCGTGTCTGATCCTGGGTGGTTTAAGATAGTCTCTGTTACTCTGCCCTCTTGGGATGGGAAGTGAATCAAAACTTTGGGTAAATCCCCCATTTTCTGCATTTGTGAAGTGTCACGGAAAGATCAGAAAGTCGGAAACGCCCTATTCCTGCTAAGCGCGGCTCATTCATCTGACTGTGTACGTGGAACATGCTGCCTTCCCCGTCCCCACGTTTGCTTTTCCTGCTGCCTTGCGGGACGGCACATTCAAGATTAAAGCCATTTTGACTTTGAGTTAGAGTCTTTGAAGTGTGATTTTTCTCCCTAATTATAAAAACATATACTAATTGTAGAAAAATTGGAAAATAGAAGAAAATGTACAAAAATGTATTTTATCTAACGCCTCATACCCAAATCCAACTGCTGTTAACATTTTGGTAAGTTTTCTTCCAATATTTTTATGAACTCTGTAAAAACGTATTTGAGATGATGCATCCTATAGCTTTGTGTCTTGCTTTTTCTCCTCGGTGTTGCTACCATGAGCATTAAATTCTTTGTAAGTGTTGGCGATGGCTGTGTAAGGTGGGATCTTTAGATTTTCCATCTGAGCTGACCTCCGAGTGAAAGGGGAGTACTAGGTAACCCTTTCATGCAACGCTTACTGTGTCTCAGGCCCTGTTTTAGTAAATTGACTTATGTAACCCTCATAACCACCTTCTTATGTAGGTACAATCATCATTCCCAGTTTACAGTTAAAGCTTTTAATGTGGGTTTGAACCCTTCACTGAGTGTGGGGACCAGAGGACGAGGGGAATGGCGTCCTTAACAGCCAGTGTCGCCATCGTGTGAGGGCTTTGGTGGGTGAGCACGAAGTTGCCGCCTTCTTGAAACCCTCTAGAGCCGGGAGCAGAGGTTGGAGATGTGCTTCCTGCCTCCACTTTTCAGGAAACCCGCCCCCGCCCCCAAATTTTGGCAACTGTGTTGTAAAAACAACGAAAGTCTCTCCCCATCCCCCTCCTTCACAATCTCTTCGTGGTTGTGGTTCTCCGTTTCTCTCAATTTGTGTCCCGTGTTCTCTCCTAACCACTGCCTCTTGGTTGAAACTTTGGCCAGGATTCCTGGGGATAGGGTCAGAAATCTTCAGTGCCTCAGGATGGAGAGGAAAACCTGTGCCCTGGAGCAGTGATTTTCCAACCCTTTGTCCTTGGCAAACACAGCCAGAAATATATTTCATGCTATGACCCAGAACACACAAATGCATAGTCATCTGTGGTGAAATATCTGAACAGAAGTTTCAGAAAACACTACCGTCTGTGGTGCACTCTAATATTTTCCACACTCCTCCACTCATTCCATTCAATTAAATTTAATACCAATTTCCAGCTTAAATTGATTTCGGGACTCACTGTAGGTTACTATTAATACATGCAGTAAGAAATTGCTGCCCTGGCCCACAGTGTTGGTTCAGGACCAAGGACAGCAACCCCCCTCTTCTCTTCCCTTCTAAGTGACTCCCCTCTCTGCTTTCCCTGCTGTCATGTTTTCGTTCTTCCTTCTGAATTCTCCAGCCTGTGCTCTTCTTGAACTTCCCACAGCCCACCTTTGATCTTAGTGGTCTCAAAGTCCTGCGTCACTCTCTAATTTAGGTGCCCAGTCCTCCCAGACGGTAAGCTTCTTGGAGAGGAGGTCTGGGTCTTCTCCAGGCCTTATATTGCCCCAATGCTTGACCCAGATCTCCAAGGAGTTAGTGGAGCTTCACAGATGAGGACATTGCATGAAGCCTCCTCCCTGAGCGTGTGGCTGGCTGCAGATCCACTGGGACAGACTTTGTAGACTGTCATTGCATTGCACAGGTAGGGCCTCCCTTTATTGGAATCTCTTTCTTTTTTAGATGACTGGGAAAAAAGACCAATTTAGTCCTCCTCCTCTTGATATTGCTCTGTTGTAACCTTTTGAAAAGCAAGCTCCCTTTTTATAGTTTTGACATTATGTGCATCATCGCATCACAAGGTTCTCAGGAAGATATATTTGATTGATTGTGTTTTTTTTTTTTCTCCCTGCAGCCTATCCTGCTCTTCAGGTGATGCAGTGTGATGCTTTTGGGCCTCTTATCCCTCCTCTTGCTGCTTGATGTTATCAAGAAGCATGAGAAGAGGAAGCAGATCCCTTTTTTTCCTTCTAATGGAGCCTGAGATTCTGAAGATAGGGCCCACCTGGTCAAAGGGAAGGCTGATATAGGCTTGTGAAGGGTCAGTTTTTAGTTGCAATTAAGTCCTCATATGGACCTAGGCTTGTGTCTTTGGACATGGGGCATCAGCATGATTGATCGATAATATCTGAGAGTTGGAGCCTGGTCCCATTCTGCTTTCCCAAAGGGATCCCTGCCGGAGCAGCAGAGCAGTGGGCCTTCTGAGCTGTGTGTCAGCTAGGAAGGCTGTGTTCATACGTATGTTAAGGTCTTCTGAGACCAAACTCTACTCCTCTTCAAAGCAGGGCAGAACAATTACCTCTATAAAATTCATGAATTCTCCTTCTGTTTACTCTTCAATTTCCGAAAGCTCAAAGCTGGGGTGCTCATTTATCACGTGGGATTCATGATCACAGGTGTTAGCAAATAGAGGTGGTGACGAAGCTGAACTTCTCTTATGATGGTGGGTTATGAAATTCAAACGCTATTGAAATCCAAACACCTTTCATCTATTAATGGCCACCAGTGGCCTATAATCAAGTCACACTCTGTTAGCTACACCATTAACTTGTTTGTTTGAAGTGTGAATTAAGGATTTCAGGCATTTGCTAATGAATCTTACTTGCTCCCTACTTTAGCTAAAATCCCTGTGTTTTCCAAATGCAGGCAGTTCTAGAATTTAAGGAAAGATATTTGTTGACCCTATTTTCTCCCTACGTGAAACCAGCTTCTGTTTTGCTTTTACACAGATGGAAAGAAACAGGCTCTGAGACTCCCCTTCCTCCCCGGACTCTGCCTTAATTTCATTCTCACTTTTGTAACTTGTAGAAAGTGCCTCTTCCTTGCAGTTCTAATGGCTCCCTCAGCTTGACGGTTGTGCCCTTTCTGTGGGAGCAGAGGCGAGTGGTGGCGTCTCCCCCTTTGCTAACCTCCTTTGATTCTCTCTTTGTTTGTGACTCTCCTCTGGGACGAGTTTCTTTTGCAGATAATGGGATTCCATTATGGGGTGTTAGGGCTTCTCTGGAGCTGTCGGCTGTGAGGGAAGATAGGAGGTTTTGATCAATGGTTTCTGCTTGTATCTTGGATGTGTTAATTTTAAGATGGCTTGCTTCTGTTTTTATTCGTTTTATTGGATTTGCAGTGGAGAAGGAGTTAGGACGAGTGTTGGTGTTTGTTCTGCAAGGAAATGTGGTTGCTCAGTGTTACGTGGCTCCGCTTTGCTTGGAGGCTGGAAGGGCCCGGAGAGAGGCAGAATGTCCACCTCTGCTCTGTCTCTGTAGGCACCACAGCTTTTGTCTATGTCCAAAGCATTTTCTGACCTCTTTGAATGACTGAAGACCACCCATTTCCAAAGGGCTATAGTGGTTTGTGTTAGAGCTGGGGTGTTAGTTGAGCTTTTCAGCGGTGTGAGTGAGATTATTTATTGGTGGGAAGAGAACACACACACATACACAGAGACACACACACATAACCTGATATAAATTCCTGATTTATTTAGCTGGGGATTCAGAATTTATCTCAAAAGGAGTCAGCTACAAGACCAAGTGGATGCAGGATATTTTTGCATAGCTTATCCCTTGTCCCTAGTTCTTAATGAGAGTTGGCAGTGTGTGGCTGTCAGTGACACTTTCTGTGCAGAGAGAATCCTGCCAAGGTTGGAGAAGAAGCCAAATTCTCCCAACACTACTTCTGTTTTATATTCAGGTTTCTTTCACTATTCTGGAAGGACTTATAACAACAATCTGTGCTCTTTTAGGCTCTTCTGATTCTTGAACTGAACCTGTCAGATCAGCAAGCCTACACCTTCATCTGGGGGCAGAGGTGAGGGGTGGGTGCTGTTAAGAAAGCAGAATCAGTATTGAGTTATCCCCAGATGCTATCCCTCCCTCCCACTTTTTGGTATTTGAGAAAGCCTGGATCCCCACAGGACTTGGGGTAGCCTTTCTCTGAGACAATAGTGACACCCTCAAAGTTTTAACTTTGTTTCTTGGGCTGGCTAGGTCCTTCATCCAAAGATTACTAACCTCTCAAAGAATGAAACAAAAATCTAAAAATCTGTGGTAAGACTTTTGCTGCTGGCCGTGATGGGGTAACTGGGACCAGATTTGTCCTCTTGCTATAAATAATTATAAAACTGGACAAAATACATGAAACAAATATTTTCAGATGCTAGATGATAGCCAGGGTAGGGCTGTGGATACTGAGAGAAGATTGTAAACCCTCTAGCCACTTTGCATTTCTGCTTGGAGGTATTTTAAGACTGGTTTCAGAGAGATGTCCCAAGAAGAGTACAGTGATTTTGCTGAGTTGAGGAGCCAGATATCAGAGTTTGAAGAGGTTGAGATGGCCAAATTTGCAGGGCAGAATATCACAGAGGAGAGGGCCTTGAAGAGAAAGTGCTCCAGAAACCTACATGGCTCTGCTGGAATATCCTGTTGGATACTACACCTTTGATGTGTAAGGTGAAACCCCACAGGACTGGGCAAAATGCACCTAGGGGTTGTAAGGTGAAAAATTCACAGAACTCATACAGGATTTGGAGATGTTCCCATTCTGACCAGCCATATTGGAGAGTCTTCCCTGAATAATTGGGACATCCCGTAGAGACCCCAGAAGGACAAAACAGTAATAGTAGGTCAAAAACACTTCTAGGGTTAAAAAGTACTTTGGCAGACATATGCTCTTTAAAGAGGTCTGAATTTCAGCCAGTGGGGCAAGGGGGGACTTCTAGTCCTTAGTTTGTGTAATGTCTGCTCTTTCTCAGTCTAGAGGCAGCAGCATACCTTTACAAAGATTTACAATAAGCCTTGAGGGGATCAGGCTGATCTACAAGTAATTTAAATCCCTGCCAGAGCAAAGTCTAGCACTCTGTATTTAAAGATATAATAGCTGACAGTTTTCCAACTTTGATGAAAACTATAAAATCACTGATCCAAGAAGTTCAACACACCCCAAGCAAGATAAATATGAAAAAAATTACAGAAAGGCACACACACTATAATTAAATTACTTCAAATTACTGATAAAGAGAAAACCTTAAAGTCAGCCAACATGGGGTGGGGGGTAGGGGAGAAGAAAAGTTACAGAGGACAAAGATAAGAATTTCTGCAGACTTCTCATCAGAAACTATGTAAGCCAGAAGATAGTGGAATGAAATCTCTTGAGCGCTGAAAGCGGGGGAAAAACCTGTCAGCCTAGAATTCTATATTGGGTGAATTTGTCATTACATGGTCCTGGAAATGTTTTATATCTTGAATGTTGTAATAGATACATAATGTGTTTGTTAACATTCACTGAACTGTACATTTAAAATATGGTGCATTTTAGTGTATGCAAATTATACCTCAATGAAGCTGATTCAAAATAAGTTTTAACCCAGTGATCTAATGTGTGCCATGAGTCTACATATATTACCCTGTTTAATGCAATTGTGTTATCCCTTATTTCAGGTGAGGAAACTGAGGCACAAAGATGTCAGTTAACATGCCCTAAATAGCCAAAGGGAGATGGAGTAAAGTTTTATATTCTAAAAGAAATGATTTTTGTCTCTCAAAATAAGCAGACTCAGATCTTATCACAAACTAAAGTGTAGGACACACATTGCCCCAGTGCCTTTCAAACTGCTGTCTGGCTGGCATCTAGGAAACTTGCTATAAAGTCCTCACTGGGGTTATTTGGATGTTTCCCCCAAATATATGCTGCTTTCTTTTAAGGTATTTTTTTCATTTCCCCTGTACTTTTTTGTGGGTCTTCTAGGATGACACATCAGTGGGACTGTAGATATCCTCAGGGCTATGGCTGACTCTTCTATCAGCGGGATCCAGTCAGAGACAGAAGCCACGTTTGGTTATTTGAACAGAGAAAAGTTAATATAAAGGGTTGCTAGGTGGTTGACTACTGTAAGGGATAAAAGAATTCTAAGGGTTCCCAAAAGTATCAGATGCCAAGCAGCAGCTGGTGCCTCTAGGCTGAGGAAGAGTAGACATTACATAAACTAAGGACTAGAAGTCCCCTTGCCCCATTGGCTGAAATTCAGACCTCTTCAGAAAGCACGTGGCTGCCAAAGGAGCACGTGGCTGCCAAAGGAGCACGCTGCCTGCCAAAGGGCGTGGGGTGACGTTGGTCTGTAGAAGTGGCTTATTGTTGCTTGAATTTTCTGAGTGCAACAGAGCTGGTCTAAAGCAGCTGCCAGTGAAGGACGGTGTCCTGAGGATGTAGCTGGACCTCACCTGTGTGGCCACTGGGCTCTTGCTCCAAATAATACTGATGATTATAATAATAACAATGATAATGGTAATATTAGATGTCAGAAACCAGAAGAGATGTGTCTGGTTGCACTGTCATCTTGCAGGGTCACTTCGTTGCTCTCTATTGACGAAGCTTAACATTCTGCTAAGCCAGCCAAGGAGAAATGTGTGCAGGGTCCAGCTTCAGTATCACAAAGCAGGACAAAGAAGGGTGAAATTGGAGCTCAGAGATAATAATAAATTGACAAATGGAACAATATTGAAATAGAACTTGGGGCAATATTGGCTCATTGTATTAAGGGACAGCTTAATTAGCAGATGTCACTGTATTAGGGACAATGAGTGTTCTGGTTAACATTACGCTCTTCTAAAATCTATTGTTCTATCTTCTAAAATGTATTTCTTTCTGGATAGCCTATATTGGTTCATGACCTTACAATCCACCTAGTTGCCAATGCCATAAGTATCAGAGTAGAGCTCTAAAATCAAGTGCCTATAAGTCCAAGCAGCTATCAGTGAGGAGAGCCAGCCAGGTGCAGGTGGTGGTCACCTGAGAGCTCAGGCCCATTCAACAGGCAGTTCCAACCACTGGATGCTCTGCAGGAATATGGGCCCAGAGCCACCAAAGCTTATTTTTTGAGAGAAGCTAGAAATACCCATCTCCCAATCTTTAAACCTTGGCAAATGAACCACCTGGGGAAAATGCCACGTGGACCAAGCAAGCACATCTCTGGGTGGTTCAGCCGCTGGGCTGCCAGTTTGTGACCTTTGCTTCCGAGGTGTCCTTACTGCCTCCTGTCCTTTGTTTGCTCCAGCCAGTTGATTTCCAAGCCCCATTTATTTCTGTTTTGAAAACATCCAGCTTGGTTACATTTCCCCAATTCCCACTGCCATAGTGCAGGTTGTCATTGCCTCTGTCCTGGGCTGTAATCCTTGTCTCTAGTCAGTGGTCCCCTCTCCTCCAGGCCACCATCAGAGTGACATTTCTAAAGCACAGCTCTTTTTGTGTCTCCCTGCTGTTTAACTCCCTTCCCTGACTCCCCTGGCTCCTGTAGATAAAACCCCACTTGCCTGGCACTTTAATCCCTCCCCAGTTTGGAGCCTCCCCACCGTTCCAGCTTTGGGTTCTGCCATTCTTGTCCATGCCCTGCAGATTCTGGCTCCTTCATATTACTCAGATTTCCCTGAACACATCTGCTGCCCCACTTTCCTTCTTTTGCACGTGCTGTTCCCTAATGCCTTGACTGCTTGTCTACCTGGCAACCTCCTACTCACTCTTCAAGACCCAGTTGGAATGTTAGTGCTTTGGTGCAACTTTTCCTTCTCTTCTCAGCATGAACACTTCATCCGTGCTACAATTCGGTGCTCATTGTCTGTTTTGCACTTGACACAACCGCGCTGGACTCTAAGGCCCTGCAGCCCTGTCTGTCTCCCAGCTATATTTCCAAGGGCCATTACTCATAAGTCTTAGTATTGGCCGGGCACAGTGGCTCATGCCTGTAATGCTAGCACTGTGGGAGGCCGAGGTGAGAGGACTGCTTGAGCTCAGGAGTTCAAGACCAGCCTCAGCAAGAGTGAGACCCTATCTTTACTAAAAATAGAAAAAAATAGCTGGGCGTGGTGGTGCATACCTGTAGTCCTAGCTACTCAGGAGGCTGAGGCAGGAGGATTGCTTGAGCCCAGGAGTCTGAGGTTGCTGGTGAGCTAGGCTGACACCACGGCACTCACTCTAGCCTGGGCAACAGAGTGAGACTCTGTCTCCAAAAAAAAAAAAAAAGTCTTTGTATCGTTAGGGCCTCGTATAGTGCCTGGCATATTGCAGATGTTCAATAATTCATTGAATGATTGAACCAGTGAGTGGACAAATGAATGGCAGCCTGGGTGAGCTGCTTCTTTACTGAATCTCTCTCTGAATGTTTCTGTGGTGGCTCTTGTTTCTTCACTGATTGGCACTTCTATGGTCGTAGGATGCTTCACCATGTCTAAATAACAGACAGCCAACCGACCAGGCTTTATTTCAGAAGTCCAGGCTATAGGGATTTATTCTGAACTGCTATTTACCATTTTGTAGAAAGTCCTCCAGACACCCTTGGAGCCCTGAGATCTTCACCACCACTGCTGTCATAAATTACCAGAGTAGAGCTGTGTTACACCCTATGCAAATAGAAAATATATAAACCATTATTCTGTGTGCTCATTGTTTATAATAAGAGCTGGTCATTTTGGAAGTGTGATTTGGGGTGTTGGTTTTGACCTGTGGGTGGGGACTCAGAACATCCTGTGCAGGGCATTGGCTTGGCCAGCGAGGGAGGTGCATTCGTGGGCAGGGACAGGAGCATCATACTATTAGACACAGGGCTGGAATATTATCATGGAGGGAGAGACCTACCAGCTTATGCGTGGAGTGCCCCGGAGAGAGCAGGTGAGAGATGCCACCAGGAGGGGGTACGGCATGCTTATTTATTTAAATTAAGGCCACTTATTTTTTGTAAAGTGCAGTGAGTGGTGGATTCTGGGAAAATTTGCTTTCACTGTAAACATGTTGGTTAGAAGTCATTAATATGACATTCACACATCCCTAATAAAGTACATAACACAGAGATCTGGCACCATTGAAATACCCCGAGGACATTAAGTATGAGTCTTAAAACCAAGAGTATTGGAAACAAGATATTTTTACTTCTCGTTTGGGAGTAATATAATTGCATTTTGTGGCTCTAGCAGATGCTGGGGCCAGCTGCTAGGGGAGCCTTGGCTTTTTTTCTTTTTTTTTTCCCCCTTAGCTTTGGTCCCTTACAGATAAAACCCTTGTGCAAAACTCTCATAAAAACCAAACTTTAAAAAAATTATCTCTTGGTTGAAAATCCATGTTTTTGTGTGCAAAATACATCTAAGATTATGTAGACTGTAGGCATATTTTTATTACTTCTACTGGAGAGAATAAAGAACAAAACATACATATATTTATACATTATATATAATTTATATACATTTATATGTATATTTGTTGTTTGTTTTTGTAATTTGTTACAATAGCACTAAAAACCTTTCTCCGTCCCTGACATTGAACCTGTGTCTTGAAGACAGATTGAGACTGGACTGTCCGGGAGACCTGGGAGGGACTCCTGTCCTTTTCCTGTTGGGCTGTTGCAGGGGAAGGTGTGGGAGCGGAGCCGATTTCTCTGGGCTGGACTAGTTTAAGGGGTTGAGATAAAGCGCAGCCTGTGGCGGGAGCTCCTTCCGGGGAGGGAATGGGAGCAGCAGAGAGCTGGGGCTGAGACGTTGAGGGGAGTTCAGCCCCTCTGGGGATCACGTGGCCCACTCCCCACAGACGGCAGCCTCCATGCACCCCGGCGGGGGCACGGCTCCTCCATCTGCGGTGGGCCGGTGGGCCAGGGAGCCCTGGTCTCCCCAGAAACGTGTGCTGTGGCAGCAGCTTACTTCACCCCTGGGGCTCTAAGGCAGCCCCTGGGGACGCAGAGGGCTCAGCATGGTAGCCACCTTTAGCTCCATAAGGCATATTGCAGTCGAATATGGCGGCCGCAGGTGTCATTGTGTGCTTGAAATATGGCTGAACCCAACTGAGAGGGGCTGTCCGTGGAAAATAGGCATGGATTTAGAAAAGTTAGTATGGAGAGGAATATGGGATAGCTCATGAATGCTCTTTAAAAAATTAATGAAGTCATACTATATATGATATATTATCATATAGTATATATTAGATTAAAATATAAAATACTATTAAAATTAATTTCTCCTATTTCTTTTTACCTTTTTAAAAAATGTAGCTTCTAGAAATTTAAAAATGACACAGGTGGTTTGCATTTGTGGCTCAGGTTCTAATTCCACTGGACAGGGAGGCTGTAGTGCTAACTGGTTGGCCGTGTGCTGCCTTTCTGAACGAGGAGCACTTAGGAGAACATTTCTGCAGAACCTCTCACACAGGGCATCGAGCCTTGATGGCAACCGCAGCTCTGTCTGTCCACACCCTGGGTCCCTCCCACTTGCTGCAAGGGGGGGCTCAGACTTGGGCTCTCGTGTTGATATCCTTTAGCAGAGAACTTTGCATTCTTCTGTTTCACTCTCTGCTGTGTCAATAGTCATCTTCAGATACAAGAACCATGTGGGGCTCTACAGTGATGTGGGGACTGAGACTCAGGCCCTCCCTGGCTACTGCAAAACCGGGAAGGGAGAACCACCAGACACATAGACCTAGCACCAGAAAGCACTGTGTGCTAGGAGTCCAGGAGTGGTGCAGCCATTGCTGAGAAGGCTCCAGAAGCTGGAGTTCACCATGGAGGGAGACAGCAGGAAGACAGAGGGGCTGGGCTGTGAACAGGGCACTGAGGTGGCAAGGGCAGCGATGCATGTTCACCTGCCAGTCCCAGTGGGGTGGCCTCTGTGGTGACCCTTGATCCTAGCTGGCCCCCAACGGGCTGGCCACTGACATGGGCTCTGCAGTCCTCCATCAGAGGCAGAGCACGCGACCGGATGGTGGGTGACCACATGCCTTTGGGTGGTGGAGATGGACGTGTGACAGTGCGGTGTGTAGCCGGGCAGTGAAGCCAACCGCAGCCCGCTGCCCTCCGTCCTGCCCACCCTGCCCTTCCTGATGTGGTTTGGTCAGTGCGGGGGAAGGGCCCGCCTCTGCAGGGACCCAGTCTGATGCTGAGCAGGTACTAAGGGACCCGTGGGATTCTGCCACGGTTTGTTCTCCCGAGTCCCTGCCACACACAGACGTCATACCTTGGCGGCAGTTTTTCTATTTGAACGTCCAAAGGACAAACTAAACATTTAAAATCTGCAAGCTGGACAGTCTTTGCTTTGGAGCCTGCAGCGACTTTCTTCATCTTGACAGTGGAGTCATTTTTCTCGGCATCCGTGTGGTCTTTAGGAGGCAGGAAGAGAAGGGAGCTGAGGGGCCAGGAGGCGGGGAGGCCGGCGGGCGAGCAAGCGCGGCCCTTTGTGGGTTCAGGGTCTGTCTGCGTAGGTGGGGAGGGCTGGCACGACCCTCATCCCAGTGCCACATCTGGATGGTGTCTATGCTCTCCCTTCTTCATCTCCTTTTTATTTTTATTGTGGTAAAACACACATAACAGAAAATGGACCATTACTGGCAGTTAGTAGGTTCACAATGTTGTACAACCATCACCACAATCTGGTTCAGGACATTTTCATCACCCCGGAAGGAAATTCTCATTCTCCTCTTTCCCCAGACCTTGGCAACCACTAACCTGCATTCTGTCTTTATGGCTTTGCCTATTCTAGACATTTCCTATACATGACATCACACAACATGTGGCCATTAGTGACTGGCTTCTTTCACTTGGCACCGTGTCTTCAGGTCTGTCCACGTAGTAGCATGTGTCAGCACTTCGTTCCTTTTGGTAGGTGAGTTGCGTTTTACTGCATGAATGTGCTGCGTTTTTCCCACTCATTCTTCCACCGATGGGCACTTGGGGTGCTTCCACCTTTGAGCTTCCGTGAGCAAGGCTGCTGCGGACGTGAGCCCTGTTCTTGCTCCTGCTGGGCACACGCTCCTCTTGCCTGAGCTGGACCTGAGTCTGAGGGACTTGAGAGCCAGGGAGCAGGGGAAGAACGTGCATGCGCTGGGGGTCAGCCACAGACAGGCCGACCTTGGGCAAGTCCTTTTCCTTCTCCTGCCTCAGTTTCCTCTTCTGTACAAACGAGATAGACCAGACCTGTGTTTTCGCCTGCCTTACTTGGGGTCCTAGATTTGTGGAGCTCCAGGAGAGGAGGGGGAGGCCAGACAGCTGGGCTAAAATTCCTTCTTTTCACAACCCCATCCCCTCTTCACCTGGAGCATCTCCCTTTCTCCCTGTCGTTTTCATCTGCCTGGAAGATGTTTTAAGCAAAGGGTTCCATGGAGACAAGAGACTTTTCCTGTCACTGAAGTAGATGATCTTGTGAATTGGACTAGGGTTTTGGGGTGGAAATGAGGTTGATCCTGCTGGAAGAAGAGAGTCTTGCTGAAGGAGGCTCAGCCTGGACTCCTCCTGGTCCACTGAAGGGAAGTGGGGCCGGGAAGTGACTCTGGGTCAGGGGGAGCAGGAGGCTGTCAGCCTGGGCTGGGAAAACCCAACTTGACACAGGTTTTCTTTTTTCTTCTCCATCCAAGCACATCGTGGCTGTTCTGGAACCATTCTGCATGGGTCTGGGTTCCAATTCTACAGGTATGGGCTGTGTAACCTTGGGCAAGTCACTTAACGGCTCTGTGCCTCAGTTTCCCCACCTGTGAAATGGGTGTAGTCTTTTACTTCATAGGTTGTTATGAAGATTAAATAAGATTTTCCCACATAAAGTCCTAGGGCAGTACCTGGCCCTGGTGTGCACTCCAATAATGTTAGCCCTGGTGGCATTGATGGCAACAATGATGCAGGTGATGAAGACCGTCTTCCCCCCAAGATCACTCTGGATTTTGGTGGTTTTTACATTGCCCCATACCATTTAGCGCCTAATACTCTGTGGGTTTTTTTGTTCTTTGTCATGTATATGTCATGTCTGGGAGTCTCTGCTCACTTGCACGGCAGCTCATTAGACACAAGGTGAGCCCCGGAGTTTGGCTACAGAGCTGACTGCACAGCCGACCCTGTGACAGCAGTTACTCTGCGCTGTTGTGTCGACGTGTGACTACCCACTGCTCAACTGTGGGTTCTTTAACCGCAGGCTTCCTAGTGGTCTGTTCACTGAGTGGAGCATAGTAGGACCCAGTAGGTATTTGTAAATATCGAGTGCAATAAGTAGCCCAGGACAGTGGCAGTAGGAGCCTCGCCAGGTTGGGGCAAGTGCTGGCTGAGGATGTTCATGAAGGTCGTCTTTGCATGTCTGGGTCTTTGGAACAGAGTAACAAATCTAGAGGTGGCTGGGATGCACCATGTCTCCATCCTCTGGGTCTCTCTCAGCATGATCCTGGGCGAGGGCATGGCCCTGGGTGTTCCCCGGGTGGCACAGCCTGGTCCCCGGATGCTGAGTCTCCTGGTGTGCAAGCACATGGGGTGACGCATACCGAGTGGTCAGTACCTCCACCTACTGACTCCAGCCACCGTCTGATCTCAGTGCTCTGTGGAACCAAATGGGAACAAAGAGGTACCTGGAAGGACTGACTCCAACAGCCCTGCATGGTCACTCCGATGTTGCTGTTCGCTGTCAGCAAGTGTGGGCGTGTGGTGCTGTGAGGTGGGGGAGAGACGATGGTGAGTCCGGCAGGGGTGGCAACCTCTGTCCTGGGCCATTTTGGCATCTGCAGACTTATCAGGGGCCTCTAGACACGTGGCTCACACCCTGTCGACCTTATAATGATAACAATGGTAGCATGCTGTTGACAGCCAGTGTATTAAGAATTATTGTTCCTTATGACTGCCCCGTGAGGTGACACTATGCCAGTCTCACAGGAAACGGGTCTAGACAGATTAAGTAATATGTTCAAGACGAGACAGCTAGTAAGTGGCAGAGCTGGTGCCCAAAGGCAGGTCTGTTTTCTTCCCGTGCATGTGCTCCTCACCGTGATCCTATGTCGCCTTCCTGCAGTGACATGGAGTTAGGTGACTGGCAAGGTGCTAACCAGGAACTGCTGCATTTTGCTGCTTTTAAGCTCTTGCATCAACTACCTGCAGTAATAAACACGTACACACACACACATTCGCTTATGCAGGCATGTTTATTTCTGTGATGCCTGCTCTCCCTCCCTCCCTCCCACCTCTCCGCCACCCATCCAGCCATTCCTCCAGCCACCTGTGCAGCAAACATTGATCAGGTGCTCCCTGCGTGCCCCAGGACTTGGCAGCGTCCTGGGGCTCCATCAGTGATGACGTATTCCTTACCGCTGCTGGGGGTCGGGCAGGAGATGTTACCCAAGCAACAGGCAGTTAGCATGCCGAGTGACAAAGCCTGAGGGAGGTGCCGGAGCCCCTGTCGTGGGCGTACCTCCCACTGTCGTGAATGGCGGGGGAGGGCCAGCCAAAGGAGGCGGCCGCGTGGCCTACAGTGACCTTAGGGAAAGATTTTTCTAAGGAGAGGAAATAAAATGCGAAAAGGCTCAGGGATGAGTGAACAATGCGCTGGGCGGTCAGCTGCGTATTTTATGGTTTCTTCAGCTGCTGTCAACGATAGCAACCTGGACCATGAAGTGACTCTGTTTTTGCCGTGGGTCTCTGCTTCCCAGGTTCTCGGAGGAAGGTCCAGGCTTCTGGGCTGAGGGGCTCAGGCCCTCAGTCCCTGGCCTTGGCTACACCGTGGCTGTGGCCAGTCCCTGCGATTCTGTGAGGACTTGGAGCCCGCACACTGCATGGCGTGGGGGGTATTTTCTCCGCTAACGTGTTCAGCTTGCCTGGTTCTGGTGGTAGTCTCTTCCTGTTCCTCAGGGCCAAGTTTAGCGTCTCTGGTCACAGGTGTCAGCTCCATCACGCTGCCGGCCTCTGGGCGGATGGGCTGCTCCGCTACGGGGGGCCCCTGGGCAGCCTGGCCGCGGAGACAGCTGAGCCCAAGGCCTCCTCTCTGCGCTTTCCTGATAGTCACGGGCAGCAGCTCCGTGTCGTATCGTCACCAGGATCAAGGGAAATGTGTGCTAGTCCAACCTTAATTTAACTTGCCGTCCCTGCCAATTCCATGTTAGCAGATCCGTTCAGAGCGGGAAGTAATGGGGCATATCAGCCCTCAGAGCCGCAGCAATGACTTATGTTGATGTCACCCGCTGGCTTTTTATGGAAATTATTAATAAATCAGTAATTCTATCTGCAGTGATGTTGTTGTGTTTATAAATATTTAATTTACCTTCAGGTGCCCACATTTTCTTCATCTTTGCCTTGAACTCTGCTGACAGTGCTCTTCTTTCTAAAGCACTGCTCAATAGATTAAGTTATCAGCGATGGGAAAGGTTAACTTCCCTCCCTCTCTCTCTCTGGAATATGGCTTTATCTTTTCTTTTCTTTTTAATCTATGTGTGATTTGGCTCAGGGAGTTGGGAATCAAGCTGAGAATACGACATCTCTTGTGACAACGATGAAAGATTCATCCAGCTTCAGAAAAAGACAGACAGAACTTTCCAGTAGTGACCTTGCATAAGTGGAGGCCTGTTGTTGGCATGTGTTTTTCCTGCCTTCAAATTAATGCCACTTAGAGTCCGAAATGGTGTCTGATGTTTTCCTCCCACAGAGAAATATTTTTGTTTTTGCCACCGACTCCTTCTTTGAGACCCAGCGCTTTGACGGTTGTGTATGGCAGGTTGAATGGAAAGGACTTAAAAAATCAAAATAGAACCAGAGTCCAAGTCAAGTGTTTTTCTAACAGAGAAGGAGTTCCAGCCCCACAAAGGGAAACAGCAGCTGGGAAACAAGAAAAACGTTCTTACTTCTCAGGATCCAACGTGAGCTAATTGTTGCTATTATCTTTTTATTCTTCTGTTTCAGGAAATTGCAGCTTATTTAATAACATTTGAGAAACACGAAGAATGGCTAACCACCTCCCCTAAGACAAGGTAATGTCCCAGATCTTGCAGTTTTTCAAATATGTACAGTAAGTGGATTGATTTTCATTGATTACCTGATTTGGCCAGTCACTTCATGAGCAACAAGTTGAAAATGCCATGTTGTGCTTGATGGCTTGTGACATTGAGGTCTCATTCACTGATCTAAGACTGTGGCAGGAATGCAATCAGATGGGTGAGAGACGGCGCGGCTTCCATCCTGCCAGCTGGAACTTTAACCTGGTGGCTGCGGCTGGATCCTTCAGCCGGTGCGTGAAGCCTTGGCAGGCAGGAGTAGCAGGGGAGTTTATTTTGGGAAAGTGCTCACCTGCCACTAGTGTTCTCTGGAAACATGCTTTTTAAAAAGAGAAACTAGCTTCACTGCCCATTTTTATCTCAACATGCTTTACAAACTGGAAGTTATTCTTGATTGGTGTTAAGATCACCCCAAATCAGAAGCAGTGGCTAAGTTTGCAGGTTATTATGCAGTGGATGTCCTTGAACCTACTAACTGCCACAAACATTTAACTTCTCTTACCACTTGGGAGTAGAGGGAATTGGTGAAAATATAGCCTACCTGTGTTCTGCCAGCTCGAGGGATGTTATTATTTTGTGAAGAATGGTGACATTGGGATTTAGGGTGGATTTTAAAGGCAGCCTCTTCCTTTATCCCCAACTCTAAGTTTTTATTTTTGGTACGTTACATTCTAGAGCTGTGGAGATACGTGGCCACTCTCTTCCAATTGCTGCAACTTTTCTATTAGTGGTGACAGGGCCAGGTGTTTACGAGGGAGAGGGGTGTTAGCTGCAGTGTGTCTTACACGATGCCTGGATGGCGGGCTTGAATTGGAGAAGTGGAAGCCCAGTCTGTTTCAATTTGGACAGAAGCACCGAAGTCCCCAGGTTTGTCATCTGGCACCAGGGAAAGGGGTTGGGGCTCATCCTCTGTGCCCTTAGCCATCAGCCTAACCTGTTCATCCTTTCTTAGCCATGGAGGACAGAGGGTCTGATCCTTAAGAACATTTTCTCATGCTAGAAAGTATTTAAAAATATTACTTCACTAGGCTTTGATCTTTTAGATGAAGGTAAAATTTTCCATCTTGCAGGAGGTTAGAGGATGTTGAGGAAAGAGAGATTAGGTATCGTGAATCCCACCCCCAGGGGGCTTCGATTTACCTCGAAGCTGAGACTGGAAGGAGATTCCCTCTGCAGGCGTTCTCAACTCCTCAGCCTGCTGGGGCCACAGTTTCCTTTGTTATAAAATCAAATGGTTTATATCAGTCAGCTTTTGCTGTGATAATGCTATGTAAGAAACATCTCCCAAACTTAGTGACTTAAAACAACAAATTTCCATTTCTTGCTCATGGGTCTGTGTGTTGGCTGTGGCTTTGGGTTGGGGCAGGGACTGCTTCATGCATCGTTTTGTCCTAGCACCCACGCTGAGGAAGCCCCTCTGTCTGGGACCTCTGATGCTCATGGGGAGGGCAGGGGCTTAAAAGCCCAAGGCAATCGAAGCAGGTGCAATTAAACCCTTGTTTGGATGTGGCTTCATATGTCACACCTGCTGGCAAATCCATTGGCCAAAGCAAGTCCCATGGCCGAGCCCGCTAAGAACGGGGCTGGGAAAGACGTCCTTTCCCAGTGTGGGGTGGGAGCGGGGAGCAGAGAGCCAGTGGTAGGTGACACAATCTGTTATTTGGTGAGGACGGCAGATCACACACCGTGGGAAGCCTGGCCGGCTCCCCTCTCATTTCCTCAGGGGCGTCTTTCCTAGGACGTCAGGGTCGGCTGGAGGCTCATTAAAACACACATCACCAGGTCCCACTCCAGAGTGTCCGATGCAGTAGGTCTGGTGGGGCCCGAGAATTTGTTATTTCAAACAAGTTCCCAGGTGACGGGATGCAGCTGGTCTGAGACCTCACTTGGAGAACCACTGCCCTGGTTTTCTGGGGGAGAAGGGGGCTCGTGTGATTTCTGTCTCTGCACTATTTCCTGACTCCCAGCGGCGGCTCTCGTCTTAAGCAGCTGCCAGCCTCTCCCGTGCCCTTCACTCCTGGTGAAACACTCCTTGAATGTAAGTGGAAGGAGAAGAGCTTCTCTTTAGCTGGAGAGGGAGATTCTCCGGAACACGTCCCGGGCCAGGCACCTGATTTCAGATGTGCAGCCACGTGCTGTGTTCCGGCCACCCTTCAACCACACGGAGCGGGGGTGGGGGGGGGTTACCTGGTGTTTGGGCCTTTGGAATTTGGGTTTCAATTGAAAAGTGAATGTCACTCATGGTCATGCCTGACTCACTTGACTTTCTGGAGTATAAATAGAAGGAAGAGACTTTTCACCCCGAGGCACAGGGGGCGTGCCTGGGAGAGGAAGGAGTGTGGGTTTCAGATATGGACAAATTCAGGTGTGACCCCTGGCTCTGTCACTCAGTGGCTTTGTGACTGTAGGAAGGTCATCTGAGCTCCTTTAAAAGCTCCACTTTTTCTTCTTTGTGTAGAGAATGGAGGTGATGTTGGGCCCGTCCCCACTGGGCCATTGAGAGATTGAGCGTGATACTGCCTGTGGTCCTGCTCTCGAGCTGCGAGGGTCTGTGTTGGGTGTCACTGTTCCTCTTGTCTATAGGGGCAGTCCCCCAGCCTGCTGGAGGATTTGACTTCAGCACGCACCTGGCAAAATTTATCCAGGCTTTGGAAGGACGAATTTTTTCCTACAAGCTGAGGGTTAAGACAGAAGATTTCCTATTAGTATTGTAATATCTACTCCGTGTTTACACTTGAAAGCTTCTTGTCCCAGGAGGAGGAAAAGTTGCTGTGGTTGTTCAAGGACCTTCCTAAATTAGTTGTTGAGTTGAGTTTGGATCCCCCACCCCCCACCCCCAGCTCTTGTATTGAAATTAATTGGTGCAGTTAACTGCTGAGTTCAGACAAACTGGCCTCCCTGGTATTAAGGAATTAATGACACCAATACTCTGCTGAATGAGAAGGCAATACAACTTCTGTTTGCCGCCGCCGCCGCCGCCACTGCTAATTTCATTTTAGAAAATTAATAAAAATGAATTGCACCACTGACATTTATAGAGTTTCCTAATAAAATGATACATTGTTTGTGTGGAGGAATCCCTATTAAATTAATTGTTGTAATCAGTTCACATATAGATGTTGGTATGGGAGCCGCAGAGGGATCCACCGCTAGTCTCCGCGGCTTGCTGATGGCCGGGGGTTATAAATAGAGCCCTTGCTCAGATCCTGCCCTAATTACAGAGACGGCCCCGGGAGCCCTGCTCACCTGTTTAATAATGAGACGCGCTACAAGCGGGCTCCCAGGGCCGGGGGCCGCGGGGGCGGCGGCCATGCGGAAGGGCTGAACGCTGAATGTTCAAACAGCCCGTATTGTACTATCAGCAACCGGGACCTGCAGTTTGAAAAGTCACCCTTCAGGACGTCTTTATTTGGCACTTGCTGTGTGCTCAGCACTACCATAATACCATTTGGAGACCCTAGGGAGCTCCACACTCCCCACCCAGCCAGGTGAATTTGGAATCTGGGGATGAAGAGTGTCCTTCCTCTGTCTAGAGTGTTCTTTCAGCTCTGCCTCTAGACCTCGATTGATTGTCCCTTTCTCTGTGAGGTCTTCCCTAACCACACAATTTAAAGATATGCCCCCCTCCCCACCATCCAGCCAAACCTCCTTTCCTCCTTTCTTGTTTATGTTTCTCTGGGTTGTTCTGACACACACTGTCTTTCACTGTTTCTTTGTTTAATTTCTTTGTTCATTATCTGAGCCCCTAAAGTGTGTAAGTAGCAAGAGGAGAGAGGGAGTTTCGGCTGAGCTCGTTCACGGGGGCCCCAGTGCCCTGCACAGGGTGGTCGTGCTGTGCAGTGTGCACTCACGGAATGCGGAGGGGCAGGGTGGGAGGTGCGTCTGAGTGTTCGAAGGACGAGATCTGGCTTCTCTCCACTTTAGTTTTTCTTGCAGATCTAGTTCCAGGGTCGGACCCAGTGCTGTTCTCGAGCGCCTCCCATGGGCTGGGCGCTGTGTTTTTCAATCTGCAGGATCACTCCGCCAGGCAACCAGGGTGCGCGTCCTCGCGGAGTTGCCCAATGAGTCAGCGTTAGAACCGAATTTGAACCCAGGATGACCCTACTGCAGAGCCTGTAACCTCTGCTTTTTGCGCCTCTGCTGCCCAGAGTGTGGAGACTCCAAGGGAGCCGGAGAAAAACATCCCCCCCGCCCCCCTTCCCTCTCCGTCTCCTGTCACCACCAATTCTGACCCCACCGGGAGACCCAGGCGCCAGGCAAAGGCGTCCTCTGTTGGCACATGGCCCAGGCATGCCAGCAGGGCGCCCCCCCCCCCAACTGGAGTGAGCCCCCCAGCCACGGGCGGTGCGGAGAACTGCACACTGCCCGAGGGAGCAGGCCCCTTCACCGGATGGCAGGCGACTGCGCAAGTTAGCAATCCCGATAATTTATTTCTCCTCCCCTGGGAAACGTGCAACCTTCCCTGGAAGCCGGGGACGCTCGGTGCTCAAGATCGAAGCGAAGGCATTTCCTTCCTGGGAATCCTGTTTATAGTGGTTAGAAGGAGGCTGGAAAATGTTATTAATTATCTAATTAATTAATTAGATGGATGTAGATAGCACCTTAACATTGAAGCACTACAGGTCTAGGAATAGAATTTTCCTATAATGAGCACTAAATGCTTTTTTGGTCAATAAGCAGTAAAACAGCCACGTAGGAGGAGAGGTCTGGAAAGAAAAGAGGAAAAAGTGAGCTCTGGGACTCGAGTGACTTGGCCAGAGACTGCCCCACCATCCATCCGATGCTTCTTCTCGTGCCTGGATGTCCCCTGCCCCCCGTGGTGGGTGGGCACAGGCGTTGGTCCTCCTTCCTGGGATTCCCTGACTCCATGGTCTGACTGTGAAGTCTGCGGATCCTTCCAAGGCTGCGCCTCCCCCTTGGCACCGGATGCTGTGTTATTATCTCAGCTCCTCACCTTCCCTCTCCCTCCTCCCCAACTCCCACTCCGGTTCCATCTTCCGACTTCTCTGGTTCTCAGAAGAGCCACCTCATTTGTAAAGATGCCAAGCCTTAGACCCTGTCCTCCCTGGGGCTCCTCTTTCTCTTTTGTCCCTGGAATCTAATTAGCCACTAATTCTGCCAGTGTTTCAAACTGTAATTCACATCCTTATTTTCCTGGGTTTTTCCCCTCGGTTCAGCCGGTTCAGTCCTCATCACCTTTATTGTGCTTGGATTATTTAAATAGCTCCTGCTACGCTTCCCTCTCTAAACTGAACTCCTCTTCCCAGTGGTTTTCCTGGAATATTCCTTTTATTACATCATTATTCTACTTGAAAGCCTTAGAGACGTCCTGTGAGTTGAAGTCCAAACTCTCCAGTGCTGTATTCAAGGTTGTTGTTGCATCTCAACCCACCTTCTCAATTTATTTTCTTTGCCCACCTCCAGGTGCCTGCTGCCGTTAGGGGGCTGCTGACTGCTGTCTCAACACATTTTCCTTGTCCCCCACTTTGGCCTTCACGAGGCCATCAACCTCACCTCAAATGCCCTCGTATCCAGCCCGATCCTGGGAGCCCTCCCCGCACGTGCCGGCCAGGCAAGCCCCTTCCCTCCCAGCGTCCACACCTGCACGCTTGCCCGTCCGTTGTCTGGCAGTTCAGCCGTCATAAGCGAGTGTTTCCTCCCCAGTGAGATGTGAGTTCCCCAAGAACAAGGTCAGGCTGTCTCTTATCAGCCTATGGCAGAGGAGGCCGTAGATCTGATGTCAGAGAGTGCGGATCCGTCGTAGAGCAGCACGCTTGCCCAGGAGGCAGGAGCACCAGGGCCCAGACTCCACAGCCAGTGGGGTCCCCTGTCCTAGAGAGCCCTTGGGGTCCCAGAGTAATGCCAGTCTGCACAGAAGGCTCTACCTAGAAAGCCAATTTTCTCAGGCCCAGACTGGCTCCTGTGTGGCCCCAGGGAAGTGACCTGTTGGCCACCTTGGAGGCATTTGCTCCTTGGGACAGATAGTTACAGGACTTTTCTAAGAAAGCCCCCATTCCTGGTGAGGCTACATGAGTGACCAGAACAGAATTGCAAAAATAATATGGAGATACCGTTTGGATGATTAAAAAATTCCCAGAACTAAAGAGGAATGAAATTCTGACACCTGCCACAACATGGATGAAGCTTGAAGATGTTATGCCAAGTGAAATAAGCCAGACACAAGAGGACAGATATTACACGATTCTGCATGCATGAGGTATCTCGAACAGTCGAACTCAGAGACAGAAAGTAGAGTGGTGGGCGCCAGGGGCCGGGGGAGGGAGAACGGTGGGGATGGTGTTTAACGGGGCCAGAGTTTCAGGCGGGGAAGATGAAAAGGCTTCTGGAGGTGGTGGTGATGGCTGCACAACAATGTGAATGTACTTAAGGCCACGGAATGATGTACTTAAAAATGGTTAAAATGGTTAATTTTATGTTACATATATTTTACCACAATTAAAAAAAATTCTCAGAGTTGCTTCTGGAGCCCTTTTCTCAGGTGCTCAGTTGGGCAGGGTGGCGGGTGGGAGGATGCTCCCGTGTTTGCGTGTGCGTGCGTGTGTGCAGGGATGCACTGGTGGTCGTGCACGTGTGCAGGGGTGCTGTTGGTGCCCAAGGCTGGCGGAGGGCAGTCTGGCAGTCTTTACTCAGATCATTTCAGGGACTCTGCACTGGAGCACGGTAAAGAAAAAATAAACTGGGTCAGCAATCATTTCAACGTGGTAACCTTTGCATTATGCTGAATTGGGGACCTGCTCTCAAATTAACATAACGATGTGTCATGTTACATGCACTTCAGCATTTGCGTAATGTATTCAACAAATCCTTGACCAAGTCCAAACTGTGTCATCATTAACCAAAGAGCAACTGTGGCGTGAAGGCGTTTGCGGGTGCCGTGTCTGTCCGAACCCATGGGGAGCCCGGGCTGCCTGAGGACCGACCCGGAAAGCACCTGTCACGGAGTTTTTATACATTTCCGGGACGAGGCAGGGAAGGAGCTGTGACCTGGGTCCTGATAAAGTGTCTGGTGGTGTCTCGACAGTTGTGGGGGGTCCCTAGCCTCCGTGTGGATGTAGGTCTGCCCCGTATTCCAGTTCTTCTGTCTTTGTCTGAGTTAATCACAGAATACAAAATGTGAAAGCGGGAGGAGCCCACGGAGGCCACCCCCCACATCCCCTCGGTGCCCGGTGGGGAGAATGTCGCACAGACTGGGCTTGTGATCACAGGACAGGTGAGCCTCGTGTGTCCTCAGCTGTGCTTTGCCGCTTACTGAAGTGGCAGCGCTGGCCATGTGGCCGTGTGCTCCTGTCCCTGGTGTGAGAGCTGGAGTCAGCCTTCATCGCACCCTCCTCGCTTGGGGGAGCCCCGAGTGCCAGTCCCGGGCCTCCCCAAGGCAGCGGGAGGGAGGCATCGGTGTTCCTGTCTTCAGTTTCTCCCTGAGGCAGACAGCTGCCAGCCCTGGCTGCTGCTCCCCACTTTCTCTTAATATTGTAATTTTTACAAAAAATATACCTGCCCACAGCTTAATATGTCAAATGGTCCTAAAAAGCTTGCAAAAAAGCTAGAATCCTCTCCCCTACAGCTCAATCTGCTTCCCAGGGGTGGCCACCTTCCACTCTTTGGGTTCTGATATTTACCTCCGGATCTCTGAAGATGTTTACTCTGCTCTTTCTTGATTTGTCAATTTTAGACATTATCTTCCGACTTCCTCGTATGCTAAGTGGGGACTTAGCGCTCTTGCTGTGCCGGCTGCCTGGCTCTTCCTTACCTGGGGCTGGAGCTCCTTCACGGAGGCAGCCAGCTTCTGGCTGAGGAACTCTGAGATTCAGCCTCTCTAGATCTTTCCTCTGGCGCCACTTGTGTTCTCCCGAGAAGGATCCACCAGCGCTCTGCCTGCTGTGAGCTGGCGTGGCTGCCAGTGGTCTGGAACCAGGCAGGGCAAGGGGCTGGGAAAGTCACCATTTGGGGTGAGAGCTCTGTCCTAATTCTCCCGTTTATGTCCTGCTTCTTGCTTCTCTTCTGCTGTTTCCAAGTCCAGAGTCTTCCCAGACTCCCTTTCTCCAGAGAATCAACTTGTCTCCGGTGGGGCAGAGGCCAGGTGGGGGTTGCCTGGCTGCTCAGGGTAGATATAGGACCCTGGGAGGGTCGACTGCTCGCTACACAGACCTGCAAGCCCTCCCTGCCTCCCACGACATCCCTACTCTGCCTTCTGTGACACCTGCTGCTTCCAATTCACGAATCTTTCTGGGCTCCGCAGGCCAATCAGCTCATGTTTCTGGTCTCCCCTCCACGGCACCTGGGTTTTCACTTCCCATGTTCTGCTCTGTCCGTTACCAACCCTGCATCTGCTTCCCCTCTCTCCAGAACGTGTTAACATTTCTTATCCACGCTTGTCTCCATTCCCCTTGGCTTTATCCTTGTGGGATTATACTCGTTTCTGTTCCTTTACTGTCATTGGCTGGGACGATCGGCACTTAATCTCCTTCTGCACCGGCACCCTCCCTTCCTCGCTGGCCTCCACTGGAGTCGTCCCGAGTGGGGCTGCTCCCCTAGTTTTCTCTTCCTCTCTCTCTTTCCTCTTATCTCATGCTCACTCTCCGTCTAACTTGCTCTTTCACTCTCTTGCTTTTTTTTTCCTTCTCTTTTTCAGTCTGCAGAAAGAAATGCCTCAAAAGGCAGTTTTTTGAGGTTTCTACATGAACAACTGCTCAGGGCTAAAGAAACCCCTTTGCTGACATGTGCACATGCCTGGTGTGCGAGGACGCAGGCGTGCGAGGACACAGGCGTGCGGCCCAGCCCACGCTAAGCCCCGGATGCTGGCCCCTCTCACAGTCTTTAGTGCACCAACCCTAGTTCAGAGCCTCTCCTGGCACTGGGACAAGGGGTGTGGTGTGGCCTCTCCCTGAGCAGAATTCCAGGGGTCCTGGGGGCTGCCAGGGCCATCTACTATGCCATGGCTGTCCCCTGACTATGGCATCTTGATGCCTTTTATCTTTACAAGGTTGTGAATGTGTCTTCCTTAGATTATATCAGGATAAGAGTCTAATGTGGCAGGTGGCTTCATGTCAGGGTTCCTGTGATGCGCATTGGGGTGCTGGGGCACCCCCACTGGAAACTGCTCACCCAGGGCGATGCCTGCTGGCATTTCCAAGAAGGACGACCTGGCAGTGATTAATATTTCTGAGAATGAAAAAGCTCACTGGCACTGTGCTCACACAGATCGATAGGCATTTGCATGCCCTGTCAGGGGCCATCTACGGTACTTTCTTTTTGTTTCTGCCACCTACCAGTTTATTCTTAGATCTTCACCCCCCTCTCCTGGATCTGGAAAATTGGGATTGTCTGGTATTTCTGTAACGGCCTGGACTGGCATCTGTGGTGTTTCCTCTGGATCAATTCTGATCTAATAAATCGTTGCTTGCTGCAGGGAAAGGGAGTGCCCGCATGCTTGTGGCGCTGCAAGGTGGGGAGGCATGTTCTCGGAATACACGACTTTCTGCAATTCATACGTTTCTGCGTAATGAGTCATCACCGACTCATCCGGGTGCTCTGGGCCAGAACTGTCCCCCTGTTCTGTTTGACTGGAAGATGTTACTGTCTTTGCTATTCTTAGATTTTCCACGGTCCTTTATTATGGAGCTTGCTAAAAAAAATTCAAAATAAACCAAAACAAAGGAAGGAAATCTTTTCTGATTCTCCAGCTCCACTGCACATCCCACTTCCACATGAGCTTTTGCTTTGTGTGGGGTGTGTGTGTTTACATTCATACATACACAGGTACATACATACACAGCACACATGCCCACATGTAGTCACGTACACACATATGCACATGCTCAGGCACATACAGACACAGATGCACACACACGATACATGCATATACATATGCACACAACACCCACACTTACACCCACATGTAGACACACACATATAGATGCATACACAAATATACAACACACAATACATACATGCACACAGCACAGAAACACACAATGCACAATACACCCTTATGCACATACATCCTTATAAACATACACATATACGCACATGCACTAATACACGATGCCCCCACACCTTCCTGTAATGGTCACTGTTGTCTTGTAAGAAAATATTTCTAAGAAAAATTTCCTTCTGTTCCTTCTATGTTTTAATAAGACAAACATTTTTGGGGAGAGGAAAATTTCTCCTAAAAGAAAAAAATTATTTTTCTGTGCTGGCCATCCCTGACCTCACCCAGTAGGGAACGTATTGTTAATTAAGCTGTTGAGTTGGAGGTGACGCGGGGGCGGGGGGAGAAGAGGGAGCCGAAGCCCAGGCTGGGCAGCCGCATTCAGGACAGGAGGGTCCTGGCCATACCAAGGACGCGGGACCTCGCCGAGGCGTTTCTGGGCTCCCTTTGCGGCGTCCCGTCAGTCCCCTGCCGGTGGTCCGCAGGAATTCCTAATCAGGGATTTTCTTTCCTGTTTTGGCATCCTGCCAGGCACAGGACTTTGGCCATGGTGGGACTGAGTTTGTGTGGAAGATGGCAGCTGGTGCCCAGGCCGAGGCGTCAGGGAGGTGAGCCCCCGCCAGGTTGGGGGAAGGTGCAGAGACAGGCAATGCCATCGCGGAAGGAGCAAACTTAGCGCAGCGGCGGCGGAGTGGAAACAGACGAGACGCTTTTGCTTCTCCCCAGGAGCACAGCCTGCACCGTGAAACATGCCATTTCCGAGTATTTTCACACCAAAAAAATCCACAGTCCTCCTGTCTCCATTGTCACCCATGGTCACGGGCTCATGATAATTAATTCAGTCCACCAACGTTGGGGGATGCTGCCCTCTGAGCTGGATGGCGGAGCTCTGTTTGAGGAAGGGGTGCTGTCCTCTCCCGGGGCCGGAGTGAGCTTGTCATTCCTGAACTGCATGACACCAAATCGTCACCGTCTTGCGGTGGTTGGTTGGCGTCTGTGCCTCTGTTTATTCAGTGAATACTTTTTGATTATTTACCATGTGCCAGGCACCGTGCTGGGCCTTGGGACGTAGTGGTGAACAGGACAGAGAATTTATAAGAACTGTGCTTTGGATGAGAGCCACAGGGACATGTGCAGGGCAAGGCTGCCCCTCTAGCGAGGCAGGGTTGGCGGGAAGGGCGGGAGGCCTTCCTGGGGGGCTGAGCGCTGGGGAGACCTGATGCACACACGTGTGCATGTACACATGTGCATGCACATTATCCGGGGCCATGGTGACCCGAGCGTATCTGAGGCAAGAAGGTGTCAGAGGAGTGTGAGAATAGACAGAAAGTCCTTGCAGCAGGAGGTGCTGAGAGGGGGAGAGCAATGAGCCCAAGGGGTGGAAAAGGAGGCAGGTGGGGTTAGGGAGGGCTGGAGAGACAAGGTTAAGGATTTGAGGATAATGCTGCATGGAGTGGGGCTTCCTAGCGGAGGCTTTGGAATAGGGCAATTAAGTGAGTAGATATTAACACCCTCGCCCTGGTTGCCCTGGGGATGGAGAATGAAGTTCCAGAGTGGGAGTAGAAAGAACCCAGGCGCTCTCACTTTGCCTCTGTAGACGCCCATTTTACTGATGGGAAGACTGAGACACTGCCCACCTGAAGGTACCCTTGTCCTCCCAGACACCCCAGAAGGCGCAGTGGGGTCTGACCAGAAGAACTCAGTGAGTTGGGCTGCGCTGGGGGACTTGGGGGCTCAGTGGCTCAGAGTGCCAAGCTTGGGTTCCCCTCGAATGCCAGTTGTTCAGCATCTGGCTGATGTCATACCCGCCCGTCCCATCATCCGGTCGCCTTCTGTTCCCTTTTGAACTTACTCCTACTCCCATCTCTGCGTGCTCAGTCCCTCCTCTTCAAACTGGGTGTGACCAAGGCTTCCGGGGAGGAAGTGGCCTCCAGGGGTGAGGGGCCTTGCTGGCCGTGGTCACGTCACATCGCTGGCCCACATACATCTTAGGAAAATGTAGCCAATGATGATGCTGGGGAGGGAGAGCAGAGAGAATGCGTGGGAGAATTATTATCTAGAAATAATTGCTAAACTTGAGTTCTTTCTTGGCTGTGGTGCAGAATTCCTAGCTGAGAAAAAAATCTCTCCCTTCACTTTCTGAGTAAGTGGCTTGGTTTTGCTCCTTAGAGAAAACTCCAGCCTTCACCCGTAGGTCCCCGCGGTGTACGCCTGGGGTTCCCGTAGTCATGCCACTCCTCTGGTGCTTAGTGTCCTTACCCAGTGCCACAGGGTCTGCAAGGATACATACGAGTTTTGCAGTTTATTAATTTTGCATTAAATAATTAATAGTAAAGTTAATTGATGAATTATTCAATTTTCAGGTAAAATGGGATGATAAATATTCATAACTTATTTTATTAAGGGAATTTCCATTTCCTATGTCATTAAATCTAGATTAGTGAAGGCTGATTTTAAATGAAGATTGAAAACAATTGTGCTTTGGAATTAATTTACTAAGTTAAGGTCATTGCTTTGTGAGTTTACCCCCCGCCAGAAAGTTAGGGCTCATCATCTGGAAAAGTGCCTGAGTTTGCAGAAGTAACGTTGCCGTCAGTTTCGGAAACGCCTGAGTCTGGGGGGACTTCCCCGAGAAGGGCACCAAGACACTCACGGGGCCCCTTTCTTCCCCGCACTGAGCGTCAGGCTGTTGCTTTGAGCCGTTTATTGTTTGTTCAGGATTTTTGCAACACGAGTTAACATTAGCCCAAACCAGATGTGACACGGGTATACATCCTGGTAAAAGAATGATAAGTGAGTGTGCGTCGATGTCGCTGTTAAAATATCTGGGTTTCCCCATGGAGGTTTAGGAGGCGTGTGCAATGATTTCCCATGTATTAATGCTCTCAGTCAAGGGTTAACTACAGTTTAGTTTTTTATTTGTGTTTTCTGGCTATCTGATATCTTCTAGATCTGGTTTGTGATAATTTGTAAAACTGCTTATAGCACAGACCCAGAGAGCCGTGCTGAAGGTTTCTTAGTACCTCGTAGGCTGCTTATAATTTGCAAAGCCCCTTCAAATCTGGCATCTCAATCCTCTTAACAGCCCTGCAAAGTCGGTAATGCCCAGGGATACGCTGAGGTGGGGAGGGCAGGGGGAGAGAGAGCAAGGGGGAGAGAGAGTGAGAGAGAATGGTGGGGGAAGGAGGAGGAGAGGAAAGGAGACAGAGAGAAGGAGGAAGAGGAGGGATGGAGGGAGAAAGAGACAGAGAGAGGGAGAGAGAGAGAGAGACCAGGAGTGAGCCACGTTTCATGTGTAGCCCTCTGTCCCCTGTCCCGCCGCTTCCTCTGCTCATGGATAAGGAGTCCGAGACCCAGAGATTATGTTCCCTGCCCAAGGTCACTCAGCTAATTAGCCACAGAAGTTGGGACCGGAGCCCAGGTCTGTCTTTCTCACATTTCAGTGCTTTTCTCAATTTCACTGTCTTTCTTAGTGCTTTAAAATAATTTTTAACCACCCCCGAGTAGTGGAGCACTGGGGAGTATTTATAACTCCGCGGAACAGTGTTTCTCTGTATCACCAAGTGTTCATTATAATTTTCCAGTGAAACTTGTTTGCTCTGAGGAAGTTGATCCTACAGTAAGCCTTCATTTCAGAGGAGAGCATTTGATGTTGCATCTCATGAACCTGCTCTCCTAAAATTATCCCTAATTGGCTTGGAAAGTGGCTTCCAACAGACAGATGGCTTAATATCTTGACTTTCTGGTGTGACTCAGGGAGGTACCAGGATTAGATCTGGTTTGGGATAGCGGTCTCGTTAATTTGGAGGATGAGATGCTATCACTCATGTGCAGATTGAAGTGGCTGTCTCCGGGGAGATGTTGCAGAAACCACCAGGGACAGCCTGTGTCATCACGGGTGGCAGGTGGGGTGGGGAGACAGGGCCTTGAAATGTAATTCTGTAATGTCTAGCATTCATCAACAAGCCTTTATGGAGTGCCTGCTGCATGCGTAGGTTTGTAGGAGGCACTGCGGGGTTACAAAGGCAGCAGAAAACATGGCCCCTAATCTAATTGGAGAGACAAGTCACGCATAACTGAGATAACTGGGGAGCAAGTCCCAGACACACGCAGTGGAGCCTGGCGTGCGTGCATGTGTGCGCACTCGCAAGCGCCCGTGCACGGAGCTGTAGGAGGAATGCACAATGGGGCCAAGATCGATTGGATTCAATTGATTTCATTGGGAAAACCAGCACAGCAACATTTGTAAGGGTGAATTTCAGTCAGAAAGCCGTGAACTTTGGTTGGGGGACAGTGTGCCCTGATGAGGGACGGGAGGGACAGCACTCCGACTGTTCTCATCCTTAAGCCACACAGAGAGCAGATTAAGTGGCATAAACGATTACAAGGGTCCAGAGGCCGTGGCGGGCCAGCAGATGGAGTGAAAGCCGAGCATCCCACCAGAGGGCTTCCCGAAGGGGAGGGTGCTGCTGGGGTGTCTTTTCTGTGTCCCCTCTGCTGGAGCCTGGCCGGGGCTGGACGAGGCAGAGCTGACTCCCCAGGACCTGCCCCTCCTGCTGCAGGGCTTCCCTCCAGGGCTCGACGTGGCTAGGAAGTGTCCAGGAAGGTGCTGGGGGACAAGAGGGCCTGCCCGAGCTGGGACTGCAGCCCATACATGTCTACGTCTGTCCGTCTGCACCCCTGAAGCTCCTGGGACTGTGAATGGAAGTGTTTCAAGGTCACCCTGATGGGTCATTGGGATGACCTCTTCCCCCCACCCCCTGGGACATTTGACAGTTGATGATGTCTGGAGACGTCATAGGGGTTGCGGTAGGAGGGACCTGCTACTGGCATCCAGTGGGTAGAGGCCATTGACACTGGTGACCCTCTATGGTGCTCAGGACAGTCCCTCGCATCAAAGAATCTTCCTGCCCCAATGTCGATAGTGCTACAGTCAAGAAACCTGCTAAGGAGCCGAAAGTCAACGGAAAGAATTCACCCACAGTGTGTGATGGCCGAGAGCCTGGCTCTGGATTTGAAACCCAGTCCTGCTATTTATTAGCAGCAAGCTACTGGCCCCCTGTGCCTCAGTTTCCTCATCTGTATAATGGGAATAATAATAGTACTTATGGGTGCGAGGAGTAAATGAGTGAGGCGTGTTAAACACTTAGGACATAGTGTGATTGGTGCATTTATTGTGATCATCTCACCAGGAATCCATCGGAACGGCAGCCCCAGAGGGGCCTGGGCCCTGTGCACACACAGCCCTGTCGTTCCCCAATTCCACTTTTTGCAGTTGTGCAGAAGGATGGCCTGAAGTCTCATGTCATTCTTGACGATGAGAAACAACTCACCAATCTGCGGGATAAACAGGGTTCAAGAGAGGAAAGAGGAGAGAAAACATGGAGAGTCCATGTCACACTGTGCCACAGAGGAGAGTGTTTTAAACAGGAGGGGGTCTCAAGAGAGTCAGACCGGTGCACAGGAAGCCAAGCTAACAGCCCCAAACTTATTTATTCATCCAACAAATATTTATTGACCACTGTATTAGTTATCTATGCTATGTAACCAATTGCCTCAAAACTTAGATAAATACCAAATATTTATCATTTCACCCTATCTGTGGGTCAAGAGTCCGGGACAGCTTAGCTGGGTCCTCGGCCTCAAGGTCTCTCCCAGGACTGCAGTCAAGGTGTCAGCTGGGGCCGCAGGCTCAGCTGGAGACTCCACTGAGGCAGGATCCA